>NC_089842.1:31560330-31884649 GCF_035609145.1 Eleutherodactylus coqui
TGCACCCACACCTTCACCTCCGCTGTCCTCGGCCCCATCCAGCTATGTCTCTCAGCGCAGCGTCCAGCCGTCGCTAGCGCAAGTGTGCCGCCACGCACCCGCACGCTGCAGCGTTAAACGTGCACATAGCCAAATTGATCAGCCTGGAGATGCTGCCATATAGGGTTGTGGAAACTGAGGCTTTCAAAAACATGATGGCGGCGGCGGCCCCACGCTACTTGGTTCCCAGTCGCCACTACTTTTCCCGATGTGCCGTCCCAGCCCTGCACGACCACGTCTCCCGCAACATTGTACGCCCTCACCAACGCGGTTACTGCCAAGGTCCACTTAACAACAGACACGTGGACAAGCACAGGCGGGCAGGGCCACTATATCTCCCTGACGGCACATTGGGTGAACTTAGTGGAGGCTGGGACCCAGTCAGAGCCTGGGACTGCTCATTCCTACCCACCCCCAGAATTGCGGGCCCCAGCTCGGTGGTGGTATCTGCGGCGGTGTATGCTTCCTCCACTAAACCATCCTCCTCCTCCTCCTCCTCTTCCAACGCAACCTCTGTCTCGCAATCAAGATGTGTCAGCAGCAGCAGCACGTCGCCAGCAGTCGGTGTCGCGCGGCGTGGCAGCACAGCGGTGGCGAAGCGTCAGCAGGCCGTGCTGAAACTACTCAGCTTAGGAGAGAAGAGGCACACGGCCCATGAACTGCTGCAGGGTCTGACAGAGCAGACCGACCGCTGGCTTTCGCCGCTGAGCCTCCAACCGGGCATGGTCGTGTGTGACAACGGCCGTAACCTGGTGGCGGCTCTGCAGCTCGGCAGCCTCACGCACGTGCCATGCCTGGCCCACGTCTTTAATTGGTGGTTCAGCGCTTTCTGAAAAGCTACCCACGCTTGTCAGACCTGCTCGGAAAGGTGCGCCGGCTCTGCGCACATTTCTGCAAGTCCCACACGGACGCTGCCACCCTGCGCACCCTGCAACATCGGTTTAATCTGCCAGTGCACCGACTGCTGTGCGACGTGCCCACACGGTGGAACTCTACGCTCCACATGTTGGCCAGGCTCTATGAGCAGCATAGACCCATAGTGGAATACCAACTCCAACATGGGCGGCGCAGTGGGAGTCAGCCTCCTCAATTCTTTACAGAAGAGTGGGCCTGGTTGGCAGACATCTGCCAGGTCCTTGGAAACTTTGAGGAGTCTACCCAGATGGTGAGCGGCGATGCTGCAATCATTAGCATCACCATTCCTCTGCTATGCCTCTTGAGAAGTTCCCTGCAAAGCATAAAGGCAGACGCTTTGCGCTCGGAAACGGAGGCGGGGGAAGACAGTATGTTGCTGGATAGTCAGAGCACCCTCATGTCTATATCTCAGCGCATTGAGGAGGAGGAGGAGGAGGAGGGGGAGGAGCATGAGGAGGAGGGGGAAGAGACAGCTTGGCCCACTGCTGAGGGTACCCATGCTGCTTGCTTGTCATCCATTCAGCGTGTATGGCCTGAGGAGGAGGAGGTGGAGGAGGAGGAGGATCCTGAAAGTGATCTTCCTAGTGAGGACAGCCATGTGTTGCGTACAGGTACCCTGGCACACATGGCTGACTTCATGTTAGGATGCCTTTCTCGTGACCCTCGCGTTACACGCATTCTGGCCACTACGGATTACTGGGTGTACACACTGCTCGACCCACGGTATAAGGAGAACCTTTCCACTCTCATACCCGAAGAGGAAAGGGGTTCGAGAGTGATGCTATACCACAGGACCCTGGCGGACAAACTGATGGTAAAATTCCCATCTGACAGCGCTAGTGGCAGAAGGTGCAGTTCCGAGGGCCATGTAGCATTGGAGGAGCGGAGATCAGGCAGCATGTACAGCACAGGCAGGGGAACACTCTCTAAGGCCTTGACAGCTTTATGGCTACCCAGCAAGACTGTGTCACCACTCCCCAGTCAAGGCAGAGTCGGCGGGAGCACTGTAAAAGGATGGTGAGGGAGTATGTAGCCGATCGCACGACCGTCCTCCGTGATGCCTCTGCCCCCTACAACTACTGGGTGTCGAAGCTGGACACGTGGCCTGAACTCGCGCTGTATGCCCCGGAGGTGCTTGCTTGTCCTGTGGCTAGCGTCTTGTCAGAGATGGTGTTTAGTGCGGCTGGGGGAATCATCACGGATAAGCATACCCGCCTGTCAACCGACAGTGCTGACAGGCTTACACTAATAAAGATGAACAAAGCCTGGATTTCTCTTCTCCACCAGCGGACAGCGGCGATACCTAAGCAATACGTAGGCTGCACCCGCGGATGGAAGCATCGTTCTCTATCACCATCAAAAACGGGGACCTTTTAGCTTCATCAATCTGTGTATTATATTCATTCTCCTCCTCCTGTTCCTCCTCCTGAAACCTCACGTGATCATGCCGAACGGGCAATTTTTCTTAGGCCCACAAGGCTCAGTCATATAACTTTTGTAAACAATGTTTATACGTTTCAATTCTCAATTCAATAAAGTGTTGAAACTTGCACCTGAACCAATTTTTATTTTAACTGGGCTGCCTACAGGCCTAGTTACAAATTAAGCCACATTAACCAAAGCGATTAATGGGTTTCACCTGCCCTCTTGGTTGGGCATGGGCAATTTTTCTGATGTACACTAGTACTGTTGGTACACCAATTTCTTTGGGCCCTCGCCTACATTGTAATCCAAGTAATTTTTTGCCCACCTGCATTAAAGCTGACGTTACCTCAGCTGCAGTGGGCACTACAATGGGATATATTTATGTACCGCCGGTGGGTTCCAGGGAGCCACCCATGCTGTCGGTCCAAACGGAGTTGTAACTGCATGTGTCCACTTCTAAAGAACCCCAGTCTGACTGGGGCATGCAGTGTGGGCCGAAGCCCACCTGCATTAAACCTGACGTTACGTCAGCTGTGATGGGCAATGCAATGGGATATTTATGTACCGCCGGTGGCTTCCTGGGACCCACCCATGCTGTCCGTCCACACGGAGTTGTAACTGCATGTGTCCACATCTAAAGAAACCCAGTCTGACTGGGGTATGCAGTGTGGGCCGAAGCCCACCTGCATTAAACCTGACGTTACCTCAGCTGTGATGGGCAATGCAATGGGATTTATTTATGTACCGCCGGTGGGTTCCAGGGAGCCACCCATGCTGTGCGTCCACAGGGACTTCACATTAGGGATTTGTACCTGCCAGTGTCTATGTATTAAAAACCCCGGTCAGACTGGGGCATGCAGTGTGGACCGAAGACCACCTGCATTTAATCAGACGTTACCTCAGCTGTGATGGGCAATGCAATGGGATACATTTATGTACCGCCGGTGGCTTCCTGGGACCCACCCATGCTGTCGGTCCACATGGAATTCCCATTGCGGAGTTGTACCTGCCTGTGACTATTTATAAAAAAACGCGGTCTGACTGGGGCATGCAGTCACCTTGACAGAATGAATAGTGTGTGGCACATGGGTTCCCCATTGCTATGCCCACGTGTGCAGCTCCTGATGGAGGTGGCACAGGATTGGATTTCTCATTGCTTCTGTACAGCATTATGGGTTATCGCCCCGCCCCTTTTAAAGAGGGTCGCTGCCTGGACGTGCCAACCCTCTGCAGTGTGTGCCTGCGGTTCCTCCTCATGGCAGACACACTTATAAATAGACATGAGGGTGGTGTGGCTATGAGGCCAGCATGTGGCATGAGGGCAGTTGAAGGCTGCGCAGGGACACTTTGGTGTGCGCTGTGGGCACTGGGTCGTGCGGGGGCGTTGGGCAGCATGTAACCCAGGAGAAGTGGCAGCGGAGTGTCATGCAGGCAGTGATTGTGCTTTGTTGGAGGTAGTGTGGTGCTTAGCTAAGGTATGCCTTGCTAATGAGGGTTTTTCAGAAGTAAAAATTGTTGGGAGGGGGGGGGGGGGCCCACACTTGCCGGTATTCTGGCTTAATAGTGGGACCTGGGAACTTGAGATGCAGCCCAACATGTAGCCCCTCGCCTGCCCTATCCATTGCTGTGTCGTTCCCATCACTTTCTTGAATTGCCCAGATTTTCACAAATGAAAACCTTAGCGAGCATCGGCGATATACAAAAATGCTCGAGTCGCCCATTGACTTCAATGGGGTTCGTTACTCGAAACGAACCCTCGAGCATCGCGAAAATTTCGTCTCGAGTAACGAGCACCCGAGCATTTTGGTGCTCCATCATCTCTAGTCTTTAATATTGTTAACCAGACCACATTAAAACCGGCTTCGCAAAGCCGGGTCATTCCGCTGAGTATCTATCTCTCAACAGCGGAATTTGGCACATAAATCCTCAACAGGAGAGTCTCCCTGATGGAAACCTCTGATCTTTCCTTCTGCCACGGACACCCTATCGGGATCATCATAGATTAAATTTAGGGCACAGAAAAAACTATTTACAGAGGATAAGACCTCAGAAGAGGGAGGCAAGGAAAAAGCCCATGCCTGAGGAGCCCCCTGCAGCCTGGAAATGATGATGCCCACCTTCTACGACTGGTCACCCGTGGAAACAGGACGTAACCCTTAAAAAAAGCCTGCAAGATTCTCTAAAGGAAACTAATTCCTGCCTGTTTCCAGAGAATCTGTCAGGTAGCTCAATCTTAATCTCCTTGCCTGGAGCCGCAAAGTCAGATGCCACTGTTTAGGCTCAGCGACCTTGATTGTCAGCGCCTTTAGCTGACCTGACAAATCCAAGATGGGATCCATCTCCGATGTAAACACAGATCCCACCGTGAAAGTATGGGCCATTGAATATGTCACCTCTTGCCTACCATCAAGGCCTGAGGCTCTACCTGTTTTTTGTTTTCTCTCTCTCCCTGAAACTGGACAGACAGCTGGGGGCTGGGTTCAGGGCTACTATCTAGCAGACATTGCCTATTAACCCTTGCTCTCATGGGAGCTGTGAGGCAGCACTCTTTTATATTCTGTAGCATCTGATACTTATAAAAATACCTGTGGGGTTGCACACCCTGAGCTATCAATATATCGAACTGCTGCGATACTGGTGTACTGAAAGTAGGCTGCTGCTACCTAGACATGTAGGAACACTAGTGAACCACATTTATTATGCTCCCAACTGGTGTTTAGGAAAGCAATGCGATGGCAGCATTCCAGGCGTATAAAGTGAAAAAATACTTTATTCCTTCATATATTGCTACATTTTGACCCTCTCGGGGTCTTTGTCAAGCTTGACAAAGACCCCGAGAGGGTCGAAACGTAGCAATATATGGAGGAATAAAGTATTTTTTCACTTTATACGCCTGGAATGCTGCCATTGCATTGCTTTTCTGAAACATTGGATTATACCTAGGGGGAAATTGGAGGCTCTGACCCCCACGCTTTGGCGTGCATTTACTGGACTTGTAAGTCCCCTTTTGAATAGATTTAAAAATCCTGAGGTGTGCTGCGGGCTATTGGAGCGGATTCCCAACTGGTGTTTAGCCCATAGCCCAGAATGTTCAACTGAACCTAGGGAGATTGTATTCCCGGCAACTGTTATGTTGAATTAGAGGCTCTGTATTTCAGTTTCATAGGGGGAGAAGGTTCAAAAATTTTTCCTTTGGAGCAACATAGCTAGAAAGGTTCCTGATGAACTATTACTATCAACAGAGAAATGTGTCAAACCTGTACTGCTGTTGGTCTTGAACCAAAAAATTGTGTTATCGCTCTGTTAACCTTGAACATTGCAAATAGCTTTTCACTTTTATGCCCACCCTGGTTGGATGGTTGTTGCCATTGCATGCACTGTGGTCAGGGAAATTCTGCATACAGCACCAATCAGGCCCACCCCAATGCCCCGCTGCTGGCGGTAAAGAAGATACACCACACACGGAGATCTGGTATAGTTCCTCACACGGGGACATGACTGCGTGCTTTATTGCAGATTACATGGGGTCTTATACCCTTTGGTCACATCACTAGGAATAGGTAATGGTCTCATTGGCTCAAATTCACCGCATAACCATATATGTAAAGTCCGCATTTCCGCCTGAGACAGTGATAATCATATACGTAGTTGAACAGTCGTTATCTAGATACGGCGCTTCTGGGAAAACAGCCAAGCACGCGGCCTTCGTATCCGGTTCTTCCTTGCGGTGTTCAAGATACATTTTGTCTTCGCCTTGCAAGGCCTTTGGAATATCTGATGTAAGGCGACATATTAAGTTTTTCTCATTTTAGAATTGAATAGAACTTAGCTCAGCGCAGGGACCAATCTGATTGGTCCCGCTGAGCCAATGAGAGGCAGCAGTCACTCACCCATTCATAAATTCATGAATGGGTGTGTGAGTGAGAGCTGCCTCTGATTGGTCAGGCTGTGACCAATTAGAGGCAGCTCATTCAGCAGGCGGGGATTTTAAAGCCCTGGCTGCTGAATACTATAGAGAAGCAGTTCAGGAGAACTGCCGGCAGCCGCAGCTGGACTCCGGCTGCAGCGGAAAGGTGAGTATACATTTTTTTTTATTTTTACACATCTGGATGAATTGCAGGGAAGGGCTTATATATTTAAGCCCTTCCCGACAATTCATCCCGCGCTCGCCCGCAGCGCATTGCTTTCAATGAAGCCAGCTGTATTGCCGGCTCCATTGAATTCAATGCGCTGGACAGCTCCAGCCCGTTTCTAATGAAACGCGGCTAGGAGCAGATTTATCGGGCGATTTTTTTTTTGGCCTCGGTCACGCGATTTGCGGATGCGCATAAGTCATGCGATCCGCAAATCGCGCGAAAAAACGCCCGTGTGACTAAGGCCTAAACGTGGTAAAAGGAAATCCAAAAAACAAATGGCAGAATTTATTTTTTTCCAATCCCCCTAAAAAAAAGTTAATAAAAATTATAGATATGTTCCCAAAAATAATACCAATTAAAAAATCTAACTTGTTCCACAAAAAAAACAATGGCTTTATCAATGGAAAAATGAAAATGTTATGGCTCCTGGAATGCGAGAGTGAAAGACCACTGAAATATTAGTTGGTCATTAAGGTGTAAACGGGCTTTGTCACTCAGGGGGTTAATAAAAGTTTTATGCTTTATTCATAAGTTGTTAAAATTCCATGACAGATGCAACAGGATAAAAACACTCAAATGTTTACACGTTTCAGATCTAAATTTGGTCCTTACTCATAGCAAACTGTAAAGCCCCATTTACACACAACAATTATCGCTAAAAATTCCTTCAAACGATGGCATATAAGCGATAATCATTGTGTGTAAATGCTACCATCGTTTACTCTTCGGCTGAACGATGATTTTAAGGTGAGCTTAAAATCCATCTTTCAGACAGAGAGTAAATAACACAGACCTTATGCTGAGTACTCAGTGTTGTCCATGGGCTGTAAGTGATTATATTTTATTTAGCTGACAGTCCTGTGCAAGAACAAGGGAGCTGACTGCACAGCTTGTGTTCTGCAAGCAGTTCCTGGAGGCTCATTTACATGCACATTAAGCTGATAAAGCGCTAATAAACATTAGTGTATATTAGCACCTTATGTAAAATGAATCACAGAAAATGGCCGCTACTTACTGACTGAGGAGTGCATATAGATGCATCCTCCTCTCACCATGCAGATAGCTGACTACCAAATGGAGGAGCCAATAACACCTGTGAGGGCACCGATAAAACACCCACTCACACTGCCTCCTAATAATGAGGGGGTGGATGTTTGGTGTACACTCCCACACATAGTGGATACAGGGTGCCAGACCATTCTGATATATGTAGTTCACCATGCAGACCAGCAACCTATTAATGACGCCATGATAATTCGGCGGGTTGCCCTGCATATCCATCAGTGAACCACATTGGTACTGCCACCCTGGGCTCCCCCTGGAGTCTTAATGCCACACTGCATGTGAATGATAGATAATAAATGTCTAAATAGATAGATAGATAGATAGTATATAGATAGATAGTATATAGATAGATGGATGGATAGAAAATATATAGATAGCAGATGGATAGATAGATTGTATATAGATAGCAGATAGATAGAAAATATATAGCACATGGATAGTATATAGATAGCAGAGAGATAGATGAATATATAGTATATAGATATGGGATGGATAGTATATAGATAGATATGAGATAGATATTAGATAGATAGATGAATGAATAGATAGATAGTATATAGATAGATATGAGATGCAGGTTTTTTATGTGTTTTACTTTATTGTGGTTCAAAGGGCAACAAAACCAAGCCCCCCCCCCCCCCTCCCCTAAGGCCACTCTCACACATGTGTTCAGAAAAAGCAGCTTGAAATTGTGGCATTTTTACCGGAATTTCGAGCAGCATTTTCGAACACAGATTACAGCGTTTGACAGCGTTTTTTAATGCACCCCATTGTAATGGGTGATGAGATGTGTTAAAAACCATGAAAATGCAAAAATAGAACAGACAGCTCGCGAAAATCACAGCGTTAGAAACATCGTGTTCAAGCGCAGATTTGAGTAAACTCATTAAAATCAATGGGAGTGTTGTACCGCGGTTAGTACGGCGCTCGGGGCACCGCGCTAATAGCAGTACAAAGCAGTGTGTGTGAGAGTGGCCTGCTGGGCTACAAACACATTTTCAGGTTCAGGAAATGCATCATGTTAGGAAAGATTACGCCAAGGTGCTTGATCATGTATGCAGCACGATCTAGGTATGGGTACGGGGGAGTGTGGGGTGGAGGCCCAGGGGGGGGGGGGGGGGGCCTGAGCTGAACTTTTGCACCCGGGCCCCTGAGCCCTTAGGTACTCCCCTGATTATAGGCCTAGCCATGTGTCCTTTAAGTAGATTAGGGCCAAAATGGGTATGTTTCTGAACACGGGACAAACAGGGGTATCCATTTTGGGGTGAATGTCTAAATTCATTTGTGTGCTGTACAAAAAAAACCTGTTTTTAATTTGATACAACTGCCAAAAAAAATGAAAATTGCAATTTTTCCTACTGCTTTGCTTAGATTTATTCAAAAATTGTAGGGTAAAAATACGCAGTACACCCCTAGATGAATTCGTTAAGGGGTCTAGTTTTCAAAATGCGATCACTTGTTTGGGTTCTCTGTCGTTTGGGCTGCTCAAGGGCTCCACAAGTGGGCAATGGGGCCTAAATCCCCTTCATGCTAAATTTCTGTTCTGAAAGCCACTTACTACTCCTTTCATTTTGGGCCCCGTTGTGCATCCAGACATAAGATCAGGGCCGCAATGGGTATGTCTCTGAACACAGGACAAACAGGGGTATCCATTTTGGGGTGCAAGTCTTCATTCATGTGTGTGCTGTACAAAAAAAGCTGTTTTTAAAATGACAGAATTGCCAAAAAAACAAAAATCACACTTTTTTCCTTTTGCTTTGCTTGAATTCATTCAAAAACTGTGGTGTGAAAATGGGCAGTACACCCCTAGATAAACTCGTTAAGCGGACTAGTTTTCAAAATTGGGTCATTTGTGGGGGTTATCTATGGTTTTGGCCACTCAAGAGTAGAGATGAGCGAGCACCAAAATGCTCGAGTGCTCGTTACTCGAGTCGAACTTTCTGCGATGCTCGAGGGTTCGTTTCGAGTAACGAACCCCATTGAAGTCAATGGGCGACTCGAGCATTTTTGTATATCGCCGATGCTCGCTAAGGTTTTCATTTGTGAAAATCTGGGAAATTCAAGAAAGTGATGGAAACGACACAGAAACGGATAGGGCAGGCGAGGGGCTACATGTTGGGCTGCATCTCAAGTTCTCAGGTCCCACTATTAAGCCACAATAGCGGCAAGAGTGCCCCCCCCCCTCCCAACAATTTTTACTTCAGAAAAACCCTCATTAGCAAGGCATACCTTAGCTAAGCACCACACTACCTCCAACAAAGCGCAATCACTACCTGCATGACACTCCGCTGCCACTTCTCCTGGGTTACATGCTGCCCAACCCCCCCCCCCCCCGCATGACCCAGTGCCCACAGCGCAGACCAAAGTGTCCCTGCACAGCCTTCAACTGCCCTCATGCCACACGCTGGCCTCATAGCCACACTACCCTCATGTCTATTTATAAGTGCGTCTGCCATGAGGAGGAACCTGAGGCACACACTGCAGAGGGTTGGCAGGGCCAGGCAGCGACTCTCTTTAAAAGGGGCGGGGTGATAGCCCACAATGCTGTACAGAAGCAATGAGAAATCCAATCCTGTGCCACCTCCATCAGGAGCTGCACACGTGGGCATAGCAATGGGGAATCCATGTGCCACACACTATTCATTCTGTCAAGGTGTCGCATAGCTCAATGGACACTGCAAGGGGAAAGCCGTCTGCGCTCTGCCCCCTACCCAAGTCAGTCAGTGTCTTTGTGCCAGACAGGTCAAACACCGCGATGGGAGCTAAGTTTGCACCAACAGCATAGGTGGGTCCTAGGAAACCCAAGACCTGAACCAAAAATTGATCTGACCGGCCAAACATGGCAGACTTGCAACGCGCTCACGACATAGGCCTCGGCCCACAGCTTCAGCAATCCTAGGCAGGAAGCGGACTTTCATTGCACCCAGGACATAGGCCTCTGCACAAACCCTCAGCAATCGCGGGCCTACAGCGGACTCCAATGCTAGCGTAGCTGTGCACATCTCATTAGCGCTGTATTGCTCCTGAAGTTTTCCCAATGCAGTGCCCCGGATAGTAGAGCTAACGTCAGATTAAATACAGGTGGGCTTTGGTCCACACTGCATGCCCCAGTCAGACCGGGATTTTTTTTAAATAGTCACAGGCAGGTACAACTCCGCAATGGGAATTCCGTGTGCACCCACAGCATGGGTGGCTCCCTGGAACCCACCGGCGGTACATAAACAAATCCCATTGCAGTGACCGTCACAGCTGAGGTAACGTCAGATTAAATGCAGGTGGGCTTCGGCCCACACTGCATGCCCCAGTCAGACTGGGGTTCTTTATAAGTAGACACATGCAGTTACAACTCCGTGTGGACCGACAGCATAGGTAGGTCCCAGGAAGCCACTGGCGGTACATAAACAAATCCCATTGCAGTGCCCTGGACAGCAGAGCTAACGTCAGATACAATACAGGTGTGCTTCAGCCCACAGTGCATGCCCCAGTCAGACTGGTAATATGTACCTTAACAGTAACCGCGTTGGTGGGAATGTGGTGGCGACTGCGGACCTAGTAGCACGGTTTTATTTAGTTGGTTTTCGGAATGTGGCCAGGATTAAGTGGGCCGTGGCGGGGGGATGGTGGGGATGCTCTCTTGTTGTGTTGGTAAAGGTGAAATTCTTGGACTGCCACCAGACGGACCAATGCAAAGGTATTTGCCAAGAATGTTTTCATTGTTGGAGGAGGAGGGAAATGTTTTTGAGGCACTACGTGTCCTCTCACGTTTCCGTGGTTATATGCACCTTAACAGTAACCGCGTTGGTGGGAATGTGGTGGCGACTGCGGACCTAGTAGCGCGGTTTTATTTAGTTGGTTTTCAGAATGTGGCCAGGATTAAGTGGGCCGTGGCGGGGGGGATGGTGGGGGAGCGCTCTTGTTGTGTCGGTAAAGGTGAAATTCTTAGACTGCCACCAGACGGACCAATGCAAAGGTATTTGCCAAGAATGTTTTCATTGTTGGAGGAGGAGGGGGATGTTTTTGAGGCACTACGTGTCCTCTCCACGTGTCCGTGGTTTTATGCACCTTAACAGTAACCACATTGGTGGGAAATGGCCTTGCCACCATCACGTCTTTGGGAAGCCTCCGTTTCCACACCCCAGTGACATAGCATTAGCAGCGGTATAGTCAGAGCCCAGAATTAGTAACATTTCTGCGGTAGCATTAGGGACAGGCCCCAGTAACATATCACTAGCAGCATTATAGGGGGAGCACAGTATTAGTTCCATTTCAGTAGTAGTAGCAGTCCAGACAGGCCCCAGTAACAATTCCGAAGCAGCAGTATAGGGGGAGCACAGTCTTAGTTCCATTTCAGTAGTAGTAGCAGTCCAGACAGGCCCCAGTAACAATTCCGAAGCAGCAGTATAGGGGGAGCACAGTCTTAGTTCCATTTCAGTAATAGTAGCACTCAAGACAGGCCCCAGTAACAATTCCGAAGCAGCAGTATAGGGGGAGCACAGTTTTAGTTCCATTTCAGTAATAGTAGCAGTCTAGACAGGCCCCAGTTACAATTCCGAAGCAGCAGTATAGGGGGAGCACAGTATTAGTTCCATTTCAGTAGTAGTAGCAGTCAAGACAGGCCACAGTAACCTTCCCGTTGCAGCAGTTTAGGGAGATAACAGTCTCTTTCACATTTCAGTAGTTGCAGTATAGACAAGGCCCAAGTTACATTTATGTAGCAAAAGTGTAGGCCAACCCCACACACCTTGGTGTAGCATGAGTGAAGGCGAAGCCCATAAAAATTACTAGGATTACACTGTTGGCGAGGGCCCCAAAAAATTGGTGTACCAACATTACTAATGTACATCAGAAAAATTGCCCATGCCCAACCAAGAGGGCAGGTGAAACCCATTAATCGCTTTGGTTACTGTGGCTTAATTTGTAACTAGGCCTGGAGGCAGCCCAGTTAAAATAAAAATTGGTTCAGGTGCAAGTTTCAACGCTTTGATGAGAATTGAAATGTATAAACATTGTTTACAAAAGTAATATGAGTGAGCCTTGTAGACCTAAGAAAAATTGCCCGTTCGGCGTGATTACGTGAGGTTTCAAGAGGAAGGGAAGGAGGAGGAGGATGAATATAATACACAGATTGATGAAGCTAAAAGGTCCCCGTTTTTGATGGTGATAGAGAACGATGCTTCCATCCGCGGGTGCAGCCTACGTATTGTTTAGGTACCGCTGCTGTCCGCTGGTGGAGAAGAGAAGTCTGGGGTAATCCAGGCTTTGTTCATCTTGATGAGTGTAAGCCTGTCGGCACTGTCGGTTGACAGGCGGGTACGCTTATCTGTGATGATTCTCCCAGCCACACTAAACACCCTCTCTGACAAGACGCTAGCCGCAGGACAAGCAAACACCTCCAGGGCATACAGTGCGAGTTCAGGCCACGTGTCCAGCTTCGACACCCAGTAGTTGTAGGGGACAGAGGCGTCACAGAGGACGGTCGTGCGATCGGCTACGTACTCCCTCACCATCCTTTTACAGTGCTCCCGCCGACTCAGCCTTGACTGGGGAGCGGTGACACAGTCTTGCTGGGGAACCATAAAGCTGTCAAGGGCCTTAAAGAGTGTTGGCCTGCTGCCTGATCTCCGCGCCTCCCCTGGTACCTGGCCCTCGGAACTGCGCCTTCGGCCACTAGCGCTGTCGGATGGGAATTTTACCATCAGTTTGTCCGCCAGGGTCCTGTGGTATAGCATCACTCTCAAACCCCTTTCCTCTTCGGGTATGAGAGTGGAAAGGTTCTCCTTATACCGTGGGTCAAGCAGTGTGTACACCCAGTAATCCGTAGTGGCCAGAATGCGTGTAACGCGAGGGTCACGAGAAAGGCATCCTAACATGAAGTCAGCCATGTGTGCCAGGGTACCTGTACGCAACACATGGCTGTCCTCACTAGGAAGATCACTTTCAGGATCCTCCTCCTCCTCCTCCTCCTCCTCCTCAGGCCATACATGCTGAAAGGATGAGAGGCAAGCAGCATGTGTACCCTCAGCAGTGGGCCAAGTTGTCTCTTCCCCCTCCTCCTCATCCTCCTCATGATCCTCCTCCTCCTCCTCAACGCGCTGAGATATAGACAGGAGGGTGCTCTGACTATCCAGCGATATACTGTCTTCCCCCGGCTCTGTTTCCAAGCGCAAAGCGTCTGCCTTTATGCTTTGCAGGGAACTTCTCAAGAGGCATAGCAGAGGAATGGTGACGCTAATGATTGCAGCATCGCCGCTCACCATCTGGGTAGACTCCTCAAATTTTCCAAGGACCTGGCAGATGTCTGCCAACCAGGCCCACTCTTCTGTAAAGAATTGAGGAGGCTGACTCCCACTGCGCCGCCCATGTTGGAGTTGGTATTCCACTACAGCTCTACGCTGCTCATAGAGCCTGGCCAACATGTGGAGCGTAGAGTTCCACCGTGTGGGCACGTCGCACAGCAGTCGGTGCACTGGCAGATGAAACCGATGTTGCAGGGTGCGCAGGGTGGCAGCGTCCGTGTGGGACTTGCGGAAATGTGCGCAGAGCCGGCGCATCTTTCCGAGCAGGTCTGTCAAGCGTGGGTAGCTTTTCAGAAAGCGCTGAACCACCAAATTAAAGACATGGGCCAGGCATGGCACGTGCGTGAGGCTGCCGAGCTGCAGAGCCGCTACCAGGTTACGGCCGTTGTCACACACGACCATGCCCGGTTGGAGGCTCAGCGGCGAAAGCCAGCGGTCGGTCTGCTCTGTCAGACCCTGCAGCAGTTCGTGGGCCGTGTGCCTCTTCTCTCCTAAGCTGAGTAGTTTCAGCACGGCCTGCTGACGCTTGCCCACCGCTGTGCTGCCACGCCGCGCGACACCGACTGCTGGCGACGTGCTGCTGCTGACACATCTTGATTGCGAGAAAGAGGTTGCGTTGGAGGAGGAGGAGGAGGAGGAGGAGGGTGCTTTAGTGGAGGAAGCATACACCGCCGCAGATACCACCACCGAGCTGGGGCCCGCAATTCTGGGGGTGGGTAGGACGTGAGCGGTCCCAGGCTCTGACTCTGTCCCAGCCTCCACTAAATTCACCCAATGTGCCGTCAGGGAGATATAGTGGACCTGCCCGCCTGTGCTTGTCCACGTGTCCGTTGTTAAGTGGACCTTGGCAGTAACCGCGTTGGTGAGGGCGCGTACAATGTTGCGGGAGACGTGGTCGTGCAGGGCTGGGACAGCACATCAGGAAAAGTAGTGACGACTGGGAACTGAGTAGCGCGGGGCCGCCGTTTAACGCTTGAGCGTGCGGGTGTGTGGCGGCGTACTTGCGCTTGCGCTCAAACACTTGCGCTAGCGACGGCTGGATGGTGCGCTGACAGACATTGGTGGATGGGGCCGAGGACAGCGGAGGTGAGGGTGTGGGTGCAGGCCAGGAGACGGTAGTGCCTGTTTCCAGAGAGGGGGGTTGGATCTCAGTGGCAGGTTGGGGCACAGGGGGAGAGGCAGCGGTGCAAACCGGAGGCGGTGAACGGCCTTCGTCCCACCTTGTGGGGTGCTTGGTCATCATATGTCTGCGCATGCTGGTGGTGGTGGCTCCCCGGCTGAGCTTTGCGCGACAAAGGTTGCACACCACTGTTCGTCGGTCGTCAGGCATCTCTGTGAAAAACTGCCAGACCTTAGAGCACCTCGGCCTCTGCAGGGTGGCATGGCGCGAGGGGGCGCTTTGGGAAACAGTTGGTGGATTATTCGGTCTGGCCCTGCCTCTACCCCTGGCCACCGCACTGCCTCTTGCAACCTGCCCTGCTGCTGCCCTTGCCTCCCCCTCTGAAGACCTGTCCTCAGTAGGCATAGCAAACCAGGTGGGGTCAGTCACCTCATTGTCCTGCTGCTCTTCCTCCGAATCCTCTGTGCGCTCCTCCCTCGGACTTACTGCCCTTACTACTACCTCACTGATAGGCAACTGTGTCTCATCGTCATCGGCCTCCTCACCCACTGAAAGGTCTTGAGACAGTTGCCGGAAGTCCCCAGCCTCATCCCCCGGACCCCGGGAACTTTCCAATGGTTGGGCATCAGTCACGATAAACTCCTCTGGTGGGAGAGGAACCACTGCTGCCCAATCTGAGCAGGGGCCCGAGAACAGTTCCTGGGAGTCTGCCCGCTCCTCAGAATGTGTCATTGTAATGGAGTGAGGAGGCTGGGAGGAAGGAGGAGCAGCAGACAGAGGATTCTGAGTTGCAGCAGTGGATGGCGCAGAACTGTGGGTGGACGATAGATTGCTGGATGCACTTTCTGCCATCCACGACAGGACGTGCTCACACTGCTCATTTTCTAATAAAGGTCTACCGCGTGGACCAATTAATTTTGCGATGAATGAGGGGACGCCAGAAACGTGCCTCTCTCCTAATCCCGCAGCAGTCGGCTGCGATACACCTGGATCAGGAGCTCGGCCTGTGCCCACACCCTGACTTGGGCCTCCGCATCCTCGGCCGCGTCCACGTCCTCTAGGCCTACCCCTACCCCTCAGCATGGTGTATTACCAGTAGTGCAGAAACAGAACGCTGTAATTAAATGTGCCGCTTATTGGCCTGTGGTTGGAGGCTGACTACGCTTACGGAACGCCAGGAAATAATTTTGCGCAAGCCTGCTGTAACACTTAGCTGGCTGTGTATGAATTAGGAGGACTACTACACGCAGCAGAGACCCAGATCACTGAGGACAGTGACAGGCAGCCCAAATAGATTTTTTTCCCCAAATGTTTTTGCAAAGGCCCACTGCCTATATTCAATCAATATGTCTTCTGTCCCTGCCTCACCGCTACTGGCCCTGGAGTATGTCAAAGAACTGCAGAGTGTTGCACTGTGGACTGCAATACAGCGGTGATTTAACAGCCCAGACAGAGCCAGGAAATAATTTTGCGCAAGCCTGCTGTAACACTTAGCTGGCTGCGTATGAATTTGGAGGACTACTACACCCAGCAGAGACCCAGAACACTGAGGACAGTGACAGGCAGCCCAAATAGATTTTTTTCCCCAAATGTTTTTGCAAAGGCCCACTGCCTATATTCAATCAATATGTCTTCTGTCCCTGCCTAACCACCACTTCTGGCCCTGGAGTATTACTGCAGGGCGCAATGCTCTGCACGGCCGATATACCAAAAAAAAAAAAAGTGCAACACTGCAAAAAGCAGGCTCCACAGTACTGCACACGGTTAGATGTGGCCCTAAGAAGGACCGTTGGGGTTCTTGAAGCCTAAAATACTCCTAACGCTCTCCCTATAGCAGCTCCACCAAGACAGCACTTTGCCTCCTCTATGTCAGAACGCATCTGTGGCGAGCCGCGGGAGGGACCGATTTTTATACTCAGGTGACACCTGATCTCGCCAGCCACTCACTGCAGGGGGGTGGTATAGGGCTTGAACGTCGCAGGGGGAAGTTGTAATGCCTTCCCTGTCTTTGTATTGACCAGAAAAGCACGCTAACGTCTCAGAGATGAAAGTGAAAGTAACTCGAACATCGCATGATACTCGTCACGAGTAATGAGCATCTCGAGCACGCTAATACTCGAACGAGTATCAAGCTTGGACGAGTACGTTCGCTCATCTCTACTACTAATCCCTCCTGCAGGGGACCCCTGGAATTGTTACCTACTGACCGTGCTAAGTGGCTTGCGTGATTTCTTACCTTTATGGACAGGTGCTGGCCTTGATAAACCCTGTCTGGGAGAGAGACGATCCTGTGGTCAATAGCCTAGGTATGTTTGTGGAAATGTTCCGGAGGGTTTTAGATAAGCCCTGTCGTACAACTCTGGCTGCCTCCTCCCTACTGTGTCTACATCAGGACAGTCTCACTGTGGGCCAATATGCCAATCGATTTCGAACCCTGGCCTCAGAAATGAACTAAAACAATGAGGCCCTGGTAGTGGCATTTTGGGAGGGCCTGGCAAGTCGCATTAAGTATGAATTGGTGGGTTGTGAGAGTCCGTCTTCCCTGGACAGCTTGATGTCTTTGGCTAAAAGAATTGATCTTCAATTTCAGGAAAGGATCAAAGAGGTGGCCCAGGAAAAGATATCTATTTGACTGGCACCCAAGTTCCAGGCACCAATTTGTACCTCTCCGATTACCCCCTTGGCTACTGATCCAGAGGCCATGCAGGTCAATAGCCTCAAGCTAACAGAGAGGAAGCATATGCTCAGACATTCCAATAATCTCTGTATGTACTATGGGATATTACATCCGTACCTGTCCTCTTAAGAAATATTCAAGCCTAGGGTCAGTAGGAAAGGCTACCCTAGGTGAAGAGCAGTCCTCTCCAAGATTGAATTTATTTGTGACTTTGTCCATCTTCGGTACTAGGGTCACTGTGTTGGCTTTCCTAAATTGTGGTTCATCAGGAAACTATTTGCATCAGGCTGTGGTAGGCCACTACCAAATTCCTATTTGAGACCTTTTGTGGTGACAACTGTGAATGGAAGTACCCTTTCTGAGACCATTCAGTTTGTCACAGAGCCACTGGGTCTGAAAATAGGCATTCTCCACTCAGAGAAGCTTTCCTTACTGATCCTTCCGAGGTTCACCAATTTCCTGTTGTTCAGTCTACCTTGGCTTTGTCTATATAGTCCCATCTTGAATTGGAGGTCTGGGGAGATTTTACATTGGGGAAAATTCTGTTATTCCAAGTGCATGATTCTAATACAGCTGGTTTGATGCCTTCCGGTGCCTCAGGATCTCCATGGTCTGATGGAAGTCTACTACGTTTTTTATGATTTCTTCAACGAGGAGGCTAAATATCTGCGACCGTATCATCCCTATGACTATTCTGTTGATCTGCTGCCAAGTACCTTACCTCCTCGAGACCCAAGCTATGGCAAAATGCATCAAAGATAATCTTGACAGACGATTCATTCACAAATCTTCGTCTCCTGCTAGGACTGGATTCCTCTTCATTAAAAAGAAAGATTAGTCATCCTGGCTCTGCATAGGCTATCAGGGCTTGGACGCTATTACAATTAAAAAAATATTTGTTACTAGAGATGAGTGAGTATACTCGCTAAGGACAATTGCTCGATCGAGCATTGTCCTTAGCGAGTATCTCCCCGCTCGGGAGAAAAGGTTCGGCTGCCGGTACGGGTGACAGGTGAGTTGTGGCAGTCAGCAGGGGGGAGTGGGGGGGGGAGAGAGCGATCTCCCCTCTGTTCCTCCCCGCTCTCCCCCGCAGCTCCCCGCCCGCCGCCGGCAGCCGAATCTTTGGTCCCGAGCAGGCAGGTACTTGCTAAGGGCAATGCTCGCTTGAGCAATTGCCTTTAGCGAGTATACTCGTTCATCTCTATTCGTTACCCTTAATTTCTGAACTATTTGACCGCTTGGGCGGTGCATGTATCTTCATTAAACTTGACCTATGAGGAGCTTACAAACTAATCTGCAAAGGGGACAAGTGGAAGACTGCCTTTAACACTCTGTATGGGCACTATGAGTATTAAGTAATTCCTTTCAGTCGGAGTAATGCTCTAGTCGTCTTCTAGGAATTTGCGAATGACCTATTTGGATCTTCCCTTTATGCGTGTGGTGTCATGCATCTGGATAATATTCTGAACTTCTCGCTAGATATCCACTCACATCGCAGACACGATCGTACAGTACTCCAGCAATTAAGGGAGAACATATCAAGTTAAAAATGGCCTCCTATAAACTAGCTCCTCTATTTTTCGGACCATTCGAGGTATCCAAAAAGGTGAACCCCCGTATGCTACAAGTTGCCACTTCCTGCCTCCTTGCGCATACCCAATTCCCTCTACGTCTCACTTCTCAAACCTCTGCTTCTTTACAAATATTTAAAATGGATGACCTTACTTCAAGGAGATTCTTTGATATGATTGGCTGTACAAAAAGAAGACTCCAATGCCTTTGCAGTATCTCCTTCATGTCCCTCCATTGAGAATTGAACTGAGAGATATATCTCACCTGCTCCTCTTTAATGCTTTTCTGTTTCTTTATCTGTATTAACCATTCTCTGCATTTCTTTTATTGGGCCCTATTGTAGCCTTTAGTGATGGTTCCATCCCTGTATCCACCATTTCTAAATCTCCAACTCGGCTCTAAAGCTCCTTTTTTCAAAAACATCCTCATTAGAACAGATGCATTTTAATCTTAGAAACTGCTCAACATGAATGTTCTTATTTAAATGTACAGGATGCGAGGAGATAGCGTGCAGAACTGAGTTGACTTTAGTATTCTTTCGAAAGATATCAGACTCAATAAAAAAACCTTCATCATTGGTCCTAACAGATACATCTAAGAAGTCAACATCGGACAGACCATATTTATATGTCAGCCTGATATTGTATGTGTTATTCAAAGTAATCATAAACCAATCCAGTTCTACTTTGGTACCCTGCCATATAAAAAAAATGGCATTGATATAGCGGGTCCACAGGTGGATTCTGTCAATAAAAGGGAAGGGATCTATCAAAAAATGTGTCTTTCCTATAGTCCCAGGAACAGATTTGTATAGGAATATGCACAAGGTCTCCCCATCGCTGCACCCTGGAGCTGTAGGCTGTACCTTTAAAGAAGAAATTATACCCCAGGACAAAATCCAACAAGGACAGGATACAGTGGCCAAATTTTCTATTCAAGTTTGAACACCAGAGAAAAAAACTCTACTGCTTCCAATCCATGTTGATGAGAAATGGAAGTATATAAAGATTCTACATCACATACAACTAGAATCATGCTCGGCTCAATCTGTATGCCTTCCAATTTGTTCAAAAAGTCAGTTGTATCTTTAGTGTATGAGGGAAATGTCCCAAATAGAGGATGAAGAACATGCTCCACCAATTTACCAATAGGTTCACATAGGCCATTTATCCCAGACAATGATCTGTCCTGGTGGATTGGCACTGTCTTTATGTATTTTTGGGAGCACGTTAATGACTGGTACTGTGGGGGAATTCAAGATAAGACCGTTAGCTTCATGTTGATTAATCACAATACTTTTTTTAAATTATTCCCACAAATTCTTGCTTGTAGGAGAGAAGAGATTAAACGTTAGATGCTTATATTTGTTACTGTCTCGTGGCTGTCTAAACATTTCTCTTTCATACATTGTTGTTGGCCACAGAACTAAATTTCCTTCCTTGTCCGCTGGCTTACTGATAACATCATCCATTTTCAGTTGTTTTAAAGCTGCTCTCTGTTTGTGCCTCAAATTACACCGTGCAATACATTTTAAAAAAATTTTCATAAATGAAAGTAATTGATATGTTTCTGTAAAATGAAAACATACTGATTACATCGGTACAACTAAATAATAGCAGCACGTCTCATTTTCAAGTTATTTTACACTTTCGTGACTAAGGGCGCCCACCCACTGGCGTTTGCGATTTTCGTGCGTGAAAAACGCAGCGTTTTCGGCGTGTTTTTGCCGCGTTTTCCGTGCGTTTTTTGCGGCGTTTTTTGCGGCGTTTTCGCGGCTTTTTCGCGCCTTTTCCATTAATTTCCATTGACATTCATGGGTGCATTAGGAGAAAAATAAGGACACATATGCAACTGACAGTTCCTATGTTAAAAATCGCAACGCACCGCAAAAAAAAACGCCAGTGGACAGGAGTACATTCAATTCTAATTGCTCTTGAGAAAAAACGCAAAACGCAAAGAAAAAAAAATCGCCAGTGGGTGGGCGCCCTAAGCCTTTTCTTTTCGTATTAAAAAATCGTAACTCCTTTATTTATCCATCGACGTAGCTATATGAGGGCTTGTTTTTTGTGGGATGGGTTGTATTTTTCAATGTTACTATTTAATGTACCAAATAATGCACTTAAAAGTTTAAAGTGAAGTAAAATGAAACAAAAAAAACCCAAAATTCCAATTGCGTCTTGTTTCTGCGACTCGAGCATTTTTGTATGGGACCGATGCTCCGCATAGCTGATGACTTGTCAGACACTAGAAAACATCAGAAAGTCATGGAAACACCACAGAAACGGATAGGGAAGGGCAGGGGCAGCATTCATGGCTGCATCTGAGTCTCCCAGGTCCCACTATTAAGCCACAATAGGGCCAAGAGTCTGGCGTCACCCCCCTAACAATTTTTACTTCGGACAAACGCTCATTAGCAAGGCACACCTTAGCTAAACACCACACTACCTGCAACCAAGGACAATCACTGCCTGCGGGTGACACCGCTGCCTCTTCTCCTGGGTTACATGTTGGGATTGCTGTCCAACCCCCTCGCACGATCCTGCGTCCACAGCGCACCCAAAAATTTCCCTGTGCAGCATTGATCTGCCCTCATGCCACATGCACGCTTCATAGCCACACCACCCTCATGTCTATTTATAAGCGCATACTAGATGAGGAGGAACCGGAGGCACACACTGCAGAGGGTTGGCAGGGCCAAGCAGCGACGCTCTTTGAAAGTGGGGGCGATAGTCCACAATGCTCGTGTTAATTGATGATAAATTGACATACGATCCTCATTCGATTCCGTGCCACCCCTGTCACAAAATTTTCAGGAGCCGCAAACATGGGCATAAAGGGGACTCAGGTGCCAGCACTTCTACACATCTCCACAATGCAGCAATACTCCGTGTGGGAAGCACATGAGAGGGCCCAGGGTCAGGCTCGGTCCCAGCCTCCATCTTGTGTGACCCAAGGTGCCGCGAGTTATATAGCATTGGAAAATCAATGTATTCCCACATAATTCATTCTGTGTAGGTGTTAGATAGCTCAGCACCGCAATGGAAAGTCTTTGAGTTCCTTGGGCTTGCCTATGCTGTCGGTGCACAAAGATGGTATTACACAAGAAGAAATCAGAGCGCCCAAACATGGCAGAGTTTCACCCCGCCAAGGACATTTCTACCTGAGTCAGTCAGTGTATTTGTGCCAGACAGGTAAAGCAATGCAATGGGAAGTCATTGTGCACTCACAGCATAGGCGAGCCCAAGAAACTCAAGCATGGTATTACATATGAGGAAGTCAGAGTGCCCAAATATGGCAGAGTTTCATCCTGCGAAGGGCCTTGGCCTACTTTTCTGCCCTAATCAGTCAGTGTATTAGTGTCAGACAGGTAAAACACCACAATGGGAAGTCTTTGTGCATTTACAGCATAAGCTAGCCAAAGGAACCCAAGGAAAGTATTAAACATGAAGCAATTACAGTGCCCAAACATGGCAGACTTTCACTCCGCTGAGGACCTCGGCCTCTGCACACACCCTCAGCAATCGTGGGCATAAAGCGGACTCCGATGCTAGTACAGCTGTGAAGGTCTCATTAAATCAGTTACGTTTGCTTTCACCGCTCCAAAGACTGGATTAACCAGGAACAAGTTCCACGGGCCCAACCTGGCGCAGTTGCATTTCCCCCAGGACCTCGACCTCTGCACAGACCCTCAGCAATCGTGGGCATAGAGCGGACTCCGATGCTAGTACAGCTGTGAACGTCTCATGAATGCAGTAACACTCCTTTTGTTTGGCCCAAGCCAGTGCCGTGAATAACTGAGGTAACACGAGAGAAAATACATGTTGCCCAGTGCTGATCCCATGACCCCAAGTAGGAGAAGGAGGTGGCATTATAAGGCCAAGAAACCAGGACCCGCTATAGCCTGTGTGGGAAGTATGTGAGCGGGCCCAGGGTCAGGCTCGGTCCCATCAAACATCTTGTGTGACCCAAGGTGCCACGAGTTACATAGCAATGGAGAAATCCATGTGTCCACACACTATTCATTCTGTGTAGGTGTCGGATACCTCAATCAACACCGCAAGGGAAAAGCCATCTGCACTCTGCACACTACCCAAGTCAGTCAGTGTATTTGTGCCAGATAGGTAAAACACCGCGATGGAAAGTCTTTGTACACCCACAGTATAGGTAAACCCCTGTAACATTCCTGTAGCAGAAGTATAGGCAGACCCCAGTAACATTCCTGTAGCTAAGGTTTAGGCAGACCCCTGTAACATTTCTGTAGCAGAAGTATAGGCAGACCCCAGTAACATTTCTGTAGTAAAAGTAGAGGCGGACCCCAGTAGCATTTCTGTAGTAGACATAGAGGCAGACACCAGTAACATTTCTGTAGCAAAGATTTGGACAGACCTGTGTGCCATTTCTGTAGCAGAAGTAAAAGCAGACCCCAGTAACATTTCTGTAGTTAAAGTATAGGCAGACCCCTGTAACATTTCTGTAGCAGAAGTATAGGCAGACCTCTGTAACATTTCTGTAGCAGAAGTATACGCAGACCCTAGTAACATTTCTGAAGCAAAGGAATAGGCAGACCCCTGTAACATTTCTGTAGCAGAAGTATAGGTAGACCCCAGTAACATTTCTGTAGCAAGAGTATAGGCGAACTCCTGAAACATTGGTGTACCGTGAGTGTAGGCGAAGGCCGGAAAAATTAGTTAGATAAGAGTATAGGCGAGGGCCAGAAAAATTAGTGTACCAAGAGTATAAGTGTACCCCTGAAAAATTGCTCAACCGAGAGGGCAGGTGAAACCCATAAATTTTTTCTTGAAGATACAGCTCGCTGTTGCTTAATTTGTAACAGATCCTGGAGTCAGCCCTGTGGAAAAATTGGTTTATGTTAAAGTATCAATACTTTTGAAACAGAAAAATTGTTAAAAAATTGTAAGCAGAGCCTTGTGGGCCGCAGAAAAATTGGCAGTTCAGTGTGATGACATGATGTTTCAGGAGGAGGAGTAGGAGTACTAATATCCGAGAGGGATTGACAAAGCTAATTCCCCCTTTTTTTACGGTGATAGATAATGCTTTTTCCTGCAGTTGCAGCGTAAAGAATCTTTAGGTTCCGCTGCTCTCCGCCGGTGGAGAAGAGAAGTCTTGGGAAATCCAGGCTTTGTTCATCTTTATGAGTGTAAGCATGTCGGCACTGGCAGTTGACAGGTGGGAATGCTTATCCGTTATGATTCCCCCAGCTGCACTAAACACCCTTTCCGACAAGATGCTAACGGCAGGGCAAGCAAGCACCTCCAGGGCATACAGCGCAATTTCGTGCCACATATCTAGCTTTGACACCAATAGTTGTATGAAGCAGAGGCGTCATGGAGGACAGTGGTACGATCGGCTACATACTCCCTCACCATCTTTTTACAGTGCTCCCTCCGACTCAGCCTTGACTTGGGAGTGGTGATACAGTCTTGCTGGGGAGCCATAAAGCTGGCAAAGGCCTTGGAGAGTGTTTCCCTGCCTGCACTGAACATGCTGCCTAATCTCCGCTCCTCCGCTGCTACCTAGCCCGCAGAACTGCGCCTTCTGCCACTAGCGCTGTCAGATGGGAAGCTTAGCATCACTTTTTCCACCAGGGCCCTGTGGTATTGCATCACTCTCGTACCCCCTTCCTCTTCGGGAGTAAGAGTGGAAAGCTTCTCCTTATACTGTGGGTCGAGAAGGGTGTACACCCAGAAATCCGTAGTGGCCAGAATGCGTCTAACGCAAGGGTCACAAGAAAGGCAGCCTAAGCTGAAGTCAGCCATGTGTGCCAGGGTACCAATATGCAAGACATGGCTGTCCACACTAGGAAGATGACTTTCAGGATCCTCCTCCTCCTCCTGTCCCTCTTCCATAGCCCATACACGCTGAACAGATGAGAGGCAAGCAGCATGGGTACCCTCTGCAGTGTGCCCATCTGTCTCTTCCCCCTCCTCCTCCTGCTCCTCCGCTTCCTCCTCCTCCAAAACGCGCTGAGATATAGACATGAGGGTGGTCTGGCTGTCAAGCGACATACTCTCATCCCCTGTCTCCTGTTCCAACCGCAACTGCACGGAGGCTTGCCGTGAGGGGGTGCTTTGGGAAACAGTTGGCGGATTTTTCGCTCTGGCCCTACCTCCACCCCTGGCCACTCCACTGCCTCTTCCAATGTGTACTGCTGCTGCATTTGCCTCCCCCTCTGAAGCCCTGTCCTCAGTAGGCTTTGCAAACCAGGTGGGGTCAGTCACCTCATCGTCGTCGACCTGCTCTTCCTCCGAATCCTCTGTGTGCTCCTCCTCATCACCCGGACTCTGGGAACTTTCCAAAGGTTGGGCATTGGTCACGACAAACTCCTCAGGTGAGAGAGGAACCAGTTTTTCCCACTCATGGCAGGGACCCGAGAATAGTTCCTGGGAGTCTGCCTGCTCAGAATATGTCATTTTCATGGAGTGTGGAGGCTGGAAGGAAGGAGGAGCAGCAGTCGGAGGATTCAAAGTTGCAGTCCCTAAGCCGGGAGTAGTGGACTGCGTAGAAGACTGGGTGGTCGATACATTGCTGGATGCATTTTCTGCCATCCATGAAAGGAGCTGCTCACACTGCTCTGTTTGTAATAAAGGTCAACGACGTGGACCCATAAATTGTGATATGAAGCTGAGGACCCGAGAAACTTGCCTCTCTCCTAATCCCGCAGCAGCCGGCTGTGATTCACCTGGACCAGTAACTCGGCCTGTACCCACACCCTCAAAAGAAGGAGCTTTGGGGTTTTTGCACGGAGGATACGGACTGTATAGTGAATATTTCTTTCCCTATAGAAGTGGCTGTGCCCCAACAGTCTCAGTCTAATTCACTGCAGACAGAGAACGGTATAAAATTATTACTGAAAGGCTGCAAACAGGCCTAGCTGCATTATAAAAAAATGGAAGCACTACTACTACTTCCACCAGACCCCAAGTAAAGTGCACACGGTCAGATGTAACCCTAAGAAGGAGCTTTGGGGTTTTTGCACGGAGAATACGGACTGTATAGTGTATTTAACTTTCCCTATAGAAGTGGCTGTTGCCCCAGCAGTCTGCGTCTAATTCACTGCAGACAGAGAATGGTATAAATGAGGTAGTTCACAGCAGGCTAGGAATAATTGTAGTGCAATTTCACGAGGAGAATGGTATTGTACGGCACTGCAGCCAGAAAAAAGTATTACTGAATGGCTGCAAACAGGCCTAGCTGCGTTATACAAAAATGGAAGCACTACTAGGACTACTAATCCCACCAGGCCCCAAGTAAAGTGCACACAGTTAGATGTAGTCCTAAGAAGGAGCTTTGGGGTTTTTGCACGGAGGATACGGACTGTATAGTGTATATAACTTTCCCTATAGAAGTGTCTGTTGCCCCAAACACTGCGTCTAATTCACTGCAGACAGAGAACGGTATAAATGTGGTAGTTTGCAGCAGGCTAGTGTGAGACAGTGACTGACAAAGTGCTGGAGGGCAGATACGTGCCACCGAGCGGCCTGGGCTCGGTGGAGGAAGCCAGCATTTGTGTGTCAGTAACACTAAGTTACTGACACGTTTGTAGTTTTGTAAGTGGCTCCAAGCCGCATAGTCCGGGCCGGCTTTTCCTGGAGTGGTCAAAGCGAAGGGTGGGATGGCCACTCCCTCGTACCAGGTGAGGCTGGTACCAGGCCTTATAAAGCCTGGGCCTGCAGGTCTTGAGAGAGTGTCTAGCTGAGAGCCAGGAAAGACAGCTCGGTGGAGCTGCAAGGGCTGCTAGCCCAGGGTCTGGTGCAGACCAAGAAGTCCTGAGGTTTACAGGGAGACGCCCCTAACCTGCACACCTAGGAGAGGTGAGCTGAGACCTTTGCAGGTCTGAGAGCCTGGCTGGCTGTGTGCAGGAACCGTTTGTTTTTTCAAGTGTGTAGACAGGGACGATCCCTGTCTAGTAAGTGCTCAGACGAGCAGGTGTTATTTTGTGTTGGCCTGAAGTTAAGGCCTGTTTTGTTTTCTTTATGCTGCAATAAACCCAGGCGAAGCCTGGACTAAAGAACTTTGTTGCCCGGTGTCACTGTCTCTGGCCGCGGATGCCCCTGCTGCTACCGATCCTAAACGCTAATCCCCACACTAGGAATAATTGGAGTGCATTTTAACGATGAGAGCGGTATTGTACAGCACTGCAGCCGGAAAAAAGTATTACTGAAAGGCTGCAAACAGGCCTAGCTGCGTTATACTAAAATATTGAAGCACTAAAACTCCCATCAGGCCCCAAGTAAAATGCACGCGGTCAGATGTAGCCCAACGAAGGAGCTTTGGGGTTTTTGTACTGAGGATACGTACTGTATAGTGTATATTACTTTCCCTATAGAAGGGGCTGTTGCCCCAAACACTGCGTCTAATTCACTGCAGACAAAGAACGGTATAAATGAGGTAGTTCGCAGCAGGCTAGGAATAATTGGAGTGCACTTTCACAGTGAGAGCGGTATTGTACGGCACTGCAGCCAGAAAAAAAGTATTCCTGAAAGACTGCAAACAGGCCTAGCTGCGTTACACAAAAATCGAAGTACTACTACTCCCACCAGGCCGCAAGTAAAGTGAACACGGTCAGATGTAGCCCTAAGAAGGAGCTTTGGGGTTTTTACACAAAGGATACAGACTGTATAGTGTATATAAGTACGGCACTGCAGCCAGAAAAAACTATTACTGAATGGCTGCAAACAGGCCTAGCTGTGTTATACAAAAATGGAAGCACTACTAGTACTACTACTCCTAGCAGGCCCCAAGTAAAATGCACACGGTCAGATGTAGCCTTAAGAAGGACTGTTGGGGTTCTTGAAGACAGGACCTCTGCTAACACTTTCCCTATGTCAGCAGCAGCACTTTCCCTATACTTTGTATAATAGACTGCAGACTGAGAACGCTATAGCTGAAATGGCCTGCACAGCTGGAGATGAAAAAAAATAAAATTGTGCACTACTGGTCCCAGCCAGCCACAACAGTAATGCACACTATAAAGAGTAGCCCTAAGAAGGACCATTGGGGTTCTTGAAGACAGGACCTACGCTAACACTTTCCCTATATCAGCAGCAGCACTTTCCCTAATCTCTGACAGCGTGTGTCTAAGGCGAGCAGCGGGCGGGACCGCTTTAAGTACTCGGCGGTCACTTGATCTCACCAGCCACTCACTGCTGGGGGGTGGGATAGGGCTGGCACGTCACAGGAGGAAGTGGTAATGCCTTCACCGCATGTCTATTGGCTAGAAAATGGCGCTAAAGATGCGGGGTGGAAATGGAATTGACTCGAGTACCGCGTGGTGCTCGTCTCGAGTAACGAGCCTCTAGAGTTCCCTAATGCTCGAACGAGCATCAAGCTCGGACGAGTGCGCTCGCTCATCTCTATTTATTACCCACCACCAAGCTGAATTCTCATTATGTTTTAAAAACCCATTATTGGTATTTGACCTCTGCTTATTTCTCCTGGATCGCAGGCATTGTGCACTGCATCCTATATATTGCAGGCCACATGAGCATTCTAATAAATGAATAACATAGATTGTGGAACAAGTCATGAAGGATCTAATAGGGAATATTTTGTTTGTTTGGTTACTCTTGGACTCACTCTCTTATTTTTTTCATATTTCAACAGGACTTGCATCTCCCTATTCCGTATCTGTAGGACCCCACTAAATCGGGAATAAATAGAATTGTGTGCTCTAACTGTTTTTTATTACTATTTTTAAACTTGCTGGGGCAAAGAAGTTTTTAGCTTATGTGCTCTCTTGAAAGTTATTCTGGGGTTTTCTGGAATCTTGTCTTTTAAAAAAAGAGTCTTGTAGAAGGACATCTTAATATTTTTTTTTCAGATTTTTCCTGACAATGGAATAGGATGGACTAAATGTAGTGATGAAATTATGATGAAAGATCTGGGAGTCATCTTTTTGCCCTTTTATATGCCCCTTTTACCAGGGATTTAGGATAACCTTAATCTTTTAATCTGGTCTTGATGAAAGAGCTCTGCTTTTGAAAATAGTCTTTACTGCAATTTCATCTTAATCAGTGAAATTGTCTAAACGGAATATTACTTTTTCATTTTTTTATTTTGGGCACTTTTATAGTGCAGTAAGCACTTTTTAGAAAAATGTTTTTATAAAAATTCTGTCATGTTTGTGAGTTAAGGTGAGGTCCAAATAGTCAAGAGGGGATTAAGAATTATGCTCTATGAATGTCAGGTTCCAATGATTCTCAAAACTTTGAGAACTCATCAGAAGATCAAATCCTATATAAATAATTCATCAATGTTCCATTTATACAGGATAATATTTACTTACCACTAGTGTGTGGATATTATATATGTTTTCTTAAATTCACCAAACGTAATTTTGCGAAGTCGCATCCCCGTTGCAGTCCCTTTAATTTATCTGAATAATTGAGAATCAAAACAAAAGTAATTATTAGGGTGGGCTCACACGAGCTTGTTTTTGTGTGTACTTAGGTGCGTACATACGTGTGGACCTAGTACGAGCAAAAACACGCGTAAACACAGCTGCTTGCTTGTTGTCAATGGAGCCGCGACTGCTGCCAGTGGCTCCATTGAAAACAATGCTCTGCTGGCCCACTGAATTCTTTTTCAGGGAAGGGCTTTACATATAAGCCCTTCCCTGAAAAAGAAACATTTTAGTGTATTAAAAAAAAAAAGTAAAAAAAAAAACTTACCTCTCCGCCGTTGCCATGTCCCGCAGGGTTGCAGAACACATCTGCCGTGTGCGGCAGATGTTTCCTGCAAGAACGCAAGGAAAAAGAATTCCCTGCTGCACCTGCCACATCTGTGACAGATGCAGAGAAATTCTAAATCCCTGCGGGGAATAAAGGATTCCCTACTGCAGCTGTCACACATGACAGCTGCAGTGGAGAATCCAGCTGCCAGCACCCCTGAAATGTTTTTTCAGGAAAGGGCTTTAAATATAAGCCCTTACCTGAAAACAAAGAAAAGTGTAAAAAAAAAACTCCCAAAAAAACATACTCACTTTGGCTGCCGGGCTCGGACTTGTCTTCTCCTGGCTGTCCCCGGCTATTTAGATCTCAGCTATCAGCAGGCGGGGATTTAAAAAGTCACTTTATAAGCCCTTCCCTGAAAAGCCTTTTAAAATAGTGTTAAAAGATTTTTAAAAAAAGAATACTCACCTGCTGGAGCTCAGCGGCGACTTCAGCCACTATCCCTGGCTTATATGTAAAGCCCTTTCCTGAAAAAGATGGCAGGGGTGACGGCAGACCATTGTTTTCAATGGAGCCGCCGGCAGCAGCCGCAGGTCCATTGAAAACAATGCGTGCATTCCCTAAAAACACGCTCATGTGAACCCACCCTTAGTCAGGATGAACCTACTGGGGAAACATGGTATATACACATACTGAATATATACAAAAACATATTTAACTAGAGATGAGCGAGCACCAAAATGCTCAAGTGCTCGTTGCTTGAGTCAAACTTTCCGTGATGCTCGAGAGTTCGTTTCGAGTAACGAACACCATTGAAGTTAATGGGAGACTCAAGCATTTTTGTATATGACCCATGCTCCGCTAAGGTTTTCATTTGTGAAAATCTGGAAAACCCAAGAAAGTGATGGAAACGACACAGAAAGGGATAGGGCAGGCAAGGGCAACATGCAGGGCTGCAACTCAGGTCTCACTATTAAGCCACAACAGCGGCAAGAGTGCCCCCCCCCCTAACAATTTTTACTTCAGACAAACCCTCATTAGCAAGGCACACCTTAGCTAAGCACCACACTACCTCCAACCAAGCACAATCACTGCCTGCGGGACACACCGCTGCCTCTTCTCCTGGGTTACATGCTGCCCACCCCACCCCCCCCTCCCCCCACACGACCCTGCGTCCACAGCGCACACAAAAGTGTCCCTGCGCAGCCTTCAGCTGCCCTCATGCCACACGCTGGCTTCATAGCCACACCACCCTCATGTCTATTTATAAGTGCGTCTGCCATGAGGAGGAACCGGATGCACACACTGCAGAGGGTTGGCAGGGCCAGGCAGCGACCCTCTTTGAAAGTGGGGGCGATAGCCCACAATGCTGTTGAGAATTGATAATAGATTGACGTTCGATCTTCATTCCAATCCTGTGCCACCTCCGTCAGGAGCTGCAAACGTGGACATAAAAGGGGCTGAGCGGCCAGCCCAGCACTTCTACACATCTCCACAATGCAGCAATACTCTGTGTGGGAAGTATGTGAGCGGGCCCTGGGTCAGCCTGTGTCCCAGCAAACACCTTGTGTGGCCCAAGGTGCTGCGAGTGACATAGCAATGGGGAATCCATGTGTCCACACACTACTCATTCTGTTTGGGTGTCGGATACATCATCGACAACGCAAGGGGCAAACCAACTGCACTTTGCACCCAACCCAAGTCTGCCAGTGTTTTGGGGACAGACAAGTACAACTCCGCTATGGGAAGTCTGTGTGCACCCACAGCATGGGTGGCTAGCAGGAACCACAGACGGTACATAAAGAAATCCCATTGCAGTGCCCCGGAAAGCTGAGGTTACATGAGAGAAAATACATGTTGGCTTCGGCCCACTCTCCATGCCCTAGTCAGTCTGTTTTTTTTTTAAAGTACCAGGCAGGTACTCATAAAGATGAACAAAGCCTGGATTTCCCCAGACTTCTCTTCTCTATCGGCGGAGAGCAGCGGAACCTAAAGATTCTTTTCGCTGCAACCGCAGATAAAAGCACTCCTCTCTATCACCGGGAAAACAGGGCATTTCTTTTTGTCAATCTGTCTCTGACATTAGTCCTCCACCTGCTACTTCTCCTCCAGAAACAACATTTTTCTGCGGCCCAAAAGGCTCATCTACATCTACCAATGTTTTTACAATTTTTCAAAGTTTCAAAAGTATTGATACTTTAACATGAACCAATTCTTTCAACAGGGCTGCCTACAGGCTCTGTTACAAATTAAGCAACAGTGAGCTGTATCTTTCAAAAAATATTTATGGGTTTCACCTGCCCTCTCGGTTGATACATTTTTCAGAGGTACACTTGTACTCTTGGTACACTTATTTTTCGGGCCCATGCCTACACACTTATCCTACCAAATTTCCCAGCCTTCGCCAACTCTCATGGTACCCCAATGTTTCAGAGGTTGGCCTATACTATTACTACAGAAATTTTACAGTAACCGCGTTGGTGAGGGCACGATTGATGTTGCGGGAGACGTGCTGGTGTAGGGCTGGGACGGCACACCGTGAAAAATAGTGGCGACTCGGGACCGAGTAGCGTGGGACCACCACCGCCATCATGTTTTCGAAAGCCTCCGTTTCCACAAGCCTGTACGGCAGCATCTCCAGGCTGATCAATTTGGCAATGTGCACCTTTAAAGCTTGATCGTGCGGGTGCATGGCGACGTATTTGCGCTTTCGCTCCAACGCTTGCGCTAGCGACAGCTGGACGCTGCGCTGAGAGACATTGCTGGATGGGGCCGAGGACAGCGGAGATGAGGGTGTGGGTGCAGGCCGGGAGGCCCTCGTGCCTGTGTCCTGAGAGGGAGATTGGATCTGAGTGGCAGGTTGAGGCACAGGGGGAGAGACAGTGGTGCGACCCGGAGGCGGTGAACGGCCCTCGTCCCACCTTGTGGGGTGCTTGGCCATCATATGCCTGCGCATGCTGGTGGTGGTGGTGAGGCTGGTAGTGGTGGCTCCCCGGCTGATCTTCGCGCGACACAGGTTGCACATCACTGTTCGTCAGTCATCCGCGCTCTCACTGAAAAACATCCACACCTTTGAACACCTTGGCCTCTGCACGGTGGCTTGGCGCGAGGGGTGCTTTGGGAAACAGTTGGGGGATTCTTCGCTCTGGCCCTGCCTCTACCCCTAGCCACCCCACTGCCTCTTCCAACCTGTCCTGCTGCTGCATTTGCCTCCCCCTCTGAAGACCTGTCCTCAGTTGGCTTAGCAAACCAGGTGGGGTCAGTCACTTCATCGTCCAGCGGCTCTTCCTCCGAATCCTCTGCGCGCTCCTTCCTCAGACTTACTGCCCTTACTACTACCTCACTGACAGACAACTTTGTCTCATCATCATCTTCCTCCTCACCCACTGAAAGCTCTTGGCACAGTTGCCAGAAGTCCCCAGCCTCATCACCCGGACCCCGGGAACTTTCCAAAGGTTGGGCATCAGTCACGACAAACTCCTCAGGTGAGCGAGGAACCATTTTTTCCCAATCAAAGCAGGGGCACGAGAACAATTCCGAGGAGTCTGTCTGCTCATCAGAATGTGACATTTTCATGGAGTGAGGAGGCTGGGAGAAAGGAGGAACAGCAGCGAGAGGATTCAGAGTTGCAGCAGTGGACGGCGTAGAAGACAGGGTGGTCAATACATTGCTGGATGCAGTTTCTGCCATCCACGACAGTGCCTGCTCACACTGTTTTGTTTGTAATAAAGGTCTACCACGTGGACCCATAAATTGTGATATGAAGCTGGGGACCCCAGAAACTTGCCTCTCTCCTAATCCCGCGATTCGCCTGGACCAGGAACTCGGCCTGTGCCCACACCCTAACTTAGACATCCGCGTCCTCGCCTGCGTCCACGTCCACGTCCTGGAGCCCTACCCCTACCCCTCAGCATGGTGGATTACGAATAGAGCAGACACAGAGCGGTGTAAATAATTCTGAAATTATTGGCGTACAGTTGAAGGCTGACAGCGGTTTTGTAACACTAACTCCAGGCAGAAGCAAAAAATACGGAAGGCTGCAAAGTAGCCTAGCTGTGCAATACTGATGCACTGCAACTCCCACAAGACACCCAGTCAATTTCAGATGGTCAGGGGTAGCCCAACGAAGGAGCTTTTCTTGTAATGTTTTTGAAAAAGAATGCAGGCTATATAGCGTGTATATGACTTTCACTCTATCAGGGGCTGTCGCCGTACGCTGTGCGAGAAGTCGACGGCAGGCACAGAGCGGTGTAAATAATTATGGAATTATTGGCGTACAGTTGGAGGCTGACAGCGGTTATGTAACGTAAACTGCAGCCAGAAAAAAATTATACAGAAGGCTGGAAAATGGTCTGACTCTGCAATAGTGATGCACTACAACTCCCACCAGACAACCTGTAAAATGCACACGGTCAGGGGTAGCCCAACCAAGGAGCTTTTATTGTAATTTTTTGTAAAAAGAATACAGGCTATATAGCGTGTATATGACTTTCCCTCTATCAGTGGCTGTCGCCGTACGCTGTGCCTGAAGGTGACGGCAGACACAGAGCGGTGTAAAAAATTAGGTAATTATTAGCGTACAGTTGGAGGCTGACAGCTGTTATGTAACGCAAACTGCAGCCAGAAAAAATATATACGCAAGGCTGCAAAAAGGCCCAGCTGCGTAATAGTGAAGCACTACAACTCCCAGCAGTGACGCAGTAAAATGCAGACGGTCACAGGTAGCCCTAAGAAGGACCGTTGGGGCTCTTGTAGACAGAATTCTATACTACCACTGTCCCTGCCTCACCAGTACTGCCCCTATACTCTGTATAATTGACTGCAGACTGAGAACACTATAGCTGTAATAGCCTGCAGAGCCCGAGATGAAAAAAAAAAAATTGGTGCAAAACTGCTCCCAGCAGCCACAACAGTAATGCACATGGTCAGATGTGGCCCTAAGAAGGATCGTTGGGGTTCTTGAAGATGCTAACACTATTCCTGAATGAGCAACAGCACCTTCCCTAATCAATGCCAGCGTGTGTCTGAGGCGAGCTGCGGGCGGGACCGCTTTAAGTACTCGGCTGTCACTTGATCTCACCAGCCACTCACTGCAGGGGGGTGGGATAGGGCTGGAATGTCACAGGAGGAAGTGGTAATGCCTTCCCTGCATGTCTATGGGCCAGAAAATGGCGCTAAACATGCAGGGAAGGAAATGGAATTGACTTGAGTACTGCGTGGTGCTCGTCTCGAGTAACGAGCATCTCGAACACCCTAATACTCGAACGAGCATCAAGCTCGGACGAGTATGCTCGCTCATCTCTAATTTTAACCATTTAAGTCATGAAACTGAGATTATTAACTTGTATGTCACTGCATACATTTTGCCTTGTATCTCTTAAAAATCTCCTAATAAAAAATTATTGTTCAAAAAACAAAACAAATACACACATATACTGTGTATCACACATAATATATACATCTTGTACATAGAGTGGTTAGATATATCAATGACAAGAGGTAAATCAGATCTATATAGCAACGTAATACTCATTGAGGGACAATTAAGAGCATGCATTTGTCATAGCAGAAAACCTCGTGGCATAATTTGAGTAAAGCCATGCCTTCCAACCATCTTGAAATCCACAGAACAGTATGGGGATTTTAGAGCTGTCCTGCTGTGTTGGGAGGCATAAGAAATGTATTGCCCTGCACTATGCTCTATCACCAGCCCTTCACCCAGCTGGCAGTAACCATCTTCTTTCTTCATCTCTCAGGACTCAGCTGTCACACAGTACTATTGTCAGGACTCGAACCGGGAACCTTCTGTACTCCAAGCAGTAGCCTATCTACAAAAGATTTATCAAGGACTTCTCAAAAGTCATCTTTCCCATCACCTTCCTAACAAACAAAGCACATGTTTTTCTGATCCCCGGAGGCACAAAATTCTTTGTAGTAACTTAAGACTCTGTTTACTACAGCACTGGTACTGATCCACCCAAGACCACAATTGCCTTATTTCGTGGAGGTGGATGCTTCCGACTCCGCTGTGGGAGCTATCCTATTACAATGAATCAGAGATAAGATGCAACTGCATGCTTGTGCATTTCTATCCAACATCTTATCACCCAAGGATAAAAATTATGATGTTGGGAACAAGGAGCCTCTGGCCTTTCCTAAGTCATTCTTCTATAGACGTGAAACTCTCTTTCAACAGTGGACTTTGGAGGCAAGAACACCAACTTTATGATCCCAAGGCTGGTCGACTCTTAAGTCCTCAAACTGGTCCACATTTTCAAGCTGACCAGTCACATTGAGGTCACAAGGAATTTGAAACTCCTGCTTTGTTCCTTCTGGTGGCCTCACTGCTGGAAGAATTTGAAGAGATATGTAACCTCTTGTGAGGTATGTGCTCAGAACAAGACAACACAAGCTCGACCTCTGGGTTTTCCATCCATGCCATAGGGATCTATATTGATATACTTTATAGTTGACATGCCCCCCCTAGAAAGGAATGACTACCATCTTGGTTGTTGTGGAATGACAGATGGCTCACTTCATCCCCATAAATAAGATTCCTGCTGCCAAGCACACAGTTGATGACCTGGGAAGTTTTTTGACTACATGGAATTCTTGATGATATCATCTCGGACAGAGGAATTCAGTTTTCTCGAAGTTCTGGAAACACTTTTGCATGGCCCTGTGAATCTATCCTTTCATACTTAGTCCAACTGCCAGGCCGAGAGAACTAACCAGACCCTGGAGCAGTATCTCCGCTGCTTCACCTCCCATCTTCAGAATGACTGGGTGGATTATCTACCAACAGCGGAGTTCATGTATAACAATGCCTAACATAGTTCTACCACCCATAGCTAATTCTATGCAACTACAGAAGGCACCCCGTTTTCATCCCTAGCCTTCCTGCCAACACTCCTATCCTGATGGTCCACCACAAATTGGCAGCATTGGCAGATACTTATAAGTAATTAAAGGAGGCCTTGTGGGAAGCTCAGGAGGCCTACAAAGAAGTGGCAGACTGACATCGTCAAGCGGCTCCCCTTTTCTGGGTTGGAGAGAAGGTATGGTTATCCAACTGAAATCTGAAAACCCACTTACCTTCCACCAAATTTGGGCAAAGGTTTATTGGACCTTTTCCAATTACAGAGAGGGTCGACCAGATGGCTTTCTACTTGAAGTTCCCGGGCAGCCTGAAAATCCACCCAGTTTTCCATGTGTCCCTACTGAGGCCTTTCCAGCAGACAGCAACTGCCTCCCCCTCCTGTGAAGGTCCAAGGGCATGACTACGTCATTGAAAGGAATTTGGACTCCTGAACATACCACGGAAAACTGCAGTACGTTGTGCAGTGGAAGAAATATGGGCCAGAGGAAAACTCGTGGTAGCCAGAAGAAAACATACTTGCACCTCGGCTCACAGTGGACTTCCACTGAAGGTACCAGGGAATGCCAGCCGCTGGGATATCTTGAACAGTAGCCCTTCTTATTGAGCCATCAGCTCTTTGGACAGTTCCCCTGCATACCTGTTGCCTTTTTCCCAGATTCTGTTAACCCAGCCCATGTCCTAGCTCCATTCAGTTCTTGATTAGACATCCTATAAAAGCCTGGCCCTGCCGCTGTATCAGCACATGATTAATATTCTTGACAGCACAGTCTAATCCAGCTCCATGTTACCAGCTTCTCCACTATTTCTGCAATACCTCCTGATACTGACTTCTGGCTTCCTCTCTGACCACGTTACCCGCCTGATGCCTCTGTACTGCAAACCGAGGCCTCCCATTGCTGACCTTTGGCTTTCCATTTGACTATATTATGCACCTCCTTCCCTTCCCGATAACGATTCCTGGCTATCCTGACTACTAATCTGTGGCTTCTATCCAGTGCTGGTAAGATGTAAGTCATTCTGTGCATGGTACTTACACAGCATTACTTGATTCTGCCCCCTCCTGACTGCTGAGTTTTCCTCTGGACTCCTGTGTCCTGCTCCAGGTGAAGATCCCTTTTATAAGGGCTGATAAATCATTCAGATTCCCACATCCAGTAGAAATTTTAATGATGATCATTCAGTATAAATGCATGCCCTGACTGAATGAAAATTTGTTCGCTTCTTGTTCATCGTTTATGCATGCAGAAAACTGAATGACAGATTGGCCTGTATAAAAAGGCAGTCATTCCTTCTGGCAGGCCAGAGCCACCCCCAGCCAGCTCTGCGTCTATTCACTGGGTGATGATCGTTACTATGTAAATGCCCAGGAACAATTATGGCTGCGACAACCTGTTGGGCATCTACGCCAGACAGGTCGTTCTGTGTAAAGGGGTTTTTAGATGTCTCTTAGTTTTTATTTGTATAATAGAGAACCAGTATAAGATTTACTGGAGATACATTCTTTATTATCAAGATAACGGCATGATGGGAGATAACTTGTAACTTTCCTATACCAGTGAGCAAGTTTTCATTTCTTTGAAACTACTAAGCTCTTCCTGTGTCCCACCCCGAAAAAAACAGATAAATCAGGAGGCTCACCCAAGGTTTTCATTTCTCGAGAAAATCTATGCTGAACGATGATTTCTCTGATTGGATTTCTGAGCCTCTTCTCGGCTCTTACAGCAACAAGTAGGTTGAATTATTTGCCTTTGTATTTGCTCTATTTCTGTGGATTTCTCAATCACACTCCCATTAGTGCTGCGGGTCATAATTCCACCTCTGTTCCTTTTTTGGAGTAATGTAATTAAATTTGAAACAAGCATGTTTGTTTTTCCTCAGTGTTTTCAATGCATTTAAAGAAAAAAAGCAGAAAGAAAACTGAAAGTTTTTAGTCCGCTTCTACTCTATTAGGTTTCCGTGTTTCAATGGAACAAATGGCACAATATGAACTAATAGAAAGGAAGAAAACTGAAAGCCTTACGTATTTTTTGAAAACCCCTTGAAAACAATGGAGAAAAAACAAATGTTTATTTCCATTTTAATTCTGTACCTCTGCTCCAAAAAATCGAACAAAGAGATGGAATTACAACTGATAAATGGAAGTGTAACTACACCCTTAGGGTACACGCACACGGGCATTAAAAAAGTTGTGGCTAAGATTCTCTAGTACAACTCTGATCAGACATCCCGTCCGTGTGCTGTCTGATGTGTGGGACAATGATATTCTCATCTGAAAATCAGACAATATTAGGACATGCTGCATATACACATTCAAATGAATGGACGCTCTTCCTGTCCCATTTTCGGACTGCTTTTTGGATCCGAAAATCTTCCAGAAATATCCGTGTGCACATACCTTTAATAATGATAGAAAATAATAAATAGCAGGAATTGTGGTGGTAATAAGACATATTAATACATCCACTGTAGCAGTATAAGTCTGTGTGACAGATGTTACCTCTCCTCCTTTCATACTGGGAGATGAGCTTTTAGACTTCTGTCTCCGATGCCGCTGATCTCTGTTACTTTGCAGCAGAAAACAAGAGTGTAATAAGTGATAAATGTGCTGACTGTGTGCTGTGTGACATCTCTCTAGGTTCAGCTCTCTTGTGTACAAAGTGCACATCTACATCCACGACATGCTCAGGCAGCAGCATAACTTGTCCGGATGGATTTATGTGTGGGTCTGAATATACAGTCCTTGGCGGTGAGTTATATGACTAACGCTTTCATGACCAGGGCTATTTTGGGTCTGGGTGATGAGAGTAAAATTTCACACACTGGAATGCCGAATTCTATATAGAACTTTTAATAGAGTTTCTTAGTCTACAAATCTCTCACTATATACATATATGGACACTAAGTACTTTCTAGTTTTTCAAAACTGGAGTAGTTATCTTGTTATTCTGTAGGTTATCCGTAATTATAAACAGAAAATACAAAAGTATAGAGAAAATACTTTATTGTGCCAACACATCAATTAAAAGCACTTAACCCCTTAGTGATGAAGCCTGTTTGCACCTTAATGACCAGCTAATTTTTCAATTCTTTTCATCGTTGGATTCCTAGAGCCAGAACTTTTTAAATTCTCCTCTGATATAGCCACAAGTTGTATTTAATGTATTGTATAACATTTATTCATTGTTTAGGGGGAATTGGGGAAAAAAATGAAATTTCATTTTTAAGGCCTTCAGTGTGCAAAATACATAAAGATATAGCATTATTCTCTGGTCGGCACGATTTCGGCAAAAACACGTTTATACAGTTTTTTTTTTATGATTTGCTATTTTTATATAGAAAAAGAAAACATTTTTTGCCTTTCTGTCGCCGCATTCCAAGAGCCATAGCATTTTTATTTTTTCGTTGACAGAACTCTATGAGGGCTTGCCTTTTGCTGGATGAACTCTAGTCTTTATTTATCCGATTTTTGGGAACATATAACATTGTATTTGCTGTTTATTCCATTTTTGCTAGAGAATATGATAACAAAATCTGCAATTTCGACATACTTTTTATTTTTAACAGCATTGATCATGGAGTATAAATAATACTTATGTGGGTCACTACAATTATGCCATTACCAAATTGATATAGCTTTTCTTTCACTTTTTCCCACTTAAAATATATATCTTTTTATCGCTGGAATTAACCCCTTAAGAACTCAGCCTTTTATTTTTTTACCATTTTCGTTTTTTCCTAGCCCCTTCATAACTCTTATTTATTTATCTGAAAGTAGAGGAGAAAACCCCTGCGCCCAGAGTGTCCCAAACTATATTACAGCCCCAAGGCAAGGTAAAGTGTAGACCGGGTTGCTATGAGAGGTACCAGAACTTGAGGACAAAATTGGAAACTTATAGATGAAATAAATAATAGTTTATTAAACGTATACAAGACAGAGTGCAACGCGTTTCGAGCCCGTATGCTCCTTTGTCAAGTACTAAACTACAATCTAGTGAAGCAAGGAATGAAACATAAATAAACAATAAAAGAGAAGACAGCAGAAACATGAAAATAAAAATGAAGTATGCCGTTAGCAATAGATATGACAGGATAGTCACGCTAAAAATACTGAAAAAAAAGAAGAGTTAGAATATATACATCGTAAGGGCAGCTTCAGACAAACGTATATCGGCTGGGTTTTCATGCCCAGCCAATATACATTGTCCCTCTGTGCAGGGGGAGGAGGCTGGAAGAGGCGGGAGCAGTGCTCTGAGCTCCCACCCCCTGCCACTATTTGCAATGGGAGGGGGCGGGACAGGGCGGAGCTAAGTCCCAGACTTTGCTCCTCCCCCCTCCTATTGCAAATAGTGATGAGGGGTGGAAAGGGGACGGGAGCTCAGCGCACCATATAGCCGAAAATGATGTCCATCATTGGCACATAGGCTAAGATACTGATCTGAAGACAAAAACAATTGCAGTGCCTGACAGACTGATTGAAAGTGACATAATTACAAACACGCGGAAGGAAATGATAATGGTTACAATTATATAGTGAACACCCAACAGTGAAAGAGCTTCTTTAGTTGAATCCATCTTCTGGATAGGCCAGACGTTGTCAGTAGCAAATGGGGGGGGGGGGGACGTGGGGGCGCTGGCTTCACTCCCACTGAATTAATGGGAGCACCATGCTTCTATTGCACTTCCTGTTTCTCGTTTTGGACAAGACTGGATATCTGGCTTGATCAGTAACAAGAGCAGGAAGTGTAAATAGTACCACAGCGCTCCCATTGATTTCAATGGGACTGAAGACAATGCTCCCACTTCCTCTACTGTCTAAAGGATAGGTCATCAGTTGGAAAAATGGCAAAAAAAACCCCTAAGGACACTCTTTTGAAGTGTTTTGAAAGGGGTGTAGTTATGTATCAAAGTTTTTAATCTTTGCATAAAGTTTTTTTTATTTATTCTTTGTTTATTGAAAGAAGCCAAATATGAACAACAATTATGAAATTACAGATATTAAGGAGTTGCATACAATCTTAGTTGAACAATATCCAAGAAACAAAATCGGTTTTCCTTTTTTTTTTTGATTTAACAAGAAAAATAAAAATTTTTAGGGGGGGTGGGGTGGGGTGGGGGTGGGGGATTGGGGTGTGACAAAGAGGAAGGGGGGGGGGGAGTAGGGATGAGTACTTCTTGCATCTCCGGCGGAGTTGAACTTATAGGAAGAAGAAGGTATGAAACGTGTCAGTGATTTGCTTACTTCCCAATCGGCTAATTCAACATAATAAATTAGGTGTTTCTAAATGCTTCAGCGGTGTCTAAGAAATTAGTTCTTAATGCATTGTGGTCGCCTGGGTAGGCTCAGAACTATCTCCAGTCCAGGGGCCCCAAGTTTCCTCGAATTGTGTATGTGTTCTATTTGCCCAACTCGACAACTCCTCAAATCTACGGATTTCATTGACCTTTGCCAGCCACTGTGAGAAGGTGGGAGCTTGAGGTTGGAGTCAGTGTAAGGGAATAAGAGTTTTTGCTGCTGCTAGAAGGTGCGTAATCAGGTTGACTTTGGATGGCCTGAAGTTTACTGACGGTTTAGCGAGGAAAATGTGTTCCGGGAGAAGACTGAAGTTGTTATTGGTCATGTCTCGTATCTTAGATTCGACTTGGTCCCAGAAGGGTTTTATTCGTGGGCAGGACCACCAGATGTGCACCAGAGAGCCTATGTGTTCGTTACACCGCCAGCATGAATTAGAGTTCGCGGGTTTGTAGGCAAAAAGCCATTCTGGGGTTTTGTACCAGCGTGTTAATAGCTTGTAATGGTTTTCTTGCAATCTGGTGCACCTGGAGTGTCCGTGAGCGTTTTCTAAGATAGATTTTACCTCCTTGTCTGACAAGTTAATCTTGAGCTCTGCTTCCCAGGATCTAATAAATGTGGGTCTGGTAATGTCCTGCTGGTCAATGAATTTCTTTTTGAGAGTTGAGAGTTTCCTGTTTTGTGTCTGTCTGGCTGTGGCAGCTCTCTCAAAGTCCGTCAACGGGCGAGAAGATGTAAATGTTCTATTGAATTTATCAAGGGTTTTTGATAGATGTAAGGTTTGTAGATGGTCGAGAGGGGGGTGCAAGACCAAAGCTAATAGCTTTTCAGTGAGCTGTGTTTCTTTGGATAGCCGATGAAACCATAGGTCATTTATGGTGAGTTTGTCTAGGAGGGCCCATAGTTGTTCTGTATGCTTATCTAGCCTTATATTTAGTAGCTCCGGAACAAGGGTCAAGGGTGCCATGGGGGAGGGGGAGGGAGCCAATTCTCTTTGCAGGAGGTCCCAGGTCTCACAAGCGCCGCTTATAAGTGGGTCGTTTGAGTCTTTTTTGTAAATTTTGCTCGAGGGGCACCATAGGTCCCTCAAGAAGGTTGTCCCATATGAAGCATGTGCTAGAGAGCTTACGACTGGGTTTTTAGAGGGATTCACTAATTCGAGCCATCTGTTGAGTTGAATAGCTTTATAGTATTGTTCTATATCTGGGAGGTTTATTCCTCCTCTCTCCCTTCTCTGCGTTAGTAATTTGTGTGATAAGCGAGGGCGCTTATTGTTCCAAAGGAATTTGGAGAAATTTGATTTGATGCATTTGAAAAATGAGTTTGGTAAGCGGATTGGGATCATTTGAAGCTTGTACAGAATTTTCGGTACAATATACGTTTGAATCAGGTTTTTCCTACCAAACCAAGTTAAAAATGGCAAGTTGTATGTTTTAAGTAATGTTAACACTTCTTCCAGAAGGGGAGCGAAGTTTTTGTTATACAAATTCTCTAGGTTTTTTGTGATTTGTATCCCTAAATAGTCAATGTGAGTTTTGGCCCAGCTGAAGGGTGAGGATGTCTGAAGAGTTTTTACAGATGTTGCAGGGAGAGTGATATTTAATACGGTGGATTTAGCGGCGTTTATTTTGAAATTTGAGACTGTACCGTACATTTGTAGTATTTCGTTAATTTTGTTTAAGCTCTTTTCAGGGTTAGTTAGTATAAATAGTATGTCGTCTGCAAAAGCTAGGGTTTTTATTTGATGTTGGTTTAGTTTTTGTCCTTGTACTTCATTGTTTTGTCTCACCATCTGCAGCAAGATTTCTATTGAGAGAATGAAAAGAGTAGGGGATAGGGGGCAGCCTTGCCTTGTTCCATTTGAGATTGTAAAAGGTAGGGAGAATGTGTCATTGACTTTTATTTTTGCATGCGGGTTTGAGTATAATGAGAAGATAGCTTGCGTGAGGGCGGGAGGGAAATTAAATTTGTCTAATACAGCTCGCATAAAGGTCCAATTTACTCTATCAAATGCTTTTTCAGCATCAATACCTAGCAGGGCTAGGGGTATTTTTTTGTTCTTAGCATATCTTATTATGTGAAGAAGGCGCGCAGAGTTGTCTTTCCCCTCTCGACCAGCCACAAACCCAGATTGTTCTTCGTTAACTAGTCTCGGTATTAATTTATTAATTCTTCTGGAGATTAATTTGGCCCATATTTTGACGTCTAAGTTTAGGAGCGAGATGGGCCGGTAGCTACTACATAAAAGGGGGTCTTTACCCTCCTTATGTATAAGGGTTACGTAAGCTTCTTGGGCTTGTTTTGGTAGTTGTGCTCCCTCTAGTAGAGCGTTAAATGAAGATACTCATTGGGGTAGTAAAATTCCCTGATATTTTTTATAATAAGCCAGCGGGAGGCCGTCAGGCCCGGGACTTTTATGTTGCGCGAAGCTATTTAGAACAGATGTGAGTTCCTCTGGAGTTACTGGCTTTGTTAAATCAGAGGCCTCTTCCTCTTTCAGGTTGGGAAGAGCTAATGGGGCAAGTAGGTCCTCAATTTTTTTCTTTTTATCCTCTAGTTCCGTGTTGTCTGATTTGTTTAAATTATATAGGTCTGTATAGAACTCCCGAAAAGCCTGAGCTACTTTTATGGAACTGTGATGTAAGTTTCCTGCTCCGTCTGTAATTGCGGAGATATATGTTTTACTCCTGGCTTTCTTTATGAATGAGGTCATGAGTCTACCTCCCTTATTGCCGTGTGCGTACAATTGGTGTTTGAAGTAAAGTAGAGATTTTGCGAATTTATTATTTAAAATGTCCTTGAGTTTTTCTCTGAGTGCTGTTAATTTGAATTGGGCTTCTTGGGCTTTTTTTTGTTTTGCTATCCGTTCTAGTGTAGAAATCTGTAAAAGTATGTCGTCAATCTCCCTCTGATTGCGCTTATTCTGAGTTGCTCCTAGAGCTATGAATACACCTCTGATCACCGCTTTGTGGGTTTCCCAAACCAGCGGTTGTTTATCTTGGGTTTGGGCGTTCTCCTTGAAGAAGAGTTCCAAATTTTTAGCTATTTTTTCCGTTATCTCCTGATTCTCCAATAGAGATTCATTTAGTCTCCATGACCAGTTTTTGCTCACTGAACTCGGTTTGGTAAGGGAAACTGTTACAGGGGCGTGATCAGAGATTGTTATGTTTCCTATATTCAGATTTTTTATTTGGTGTATTGCGGCTGAGGAGATGAAAATATAATCAATTCTTTGATGCGAATTGTGTACTTGGGAATAGAATGAATAGTCTTTGACTGTCGGGTTAAGGGTTCTCCAAACATCTATGACTTGAAGGTTTTGGAATGTGCTAATTAGTTTCTTCCGCGCTTTCTGAGGTATCTGGGATTTTCCTGACGATGAATCTAGGAGAGGATTTATAGTTAGGTTAAGATCGGCTCCTATTATTATCTTGCCCTCTGCAAATAATTTGAGTTTGTTTAAGGCATCCAGCAGCCATGTGATCTGGTTTTGATTGGGGGTATAGAGGTTTACTAAAGTATATGTTTCGGAGTGTATTTTGCCCTTTAGGAAGAGCATTCTCCCTTCTGTATCCGTTAATTTTTTCTCTAGAACGAACGGAACCGAGGAGTGAAGAGCTATAGCAACTCCTTTGGACGCACTTGAGGGGTGGTTGTTAAAGTGCCATTTATCGAATTGTTTTTTGGGAAGTTTTGGGGTGTTCTCACCTCTGATGTGAGTCTCCTGTAAGAAGACTATTGATGATTTTAGTTTTTTAAGAAGCCACGTTATTCTACTTCTCTTTTGAGGTGTGTTCATACCCTTTACGTTTAGGGTAGTGATTGTAAATTCTTCCGCCATTGGGGGTTGAGGTGCAGGTATGTACGCTGACGTTAAAATCACCAGAGGTAATTAAAAGTATTATTTTGGTGGGGTTAGGTATGGGTTTCGGGTTTGGCAATAGAAGGGGGGGGGGGGGAGGAAAGGGTAAGCAAACAAAAAGAAGTTCTATGAGAGTGTTCCCGGTGGAGTCCGGGGGTAGGTAACAATCCTTCTCAAAGTGGCGAAAAGGATCGTAAATCTAAGTGTATAAAGTGTTGTAGGTGTAATGTGCCCTACTTAACGCATAGAGGTGTTAATTAACAACTTGTAATTTTCCTTAGCATACTGAATTCTTGTGTAACTATATCTGAGCATAAGAAAAAAAAAAAGCATCGTGTCCAGTTTTGATAAATAACCAACCAACATTATAGGCGCGCGTGTGACCACCTCCCGGCCCCCCCAGCCGAACAAGGCGGGAAGGGGGCGGGGGGGAAGCCAGACGCACCCCACCAACGTGTACAAGACATCAACAAGACATCGACAAGCCAACCTCCCCAAGAGGTCGCCGGGGGGGGGCCTCGGCGGGTCGGCACCGCTGCGGAGGCAGAAAGCCCCAACGCAGGCCCAAGCCGCGGCCCGCCCCGACAGACCAAACAGAAAGTGTCGCATTTCAGAGACCCGACAATAACCGCCGCCAACATATTACAGTATAGCCCTGCATTGTTTAGTCTCTGAATAGGTGTTACAATAAGTGGAATTGTTAAACAGGTGATAGTGCATGGCGGTACTTATCGGCAGTAGATCGAGTCTCTTATTCTATCTGTGTCTTCACTCCAAGGCGAACCTGGGCTCGTTGAAGGCATAGTTCAGGCGGGTCCTCTGCTGAGTGTGGAAGAGTTGGGAGCAACAAAAAGGTAGAAGAGAAAAAAAAAAGAGAACCGGAGAAGTGAAAATAAATCTAAGTTAGTTTGAGCCGTTCATTCTTTACAGATGGTAATTCCGGTGGTCGACAGGATGAAACCAGTTAGGGAAGGTCTCATCTTTAACTTCCGCTCTGTCCCTACGGAGTCTCCTACCCATCTTGCGGTGTGGGGGTCTCAGAGAGTCGTGCCTGCTGGAAGTCAAGTCTGGCTCTGGATCTTCTGTTTCTAGGGGATTTGGAGCGTGAGGCATTTTTCCAAGGGGTCTGTTTCTCTGGTTTCTTGGCTCCCTCCCTCTCCCTCAGAGGCATCCACGAAGTGATCTGTATTGGCGAGATTTCCAATATGCTCCATGCTTTCTCTAGGTCAGCTGGGGTGTGTATGGTAATCCGTTTACCATCTTTTTGAATCGCCAGTCCGAAAGGGAAAAGCCATGAAGCCATGAATACTGCAAGTTCTTGGCTCTAAGTGCCTCAAGGAGGGGTTTTAATTGCCTTCTCTTTGCGAGGGTGGAGGGCGCCAGGTCCTGGTAAAGTTGGATGCCGGCGTCCTGATATTTTATTTGGTTTCTGTCTCTAGAGGCTGTTAATATTGCATGTGTGTCATTGAAGGAGAGTAGACCGCAAATTATGTCTCTCGGTGGGTCTCCGGTTCTTGGTTTGGGTCTGAGGGCTCTGTGAATTCTTTCGATGATAATTTGACTGGCTCGCTCTTCACCTACAAGATCGGTAAATATAGTTGCGGCCATACTTCTCAGGGATTCAGGTGGGATAGACTCTGGGAGACCTTTAAGTCTGATGTTTCGTCTGCGGCTTCTATTTTCTTGGTCCTCAATTAGGACTAGGGCTCTGTCGATCTGATCTCTTTGTGTATCTACATGGTCGGTCAGGTCGTTTGTTTTTGCAATGAGATCGGTGTACGTATTCTCCAGATCTTCAACTCTGTTACCTATTTGGTGAATTTCTGTTTTTATTTCTGTCAGTTCTTTCAGTATAGGGTGTAGCGCCTGCGCTAGCGCTTTTTTAAGAAAGTTCTTGGTTATACTCGATCTATGTGCACTGCTAACTTCTGCATCATTATCGCTGTCTATATCAGATGCCGATATGTTTTCGTCTTCTGCTACTGGCGGTGGATTTTTCTTGGAGGGACCAGCAGGGGAGTGGGCGCTACGTTTTTTTAAGTAACGCTGTAGATCGGGTTGGTTTTTGGAATTCATCTGCTGTCCGGGCGTAGAGACTGCTTTATCTTTTGCTGTCTTTACCATTTTGAAGATAGCCAAGGGCTAGGGCTCTTGCGTAGGGCACTATATAGTGTGAGTTTTAGAACATGGTCGTTCTGCGGGTTTCCCCTTATTTCCCCTTTTCCTCTCTTCCTCCCTCCTTTTTTTTTTTTTTTTTGAAAGGGAGGGAAGGGCTTGAGTCACACTGTTGTTCTTTTAATAGAAGTAGGGGCACAGAGGGGGTAGGTGGGTTTCTTTTTTTTTTCTTTTTGTTTTTTTAAAGAGTAGGGGATGTGGGCCACCTCTTCAGGTTGGGAGAGTCCGTGCAGGTCAGTACTGCCTCTGAGAAGCACTGCGAGTGCTGTGCAATGTGCTCACTAGATGTAGTTGTCAGCTGGATGTCTGTTTCTGATCTGGTCTGAAAACCTGCTGTGCTTAAAGGTGAGCACTTTCTCCTCCTGTAGAAGGCACCGGCCTCCTTTGCTGGGAGCGGAGAGGTGAGCGGGGGCCTCTGTCTCTTTGGGAGCTCGTGAGGGTCAGCTTTGTATATTCAATAGGTGCCAGCTTACCGTTTCAAGTCCCGCTCCCGCCGCCGTTCCGGAGCTCCTCGGTTCTTTTATTTATCAGCTCCGGCTCCCCGGGTGTATGTGGCAGAGCACGGAGGCTTCCCTTATCTTGTGGTGTGCCCCGGTAACCTCCGCTCGGTAGCGCGTAAGCCGCGGCCTCTTGCGGCCGGAAATCTAGTCCCCGGCTTCTGCCTGTCAGCTAGGCCTCAGCTGCTGCAGCTTTATTCAGCTTCTGAGGGGCCTCCGCTCCGGTCTCGTCGCTCCCGACGTCTCCTGGAGGTCTTCTTATAGCTTGAGGAGCTTTGGATGAGTGGAGAGGGTGTCAGAAAAGCCCTGTATTTTAGGGATTCTCCACGAGCTCTCTCTCGGTGCGACTTCTCAGTCTGGTGGTTAGGCCACGCCCCCCCATCTTTGCATAAAGTTTAACAACTTTCTAATAGACTTTGGAACAGAAATATTAAGACCGGAGCTCCATGTTGCCTGTCTTAATTGGCAGATCAGTGCAGGAAGATGCACCAAATGTATTAAGAGGCACAAGCAGTCTTGAACACAGAGGATCCTGGGCCATCCATGAGTCCCAAATTGACATCTATGCTAGGTCATAGGTGGAGCACATTTCTGCTATAATTTACACCATTTTTAATTATTATAAAAATAAAAAATATGAAGTTAGAAAATCCTTCTTCCAGTAAGTAATTAAAATATCATATACTACATGGTTAACGCCATCAAAAATTGTGCCTTTTTTGTCACTTTGTCTCCAAGAAAAAAATATAATTAAAAGTTATTAAAAAATCCTATGTACTCTAAATTGATACCAATGCAAACTACAGATCACGCTGATGTTAGTCACAGTGGCATGGCTGCTCCTCTCCTATGGAAGAATGTTGCCTGGCTCGTGCGTTGCACAATGGTAAATTTAGCAGCTCTTATTTGGTGCTACCTGCGGAGTCAGACAGGGTACAGTGGTGAAAAATAAGTTACAAAAAGTGGACAACTGAACAAAAATAAGGGTAGAAACTCTTTACCATGGGAGCATGTGGTGTGCTACTTCAGTGCAGATCTTATGTTGGTGGGAAGGGACTCCAGTATTCAGGTTGTAACATAAACCATAACCAAATTTATTTTCAGTGAGAAGAGATTGGATTGCAGATTAACGTGCTTCAAACACTTTGCATAATATGATTTTAGAATCAACAGTTACAGTTGCAGACATTGATTAATTATGAATGTTTTTCAGGAGATTGGTACAAATAAACATCATCTATAGACTTTGTTTTTTCTTTCACCTTTTCTCCCTGGCTGTGCCTATGACTGGCTGACTCCTCCTTCCTTGGCTTGGAATTCCTTTTTCTCTCCTCTCTCACTCCTCTTCTGACTTTACTAACAATTCTTGTTAATGAGTACTCACACTTTAGCTATTTTCTCCTTCCCTCCACACTGGCTGATCCTAGATGTTGTCTCTTGACTCTTCTCGACTCTGCCATAGACCAGAATCAGCCCTAGACTGACTGTCGCTCAGCGCACTCCTCCTATTTATACTGTCACTCTAACTCAACTTGTATAAGGGCCTATTCTACCAATTCCAGGCTATCTTCTCTTGCTAAACCTGGCTAACCACTCCCTAGACTGTTCCTAAGTGACCTAAACTCACTAAAGGCTGGAGAACCTTGTCAATATGCAATGTGCGACAAGAAGGAGGAAGTCTGCAATCTCTGAGTGTTTCTAAGGGGTGGCTTAGGAGTCGAGTCATGGTGATGATGAGTGCAGCGCGCTCTATGTAATTTTGAAGGTAGACCACAGGATAAAGACAACCAATAGAATTAGGCGCAATTGCCTGAATTAAAAGATCTTGGTAGAGAGTAAGACTAACATAAACATGTGAGTAAACTGAAGGCACACCAGTTAATGTTAAACATGGCAGTCTGCAAGAATAATAAACAGTAGAACTTGCATGTACACAGTTTAAACCTTCATACAATGATAAACAAGCCCAAAGGGAGGCAGCACCCGAAGTAAGGGAAAGCTATAGAGAAACTTACTAGGACGGAAAGCAAAACCCCTATCAACCCGACTACCAGCAGTTGCCATCCTGAAACACGAGCTATAATTTTCCAGTACTAACTCAGTAGGACTGTCTGGAGGATGTCTGATCTCTGCAGCTTGCAATTTTGTGTCTGTATTGACTGTTTGGTGGAAGCAGGGATGGAAGCCACAGCTTGGAAGGATTTCAGGTATTGAAGACAAGCGGAGCTTCTCTCAGCAGAGTGGGTGATTAGCTGTGCAAGTGGTTTCTTAAAGTTGTAAGTAAGCTTTTCTAGTTACAGGACAGGGGAAAAGCCAATGAGACGGCTTCACCTGGCTGCTGACATTCTCCTCACCCCTCCTTCTGCCTCTCTGTTTCACTCTCTCTCCACATTGACCCTCTTGTTTCCCCCTCTCAACACTTTTATTATTATCTACTGTGCCACAGATCAGGGAACAGGAAATTTCCAGCCAACTCCACTCAGTTAACTTGTTTGAGCGTCGCTGCGATTAGCTCTTCCACCCAATCAGGGAGCTTCTTTCTTCTGCTGGGTCAGGTCATCTGACAGTCCTGTCTGCTACATACAGAGTGTTTTCCCCAGGTCCTTCAGCCATTGTTTTACAGTGAAATGATCAAGTTAAATTAACTATTTGGTTCCCAAATCTGACCTCATCTTCTTATTAAACAAAATCCAACATCACTACCCTTTACTAAATGGGCTGTAGTTAGAACAGTTGCTCTTGAGTTGCAATTATGTATTTTTACTGTTGTGTCACACTGCAGTTTACTACAGATTCTCCCTTACTAAAATAGTAGCTGTCCTTGATGTTTCCTCTACGAGTCTGACGGTCGGTTCAGGTTGACAGTTTAATCTGGCAGCTTGATATTAAAGAATGAATTAATTCATTTTTCCCAAGACAATAGATTACCCTTTCCAATCCAATTTCTATCCTGGTTTTCCAAGGGGCCTTACTCTTTTTCTGTCATTATACAACAACGCTATATGCTGGCTAAAGCCAGTACTGCATGAGGTGACACATTGGATAGGCTCCGACAGCAGAGCAGCTGGCAAAATACAGTAAGAGAGCCCTGATGAACGTCTTCCAACATCAGAGCTGTACAACCTTAATTCATAATGTCTTCAGAGGTCAGACAGTGGATTGGAAAGGGTTAAGCTAAGGTGGAACCTTAGACCTCAAATTGATATGGGGTCTATACATGTTACTTCTCCCCAAAAGCTAAGTTACACAATTACATTTTCCGGATAAAAAACAATAAACATAATAAACAAACTGTCTGCTGTACAAACTGGAAAGGAGTGAAAATGAGTCAAGTTATGAATCACAACTGAAATTACTGTGTCCATGAATGCTGCTGATGAAGCATCCAGAAAGAGATAATTAGTTAAGACAACGAGCAAGCAAAAAGGATAATCAACAATTAAACTGAAAAACTTCTCCACGCAGTCTCTTGTGGTACAAATTTTAGAAATGTTATCGTCAAGTAGTCTCTTGGGGTGTAAAGCTTAGGAACGTTACCTAAACTGGAATGGGTATTCACAATAATTTAAACATGGTAGTGTGACCTTTAGTCTCTGTAGCGGACAGGTATTTGTCTGAGGCTGAATTTTTCTTCGGAATTGCTGAAGTTTGGACGATTTTCTGGAACTCTGTGGATGGGCTATGGCATGCTTGAAGCAAATGGGACAGACTGGTGAAGTGGTACAATAAAGCTGGGTATCAGATACCAGGTCATTGGATCATCAGAGTCAAAGACTGAATAATAACAATAAAAATCATCTTTATTTGTAGAGCGCCAACTTATTCCGCAGTGCTTTTGAGGCAGAGTGGAGCACAGACAATACAACTACATGTAGGAATTAATAGTAGTTAGTGAGGTTGATGATTTGTTCAGGAGATTTAATATGCTTCTTTAAAGAGTTGCGTTTTTAAGACACGTCACTGAAGGGACTGGATTGTCTGTATCCAAAGTAAGGTCAAGTTGTGGATTGGCCACATCGGGTTCACTGTCAAAGTCTTTTGGAGGTGGGGGTTGCAAAGAACAAAGTTTAAGTGTATCCCGATTGATGAGATTCGGCTGCCGATTCTTATGCCCAATATAATATACTTCTTTATCAGCAGAGGGTTTGGACAAAATGGTGTAATGCAGTAGCTCCCCTATAGAGTCTAATTTTCCAGTCGGTGGATGTTTCTTTAGCCAGACTTGATCATTAACGTTTAACGAGATAGCTTTAGCATTTTTTGTCAAAGTCACTTTGCTGCTTCAGAGGAACTTTCTTCATGCAGGTATTAACAATTTTCTGGGATTCTTAAAGTTTCAGTTGATACTCTTGTACCCAATCAGTGGTTGGCAAAGAGTTAACTTCATCTGTGAGTTGTATTCCCAGGGCTAGATCTGCAGGTAACTTGCCTGTCTTTCAACCTGTGCTTGAACAGGATCTTGAACACCTCCTCCAAATATTTCAGATGTTCATTGTAAGTTTTGGAGAAGATGGTGACATCATCTAAGTACAGTAGAGAGGTTTCAAAATTCTTATGGTCCAAACATCATTCTATAAGTCTCATTTTTCTTAAATAACACTAAGGAAGCAACCCATGGACTTTAGTTATCCCTGATCACATTAGTATCTTTCATGTCTTGAATCATCCATTTCACTGTGTGGTACGAAGAAGGGGTCAGGGGTTGATATATGTCTTTGATGGGAGGATGGCAATTCGTGGAGATAATATGAGAGATGGGCTTCACTTGACTGAAGTCAGTGACATGCTTGCTGAAGGCTGTGTGGTTTTAGCAAGCTACATCCTGTACTCCTTGTTGTTTCTTGGGGGGTTTAGGAGTGCCCACATGAAGGTTAGACCACCAGGGTGCTTCAGTGGAAGAAGATGCCTTTTTCACCTACTGGGATGATTGTAGAAGTGTCAAAGTCTAGGACATAATCTGGCTGGAGCAAGGACACTTGAGCTACACTGCAATATTTCTTTAGAGTGATGGCAGTGTCACCTGTATTGAGGACTCTAAACAGGCACTTGACCCACGGAGACAGTTGCCAAACTTGTGGTCGCTCTAAAAAATGGGTACTCTTCAGTTTATATGAATTCAATAAGAGCCTGGTAGTCTTCCCCTTGCAGACTGGGTCTGGTCTGGGACTACAAAATCATCTCTGTGCCAGGAGGTATGATGAAGGGTCTAACATCTTTGATCCTTGCTCTTCCAACTCTTTCCCTGGAGTTTGCGAATTTCTGTTGGGCGGGAAGAATCTTAATGGTCTTCCTCAGCACTTTCTGTTGGGCTTTTGAAGCAGAGGAGGCTTGACTCTGGAGAGCTTCCAGCATTTTTCCAAAACAATTTCTGAGCATGTACATCCTCAGGATCATGGATGGGGTATTTCTCTCTGCCACATCAATCACCAGTACACCTTGTGTCAGGACAGGGTCCAGGATACTGGGAGTCCTTGAGAAATCCACAACCCCTGTCCCTGCCTACCTGCCCCCCTGGGCTAAACCCCAGGGCAACAACTGGGCGACAGTCCCTATACTTAACTAGGGAAGTGGGACATGGGAATGACAAACAGTCACTGGAGACAAACAAACAGTAGAATGGTCAGACTATCTGGGTCAGCAATAGGAGGGTATGCGGTACAAAGGGGTCAGGCAAAACAAAGTCAAGTCCAGAAAGCAGAAAATCAGAAAGCTGTGGTCGCAACAGGGAGTCAAACAATACACGAGTGCAGCTGGAAGATCAAACTAACACTGGCAACCATTTGCACACACAGACAGGTTTAAATCCTGTCAGAGCTCCCGCCCCAGCAGCTGATTGGGGCGGGGAGTCTGACAGCCACCGGGCACACCTAGCCCTGCTGGGGACCCCAGCCCCGCTGGAGGTGGAGAAGAAACTGAGTGTCGAGTTGCCATGGAGCTGAGGACGCGACGCAGGGCGCCCCCCGATGCATCCCTAGCAACCCCGGTGGCCAGGGGAGATGACAAGGACTGGGGGTCCCCTGCACCGCACGGCAGCTGCCTGTGTGACAGGACCGGCGGCGGTGGAATGGACCCACGAGCCGCCAGTCCTGACAGTACCTGTCTTTTACGGGGGGACACCAGACCCCCACAGCCCGGAGCGGGCTTAAGGGGAAAAGCTCTGTGGAAACGTGGTGCATGAACATCCCTATCGGAAATCCACGTTCGGTCCTCTGGGCCAAAACCCCTCCAATGCACCAAATATTGCAAAGCACCCCTCACTCGCCGGGAATCCACCAATCTCTCTAACTCGTATTCCAGTTCCCCCTGTACTAGTGTAGGAGAGGGTGGGTTCCGGGCAGGCAGAACTGGGGTCACGTATCTCTTTAACAAACTCTTATGAAAAACATCATGAATTTTCCAAGATTCGGGTTGTTACAATGTGTACGCCACAGGTTAACGACCTGAGCAGGGTAAATAGCCCAATAAATCAGGGAGCCAGCTTCAGGGACGGGAACTTCAATTTCAAATGTCCAAGTCCATGGACAGATGTGACCAAGGGCTGGATGGGATGGGCAAGGATAAACAGTTTGCCTTCCGGAAGGTTTTCAGGGGCAGACTGCTGAGCAGCGGGAATCTGAGGTGAGAGGTCAGAGGAGATGGCAGCGAGAACCACCCCAGGGGGAAGGATGGTTTCAGGCTCCGACTCAGTAAATTCTGGGATACCAAAACACCTAGATAAAGCGTCAGCTTAGTGTTTTTTGAGCCGGGTCGGTAAGTAACTAGGAAATTAAGACGGGAAATGAACAAGCGGGCCTGCCGGGAATTCAACCTCTTTGCAGAGTCTAAGTAAATGAGATTCTTATGGTCAGTAAGCACCGTGATGTGATGGTGAACTTCTTCCAAAAAATGCCTCCACTCCTCAAAAGCCCACTTAATAGCCAATAATTCCTGGTTGCCTATATCGTAGTTCTGTTCAGTAGACGAGAACTTTCTAGAAAAATAGGCACATGGTCTAAGGTTCGCGAGTGTGGAGGGACCTTGAGACAGTACCGCTCCCACACCAAACTCCGAGGCATCTACCTCCAGCACAAATGAGCAGGAAAGGTCCGGTTGCACAAGGACAGGCGCTGAAGAGAAAGCCACCTTTAGGGTATCAAAGGCAGTAAGGGCGTCAGAAGACCAGGTACTCACATCTGCTCCCTTTCTGGTGAGATCCGTTAAAGGTTTAGCAACCACGGAGAAGTTTTTAATGAAATTATGATAATAATTAGCAAAGCCGAGGAAGCGTTGAAGAGCTTTCAAGGTACCTGGCCGGGTCCACGCCGTGATGGCTTTCACCTTCCCAGGATTTATCTGGATATCACTCGGGGTGATGATATAGAATGTCATCTAGATATACAACGACAAACATCCCTAAGATATCCTGAAACACGGAATTCATGTACCCCTGAAAAATGGCTGGGGCGTTACATAACCCAAAGGGAGGCATATTAAAAGCTGTCTTCCACTCATCCCCTTCCCGAATGCAAATGAGATTGTAAGCATCCCTGAGGTCAAGCTTAGAAAACCACTGGGCACCGGCAACCTGGTTGAAAAGGTCGGGTATGAGTGGAAGAGCGTACTGGTTTCTGACCGTGATCTTATTTAGATCTCTATAGACAATACAGGGCCGGAGACCCCCAACCTTTTTCTCGACAAAGGACAACCCGGCACCCACTGGGGATTCTGAGGGACAGATGTGCCTCTTGGCCAAGCTTTCCTGGATATAGTTTTTCATGGACTCTCTGTCTCGAATGGTAACATTATAGATGCGGCCTTTAGGGAGTTTGGCCCCAAGAACCAAATCAATTTTATAATCCCATTCCGTATAAGGGGCAAGGCTTCAGACAAGTGCTTAGAGAAGACGTCCAAAAGCTCGGAGAGGTAATCTGGTAGGGCAATCGCCTCGCAGGTGGAGATATTCACCTCCACCGGACACAAGTGATTGTCACAGCGGGACCCCCACTCTACCAGTTCCAATGTGTCCCAATTAACTACAGAATTGTGCTCCTGTAGCCAGGGTAGACCTAAGATGACGTCCACAGACCAGTCTCTCATCACAAGAAATGTGCAGGACTCAATATGTAGGGCTCCCAGCATAAATCTTACCTCCGGGGTAACCAGATTAACAAGACAACCTGGAGGAGCCAGGCGGCCAGGGGAGATGACAAGGACTAAGGCTCCCCTGCCCGCATGGCAGCAGCCTGTGTGACAGGACCGGTGGCGAGAGAACGGACAAGGTCACAGAAGTATCGAACTCTGCAACATACGACAAATGGGAAGAAGCCTGCACTCTCTGAATGGTTTCTATGGGATGGCTGAGGAGCCGTGTCACAGTTGCGATGAGTGCAGTGCATTCTATGTAATTTTGCACAGTAACAAAGTGCATTTATTTTCAGTATTCTTTGCTTGGTTCTAGTGCCTTGTTTTAGTCTGGTTTGTTCTAGTCAGTTGATTTGTTCCTATGGTTGTCTAGACCCATCTTGTTCCTAGTTTTTTGGCCTTTTGTCTGTTCATTCCCTGTTTGATTCTGTCTCCCCTTGGTTTAATATTTTTCTTGCTTGTTTGGTTTCTTACCTGGTTCCTAGTGCCCTCTTGCTTTCATGAACAGCATTTCAGATAGGGATAGCTGAGGGCTACCTAGGGACAGGGGTGTCTGGTCTTAGGGACAGTATCAGGAAAAGATTAGGGAAGATATGAGGAGAGATACCATTAGGAAACAAACTTCTCTGTTTTTTTCTATTCAATACTATCTGTCTCAGTCTCCTTTGTCAGTTTCAATTTAATCATAATAATAATAATCTTTATTCATATAGCGCCAACATATTCCACAGTGCTTACAAGACAGGGGGAACAGAAACAAAACCACGGTTGGTTTAGGAGATATGTTATGCCTTCCTGAATAGGTGTGTTTTTAGAGCATGCCTGAAGATTTTGTGCGGGGAATTGCCCGGATAGTTTGAGGTAGTGCATTCTAGAGGACTGGCGCTGCACTGCAGAAGTCTTGAATCTTCATATTTATCCTCCTCATCTGGTTACTTACATCTTATGTCCTGTAATCTAACAGGGAATTAGATCTCGCGCTATCCCCAGGACGTAAGTTTATGCCCTGTTGCGGGAAGTACCCGGCAGTCAGGACGTAAGCTTACGCCCTGGAGCTGGAAGGGGTTAATGCATCTTTTATGACAAATTACACTTTGACACAAAATTGCATGAAGGCACCTGTGTACTATATACAAGAGTGGCATTTTGATAATGCACCAGGTGTTTACTCTCAGAATATATATAGGTACAGGGGGTCGGTATGATTTTTTTATTTAAAAATCTAGGTTTTAGCTGTACATGTCAAAAATCTGAAAGTTGTCCTGAATACTGGAGGTGCAAAATGCACAGATGCCTCCGGCAAAAGAAGGGTGATATTTTAAAAATAAAAAAAACATGTTTGATCTTTCTATTTGTAGAGGGAGAGAGGACTGAACATCTGATCAGGAAATGCACACCTTCATCTGAATGCAACTTCAGTGGCTCCATGACCATGACAGAAGAACGATTTGCGCTTGGCATTTCATGCTGCAGCACTGACAACTGTACTCCTACTCTTCCAACTGGTAAGTCATCCATTTCTGCTTGTTCTACATACAAATGAGATTTGGTTGATTCTTCATAGACTTTACTGCTCCTAGTTTAATAACAGAGCTTAATTTCCATTCTGTATAATTACGGATGCCATCGGTAATGTGGCACACTTTCTCTCAGGTCTGCACAGTATTCGGTTAGTTACAATAGACCAAAATTTTGTACTCTTCTTTCAGTATCCCTCACGGCTCCCATGCCAATGGTTTGTTCATTCCCCACCCATCTGTTTACTCCACTCCAGAAGTCATGCTTCATTTTGACATGTCACCACCGCAGCCAATCACTGGCCACAATGGTGACATGTCAATCTGTTATTAGCATAATCTGGTTATTAGCTAAAGAAAAATGTACAAGCAGGCACAATTAAACTATATGAAAGAAAAATACCAAAATTAGTACCAAATTTTATTATCAGCACATATAAACAATGACAGACTAATTAAAAATATGTGAAAATCATAAGATCATAAGTAAAATTACTCTCCTGTAATAAACAGTGACCCCATAAACTTTATCCCTTTACTTGGGATCACCTGTGGTTTGGGATCACATTTAATGCACACAGAATGGCTCCTTTATTAGAGTCCTCAGTCCTCTCACGATTGGAGCGTCCTTGTACGGATATTAGACATGGGACCCCAGAGTGCAGCATAAAATCAAGTAACAAATTATCTGAATATCAGAATCCTCTGTTTGTTTTTAGTTGTTGTCACTCAGTTTCCGCCTGCATAAAAATCACTGCATGGAATATGAAGCACTTAACGAAACGTGCGCACGAAGGTAGCAATTTTCAGCCATGATCTACCTATCTAAACATTCTGCATGAGCGCAAACAACTAGCGGTGATGTCAATTGTGCGCTCATTTAAACAAGCGTCGTCCCGTGCAAATGGGACATAAGCGACTTCTAAAAAGGCCTGGTCATTGGTGCTAGACTACTCGAGGGTCACATCTCCTTCATACGTGAACTAGTGAACTACAAACTGGACTCGCTAGCAGACATGGCACAATGACTGACAAACACCCCAAACACTTACCAGACATACCTGCACGCATAAGCACATGGAAATACTATGGTATGAGGTATTCATATTTTGGCCAATATACTTAAGTCCACTAGCCCATGACAAGGGTCCTCATTGTCTAGCGGGTCCCTACTCTCACTAGACAACTTACCCTATGAGTCTTGCATGCAAGCGGGGTGATTGTCCTAATAGGGATGGCCCTATGCTGGAACCTAAGGACCTGGCTCGCATTAGATGGTAAACGATCCAAGCAGCACAGGACACGATTCACACCAACATGCAAATGAATACACACCACACAGAACAGGACTGTTTAGACCACATTTTGTTCACACCAATTCACACTGAACAGGACTGTTCACTTCAAGTCTGGCTACCTGCTCAGACACACAGAACATGCCACTATTCACACCTACAGACAAACATGCATAAATACAAGCACAAGGGTACTGGGAGGAAAATGAGGAAACCAGCAACCTCTACCCGTGTGGCAGGTATTTATGTGCGGTGGTGATTGGCTTGCTGGAGAAATCTATACCCAGCCAACACAATTATCCCACACCTGTGGCAGTGTATTCCTGGAAAGCCACAAAACTACGGGTCCTAGGAGCACACGATGACAGTATTTCACTGCCAACCTTGTGGGTTTTTTTGTATAACACAGTTGCTGAGTATACCGAGAATGAAGAGATTGGGTAAATACTTCCTGTTAACAAAAACAACTCATTGCTAAAAGGGGTCAGAAGAGGATGGCATGAATCATCCTAATGAACAGGTGCAGCACTGACAAGGGCAGCCCAAAACAATACTGGTGCTCCAACGAACTTGTACAAATGTGCAACTCACTGTTCCTTAGCATAAATATATTATGACAGCAGATGAGCAGTTCCAGTACCATTCCGTCTAAGAGAAACAGAAAAGTGAGTCTCCAGGGCATATATGAGTAGAAAATTGTATCACCGAGCAGTGGAAAAACATCATTTGGTCAAATGAATCCAGATTTCTGTTGCACCATGCTGAGAGGTCAGAATTTTCTGCAAACAGCATGAATCAATGAACCTTTCCTGTCAGCTATTCAGAGCCCATCAGTACCTCTATCTAATTTGTGGCAGCTCCAAGAAGCTTTCTGTCTGCATTGGCCAATATTCCTGTAGAATGATTTAGGTGCCATGTGGAATCTACATCGTAAGAAATTTCTGTGGTTTAGAAGGTCAAAGAAGGTCCAAAGCATTACTAGATGGGTCTCTAAGAGAGATGAGCGAGCATACTCGATAAGGCAAACTACTCAAGCGAGTAGTGCCTTATTCGAGTACCTGCCTGATCCAGGGGGCGGGGAGCGGTGGGGAGGAACGGAGGGGAGATCTCTCTCTCCCCCCCCCCCCCCCCCCCGCCGCAACTCACCTCTCACCGGCGCCGGCAGCCGAATCTTTAGAGACGAGCGGGCAGGTACTTGAATAAGGCACTACTCGCTCAAGTAGTTTGCCCTATCGAGTATGCTGGCTCATCCCTAGTCTCTAATAAAGGGGACATTCAGTGTATATTATTGATGTGAATGATTTAAATGGGACTTCTACCCTGGAGAACATCTTTCCATAATTGCCCAGTGGGAATGTATAGGTAACACTGGTGGTTCATCTAGTAAAACATCTCTCTGTTGGTAGGTCAGAGACCGCTTGTATTGAGTTGATCTCGCTATGAAGAACCACTGGTGTCTGTGTATTGCATGGTAGATCACTGTCTTCTTTCTACTGTATAGAGAATAATATGTTAGAGGCTCTAACAGAGGGACAACCGCTTCACCACTTAGAAGGGTGGATGATGAAGGTTCTTCATAGGTTCATACATTATGGTTTTTGTGCTATGAATACAAGTCATCTTTTTATTTCTTTCTCCTGTTCTTCTAGTTCCAACAAAAGGCCATAACCCCAATGGAGTAATCTGCCGATCTTGCGTTTCTGCCCAATCTACCTCGTGTTACACCTCAGATACTATCCAATGTACAGCGGATGAGAATATGTGTCTTCTCCAGACAATAGAAATAACAGGTTTCAATAACTAATTTTTGTACTTCACTTTATTGAGAACCTTGGACTATGATTGATCTCTACATAAGATTTCATACCAACACTAAACTAGTGAACTAAATAGTCCTCGACTGCCCATTTAGGGGCCAGTAAAAGCATTTGCTGTTCCTAGTATGGCCAACTGAAGAAAAAAGTTTTCCATTTTCACATGCAAACATCCTAAAGCTTATTGGGTTTTTTAAGTGGAGTAGAAAACATACTAAATAAACCTCATTTTTGGAAGACATCAATCAGAAAAAAATCTGTTCAATTGCAGCAAAGCTTTTATTTCCAGGATAATTTATGAAAAAGTTGTATTTTGCTTGGTTGTTATGGTCTTTAAGGACAGTGTTTGTTTGACCATCTTCCTTTATGAGGCCTTATATTGTGGTATATGAAATCTTTGTGTATCTTTGCAGGATCAGCCTCATCAGCCATGCGAGGATGCGCAACAAAGTCCTACTGTGATCTTGGTAGCCAGTCTTATACTGCTGGAGGATCAACAATCAAAGCTACATTTATCTGCACTAGTGGTGCAATAAGTGCCCATAAAGTCATCCTGACTCCAGCCATTGTGTGTCTTCTAGTGCTGAAATTGTTTCTCTAACAGTTGTAAAGGATCCTGAAAGAAGAGAAGTTTACAGGATGGAATATTTTATAGGGTTCCTTTACGTTGTCAGGTTTTTGTTTCTAATAACCCTTGGCTGACAAATATCTTTAATACATAAATAAACTCTTTTGCTGTATTTATTGTTTTTTTTATTCTTTAATTTTATTATTTCTTCTAAAAGGCCTTCCATTGATAATTCAATAATAATTTGTGAAAGTGGTATTGAGAGAGGGGAGTGGGAAAGAGAAGTGGCATGGAAAGAGAGATTGTAAGACATGAGTGGAGAGTGATAGAGAAGCAGCATAGAGAGAGATGGAGGGGGGAGAGGGAGAGAGAAGTATCATGGAGAGAAGCGGCATGGAGAGAGAAAGAGAGAGAAGTAGCATGGAGAGAGAGAGGGTGAGCAGGGGAGAGGGGGGAAAAAGGAGAGAAAAGAAGCATGGAGAGGGAGAGAGGTTGAGATAAGGAGAAAGAGAGGAGGGAGAGAGGAGGGAGAGGGAGAAGAGAGAGAGAAGTGGCATGGAGAGAGAGGGAGAGGGGGGCAGAGAAAGACAGGGAGAAGAGAGAGAGAAGTGGCATGGAGAGAGAGGGAGAGGGGGCAGAGAAAGACATTGGGAGAGAGAAGCAGCATGGAAAAAAGAGAGAGGGGAAGGGGTAAAGACATGGAGAGAGGGGGGAGAGGGAGAGAGAAAATACATGGAGAGAGAGAAGCTGCATGGAGAGGGGGGAAGGGAGAGAGAAGCAGCATTGAGAGGGGGAGTGGGAGAGGAAGAAAAGTGGCATGGGAAGGGGCTAAGTGAGGAAGAAGCTGCAGATAAGGAACAGTTGAAGTGGAGAGTCAGCATTGAAGGAGAGGAACAGTTGAAATGAAGGGTCAGCGCTGAAGAAGAAAAAACAGTTGAAGCAGAGGTTCAGCGAGAGAGACTGTGAGAGGGAGGAGTGGGAGAGAGAAGTGGCATGGAGAGGGCAAGAGGGAGAGAGAAGCAGCATTGAGAGGGCAAGAGGGAGACTGAATCGGCATGGAGAGGGCAAGGGGGAGAGAGAAGCAGCATGGAGAGGGTAAGTGGGAGAGAGAAACAGCATGGAAAAAGAAGGAGAAAGAGAGGAGAGGAAAGAGAGAGAGAAGCAGAATAGAGAGCGAGGGAGAAAGAGAGAAGGGGAGAGAGAGAGAAACAGCATGGAAAGAGATGAAGGGGTAGAGGGAGAGAGAAATGGCATGGAGAGAGAGGGAGAGGGGGGAGAGAAGTGGCATCGAAAGAAATGGAGAGGTCGATTTGGATTTAGTCTGAGAAAGTTTTTCATAATCCTTTTCACATGGACATCAGCAGCTGGAACCCATGTCCTCTACTCAAGTGCATAACCACGCCAATGTACTAAATACTGTAAGGATCTCCTAACTTGACGAGAGTCCACTATGCGACTTATCTCAAATTGAATAATCCACCAAAACTGGGGCTGATGGAGATGAAGCATTTCATGAATCAACAAACTTCTTTAAGAGATATTTGTGAAACACATTAGATATTTTCATAGAACTAGGAATCTCCAAACGAAACGATACAGGATAAATGTTTTCAATGATTATGAAAGAGCCGATAAATTGTGGGTCTAACTTGAAGAACTGTTGTTTGAGTTTTACGTTCTTAGTTGATAACCACACCAAGTCTCCCACCAAGAAATTAGTCCCCTTAGAACGCCTATTATCCACTACCCGCTTGAAATTTTGAACCATCCTCTGAAGGTTCTTCTATATAACTTCCCACAGTGCCTCAATATTAGAGGAAAACACATTTTCCTATGGCACATCTGACACCCTCTTGGAAAAGGGACCAACACATGGATGAAAGCCATAACTACAAACGAAAGGCGATACCCTTATAGATTCAAACAATCTATTGTTAAGTGCAAGTTCAGCCAAAGGCAAATACCTGACCATTCGTCCTGCTTCTCTGGAACATAACACAGTAAATATTGTTCCAGACTCTGGTAACATCTCTTAGTTTGTCCATTAGTCTCTGGGTGATATGCTGAGGAAAAAAAGAGCTGAATTCCCAACTGAGAGCAAACAAAACACCAGAACCTGGAAACAAACTGGACCTCACGATCGGAGACAATATTTGCTGGTAGGTCGTGCAATCTCACAATATGAATAATGCACAATCTGGACAAGGTTTTAGCATTGGTAAGACTGGGAAGAGCCACAAAATGACACATCTTGCTAAAACGATCTACCACAACCCAGATGACAGTATTACCTTCAGAAAGCAGCAAATCTGTAATAAAGTCCATTGAAAAATGAGTGCAAGGTCTCACTGGTATCGGCAAAGACATCAAACTCTCAGCAGGGGCAGCTCGAGGCAATTTTGTTCTGGCACAAACCTCACAAGAAGAGACAAAACTGAAAACATCTCATCATAATGATGGCCACCAAAAAGTTCTTGTTAGTAATTTTCGGGTTACCAGCCAACTTGAAACTATATACTTCAGACAGCACCTGCAGCCTCAAATGAACAGTGACAAAACACTTTCCCAGCAGAAGGCTTGCTAGGGCTAAATCCTGTGCCTTACGAACCTGTTCCTCCAAATCTGGTGAAACTGCTGACACTACAACCCCCTCAGAAAGAATGGACACAGGGGGTACATCTGAAACCATCGGGACAAAGCTCTTGGAAAGCACATTGGCCTTAATACTTTTAATGCCAGGACAATATGTAACCATAAAAAAGTGACCACCATGCCTGTCGTGAGTTAAATCTTTCGGCTGACTCTTAAATAGATCAGGATCTTGTGGTCCATATAAACTGTCACCTTAGGCCAAGCCCCTTTTAAGAGGTGCCGCCACTCCTCAAAAGCCCACTTAGACTGCAACTTCTGTCCCCTCCTGATGTTGCCAACTAATGAACCCAGTTGCATGGGTTTCTCCCCAGCAGTAGGCATGAAAGATGAAATAGCGGACAGCTCACTTTGCCTTTCTCTAATCCGACGGCCAGCTTTGATGACCAAGAACATGGCATCATCAAGGCTGCGAGGCATCAGATAGGCAACCAATAGGTCTTTAATATTGTTTGCCAGACCACAGTAAAACCGGCTTCGCAAAGCAGGGTCATTCCGCTGAGTCTCTGTCTCTCAACGGCGGAATTTGGTACAGAAATCCTAAACAGGAGAGTCTCCCTGATGCAAACCTCTGATCTTTCCTTCTGCCACGGACACCCTATCGGGATCGTCAAAGATTAAATTTAGGGCACAGAAAAAACTATTTACAGAGGATAAGACCTCAGAGGAGGGAGGCCAGGAAAAAGTCATGCCTGAGGAGCCCCCTGCAGCCTGGAAATCATGATGCCAACCCTCTACGACTGGTCACCCGTGGAAACAGGACCTAACTAGAGATGAGCGAGCACCAAAATGCTCAGGTGCTCGTTACTCGAGACAAATTTTTTGCGATGCTCGATGGTTCGTTTCGAGTAACGAACCCCATTGAAGTCAATGAGCGACTCGAGCATTTTTGTATATCGCCGATGCTCGCTAAGGTTTTCAGTTGTGAAAATCTGGGCAATTCAAGAAAGTGATGGGAACGACACAGCAACGGATCGGGCAGGCGAGGGGCTACATGTTGGGCTGCATCTCAAGTTCTCAGGTCCCACTTTTAAGCCACAATAGCGGCAAGAGTGCCCCCCCCCCCAACAATTTTTACTTCTAAAAAAACCCTCATTAGTAAGGCATACCTTCGCAAAGCACCACACTACCTCCAACAAAGCACAATCATTGCCTGCATGACACTCCGCTGCCACTTCTCCTGGGTTACATGCTGCCCAACCCCCCCCCCCCCCCCCGCACGGCCCAGTGTCCGCAGCGCACACCAAAGTGTCCCTGCGCAGCCTTCAGCTGCCCTCATGCCACACCACCCTCATGTCTATTTATAAGTGTGTCTGCCATGAGGAGGAACCGCAGGCACACACTGCAGAGGGTTGGCACGGCCAGGCAGCGACCCTCTTTAAAAGGGGTGGGGCGATAGCCAACAATGCTGTACAGAAGCAATGAGAAATCCAATCATGTGCCACCTCCATCAGGAGCTGCACATGTGGGCATAGCAATGGGGAACCTATGTGCCACATACTATTCATTCTGTCAAGGTGTCTGCATGCCCCAGTCAGACCAGGGTTTTTTATAAATAGTCACAGGCAGGTACAACTTCGCAATGGGAATTCCGTGTGCACCCACAGCATGGGTGGCTCCCTGGAACCCACCGGCTGTACATAAATGTATCCCATTGCAGTGCCCTGGACAGCAGAGCTAACGTCAGATTAAATGCAGGTGGGCTTCGGGCCACACTGCATGCCCCAGTCAGACTGGGGTTTTTTATAAGTAGACACAGGCAGGTACAACTCCCTATTGTGAAGTCCATGTGGACCGACAGCATGGGTGGGTGCCAGGAAGCCACCGGCGGTACATAAATATATCCCATTGCAGTGCCCAGCACAGCTGAGGTAACGTCAGGTTTAATGCAGGTGGGCTTCGGCCCACACTGCATACCTCAGTCAGACTGGGGTTCTTTAGAAGTGGACACATGCAGTTACAACTCTGTGTGGACCCACAGCATGGGTGGGTCCCAGGAAGCCACCGGCGGTACATAAATATATCCCATTGCAGTGCCCAGCACAGCTGAGGTAACGTCAGGTTTAATGCAGGTGGGCTAAAAATTAGTAGGATTACACTGTAGGCGAGGGCCCAAAAAAATTGGTGTACCAACAGTACTAATGTACCTCAGAAAAATTGCCCATGCCCAACCAAGAGGACAGGTGAAACCCATTAATCGCTTTGGTTAATGTGGCTTAATTTGTAACTAGGCCTGTAGGCAGCCCAGTTAAAATAAAAATTGGTTCAGGTGCAAGTTTCAATGCTTTAATGAGAATTGAAACGTATAAACATTGTTTACAAAAGCAATATGACTGAGCCTTGTGGGCCTAAGAAAAATTGCCCGTTCGGCGTGATTATGTGAGGTATCAGGAGGAGGAGCAGGAGGAGGAGGAGGAATATAATACACAGATTGATGAAGCTATTAATGGTTGAAGATTGATGTTGATAGAGAACGATGCTTCCATCCGCGGGTGCAGCCTACGTATTGTTTAGGTACCGCTGCTGTCCGCTGGTGGAGAAGAGAAGTCTGGGGAAATCCAGGCTTTGTTCATCTTTATGAGTGTAAGCCTGTCGGCACTGTCGGTTGACAGGCGGGTATGCTTATCCGTGATGATTCCCCCAGCCGCACTAAACACCCTCTCTGACAAGACGCTAGCCGCAGGACAAGCAAGCACCTCCAGGGCATAGAGCGCGAGTTCAGGCCACGTGTCCAGCTTCGATGCCCAGTAGTTGTAGGGGGCAGAGGCGTCACGGATGACGGTCGTGCGATCAGCTACGTACTCCCTCACCATCCTTTTACAGTGATCCCACCGACTCAGCCTTGACTGGGGAGCGGTGACACAGTCTTGCTGGGGAGCCATAAAGCTGTCAAAGGCCTTGGAGAGTGTTCTCCTGCCTGTGCTGTACATGCTGCCTGATCTCCGCGCCTCCCCTGCTACCTGGCCCTCGGAACTGTGCCTTCTGCCACTAGCGCTGTCGGATGGAAATTTTACCATCAGTTTGTCCGCCAGGGTCCTGTGGTATAGCATCACTCTCAAAGCCCTTTCTTCTTCGGGTATGAGAGTGGAAAGGTTCTCTTTATACCGTGGGTCGAGCAGTGTGTACACCTAGTAATCCGTAGTGGTCATAATGCGTGTAACGCGAGGGTCATGAGAAAGGCATCCTAACATGAAGTCAGCCATGCGTGCCAGGGTACCTGAAGGCAACACATGGCTGTCCTCACTAGGAAGATCACTTTCAGGATCCTCCTCCTCCTCCTCCTCCTCAGGCCATACACGCTGAAAGGATGACAGGCAAGCAGCATAGGTACCCTCAGCAGTGGGCCAAGCTGTCTCTTCCCCCACCTCCTCATGCTCCTCCCCCTCCTCCTCCTCCTCCAAAACGCACTGAGATATAGACAGGAGGGTGCTCTGACTATCCAGCGACATACTGTCTTCCCCCGCCTCCGTTTCCGAGCGCAAAGCGTCTGCCTTTATGCTTTGCAGGGAACTTCTCAAGAGTCATAGCAGAGGAATGGTGACGCTAATGATTGCAGCATCGCCGCTCACCATCTGGATAGACTCCTCAAAGTTTCCAAGGACCTGGCAGATGTCTGCCAACCAGGCCCATTCTTCTGTAAAGAATTGAGGAGGCTGACTCCCACTACGCCGCCCATGTTGGAGTTGGTATTCCACTATAGCTCTACGCTGCTCATAGTGCTTGGCCAACATGTGGAGCGTAGAGTTCCACCGTGTGGGCACGTCGCACAGCAGTCAGTGCACTGGCAGATTAAACCGATGTTGCAGGGTCCGCTGGGTGGCAGCATCCGTCTTGGACTTGCGGAAATGTGCGCTGAGCCAGCGCACCTTCCCGAGCAGGTCTGACAAGCATGGGTAGCTTTTCAGAAAGCGCTGAACCACCAAATGAAAGACGTGGGCCAGGCATGGCACGTGCGTGAGGCTGCCGAGCTGCAGAGCCGCCACCAGGTTACGGCCGTTGTCACGCACGACCATGCCCGGTTGGAGGCTCAGCGGCGCAAGCCAGCGGTCGGTCTGCTCTGTCAGACCCTGCAGCAGTTCGTGGACCGTGTGCCTCTTCTCTCCTAAGCTGACTAGTTTCAGCACAGCCTGCTGACGCTTGCCAACCGCTGTGCTGCCACGTCGCGCGACACCGACTGCTGGCGACGTGCTGCTGCTGACACATCTTGATTGCGAGACAGAGGTTGCGTAGGAGGATGGTGGTTTAGTGGAGGAAGCATACACCGCCGCAGATACCAGCACCGAGCTGGGGCCCGCAATTCTGGGGTTGGGTAGGACGTGAGCGGTCCCAGGCTCTGACTCGGTCCCAGCCTCCACTAAATTCACCCAATGTGCCGTCAGGGAGATATAGTGGCCCTGCTCGCCTGTGCTTGTCCACGTGTCCGTTGTTAAGTGGACCTTGGCAGTAATCGCGTTGGTGAGGGCTCGTACAATGCTGGGGAAGTCGTCGTGCAGGGCTGGGACAGCACATCGGGAAAAGTAGTGGCGACTGGGAACCGAGTAGTGCGGGGCCGCCGCCGCCATCATGTTTTTGAAAGCCTCCGTTTCCAGAAGCCTATATGGCAGCATCTCCAGGCTGATCAATTTGGCTATGTGCACGTTTAACGCTTGAGCGTGCGGGTGCGTGGTGGGGTACTTGCGCTTGCGCTCAAACAGCTGCGCTAGCGACGGCTGGATGGTGCGCTGAGAGACATTGGTGGATGGGGCCGAGGACAGCGGAGGTGAGGGTGTGGGTGCAGGCCGGGAGACGGTCGTGCCTGTGTCCTGAGAGGGGGGTTGGATCTCAGTGGCAGGTTGGGGCACAGGGGGAGAGGCAGTGGTGCAAACCGGAGGCGGTGAACGGCCTTCGTCCCACCTTGTGGGGTGCTTGGCCATCATATGTCTGCGCATGCTGGTGGTGGTGAGGCTGGTGGTGGTGGCTCCACGGCTGATCTTGGCGTGACAAATCTTGCACACCACAGTTCGTCGGTCGTCTGCACTCTCAGTGAAAAACTGCCACACCTTTGAGCACCTCGGCCTCTGCAGGGTGGCATGGCACGAGGGGGTGCTTTGGGAAACAGTTGGTGGATTATTCGGTCTGACCCGGCCTCTACCCCTGGCCACCGCACTGCCTCTTCCAACCTGCCCTGCTGCTGCACTTGCCTCCCCCTCTGAAGACCTGTCCTCAGTAGGCTTAGCAAACCAGGTGGGGTCAGTCACCTCATCGTCCAGCTGCTCTTCCTCCGAATCCTCTGTGCGCTCCTCCCTCGGACTTACTGCAATTACTACTACCTGAGCGATAGACAACTGTGTCTCATCGTCATCGTCCTCCTCACCCACTGAAAGCTCTTGAGACAGTTGGCGGAAGTCCCCAGCCTCATCCCCCGGACCCCGGGAACTTTCCAAAGGTTGGGCATCGGTCACGACAAACTCCTCCGGTGGGAGAGGAACCATTGCTGCCCATTCTGGGCAGGGGCCCGAGAACAGTTCCTGGGAGTCTTCCCGCTCCTCAGAATGTGTCATTGTAATGGAGTGAGGAGGCTGGGAGGAAGGAGGAGCAGCAGCCAGAGGATTCAGAGTTGTAGCAGTGGACGGCGTAGAACTGTGGCTGGTCGATAGATTGCTGGATGCACTTTCTGCCATCCATGACAGGACCTGCTCACACTGCTCATTTTCTAATAAAGGTCTACCGCGTGGACCCATTAATTGTGAGATTAATCTGGGGACACCAGAAACGTGCCTCTCTCCTAATCCCGCAGCAGTCGGCTGCGATACACCTGGTCCAGGAGCTCAACCTGTGCCCACACCCTGACTTGGGCCTCCGCGTCCTCGCCCGCGTGCACGTCCTCTAGGCCTACCCCTACCCCTCAGCATGGTGTATTACGAATAGAGCAGAAACAGAACGCTGTAATTAAATGTGCCGCTTATTGGCCCGTGGTTGGAGGCTGACTTCGCTTACGGAACGCACAGCAGAGCCAGGAAAGAATTTTGCACAAGCCTCTAGTGAGACGTAGGTACGTATGACTCAGCTAGTGGAATACACAGCGCAGAAGCAGTCAAGTGGCCAGACGCCACTAGTAGGCCTTAAGTATTTTGCTTCTATTTTTTTAAAGGCTGAGCTGAGACAGCAGACAGATACTGTAGGCAGCGTATATATGTATACTGTTTCCCTCTGGACGGGATGACGGCGGTGATGTAACGGGCAACGCAGAGCCAGCAAACAATTTTGCGCAAGCCTGCTGTAACACTTAGCTGCGTATTAATTAGGACTACTACCCCCAGCAGACACGCAGTACACTGAAGACAGTCACAGACAGCCCAAATATAGTATTTTTCCCAAATTTGTTTGAAAAAGCCCACTGCCTATATAGACAATATATCTCTTTCACCTTTCCCACTGTCCCTGCCTCACCAGTACTGGCCCTATACTATGTAAAATTACTGCAGACTGAGGACGCAATGCTCTGCACGCCCGATATACAAAAAAAAATTGTGCAACACTGCTAAAAGCAGCCTCAACAGTACTGCACACGGTCAGATGTGGCCCTAAGAAGGACCGTTGGGGTTCTTGAAGCCTAATGTTACACCTAACACTATCCCTATAGCAGCAGCAGCATCAGCAGCACTTTCCCTGATCTCTGTCAGAATGCATCTGTGGCGAGCCGCGGGCGGGGCAGATTTAAATACTCGGGTGACACCTGATCTCCCCAGCCACTCACTGCAGGGGGGTGGTATAGGGCTGGAACGTCACAGGAGGAAGTTGCAATACCTTCTATGTCTTTCTATTGGACAGAAAAGCGAGCAAATGTCTCAGAGATGAAAGTGAAAGTAACTTGAACATCGCGTGGTGCTTGTCTCGAGTAACGAGCATCTCGAACACCCTAATACTCGAACGAGCATCAAGCTCGGACGAGTACGCTCGCTCATCTCTAGACGTAACCCTTAAAAAAAGCCTGCAAGATTCTCTAAAGGAAACTAATTCCTGCCTGTTTCCACAGAATCTGTCAGGTAGCTCAATTTTAATCTCCTTGCCTGGAGATGCAAAGTCAGATGCCACTGTTTAGGCTCAGCGACCTCGATTGTCAGCGCCTTTAGCTGACCTGACAAAACCAAGATGGGATCCATCTCCGATGTAAACACAGATCCCACCGAGAAAGTATGGGCCATTGAATATGTCACCTCTTGCCTACCATCAAGGCCTGAGGCGCTATCTGTTTTTTGTTTTCTCTCTCTCTCTCCCTGAAACTGGACAGACAGCTGGGGGCTTGGTTCAGGGCTACTATCTAGCAGACATTGCCTATTAACCCCTAGCTCTCATGGGAGCTGTGAGGCAGCACTCTTTTATATTCTGTAGCATGGGATACTTATAAAAATACCTGTGGGGTTGTACACCCTGAGCTATCAATATATCGAACTGCTGCGATACTGGTGTACTGATAGTAGGCTGCTGCTGCCTAGACATGTAGGAACACTAGTGAACAACATTTATTATGCTCCCAACTGGTGTTTAGCCCATAACCCAGAATGTTCAACTGAACCTAGGTGGATTGTATACCCGGCAACTGTTATGTTGAATTAGAGGCTCTGTATTTCAGTTTCATAGGGGTAGAAGGTTCAAAATTTTTTCCTTTGGAGCAACATAGCTAGAAAGGTTCCTGATGAACTATTACTATCAACAGAGTAATGTGTCAATCCTGTACTGCTGTTGGTCTTGAACCAAAAAATTGTGTTATTGCTCCGTTAACCTTGAACATTGCAAATAGCTTTTCACTTTTATGCCCACCCTGGTTGGATGGTTGTTGCCATTGCATGCACTGTTGTCAGGGAAATTCTGTGTACAGCACCAATCAGGCCCACCCCAATGCCCCGCTGCCGGCGGTAAAGAAGAGACACCACACACGGAGGTCTGGTATAGTTCCTCACACAGGGACATGACTGCGCGCTTTATTACAGATTACATGGGGTCTTATACCCTTTGGTCACATCACTAGGAATAGGTAATGGTCTCATTGGCTCAAATTCACCGCATAACCATATATGTAAAGCCTGCATTTCCGCCTTAGACAGTGATAATCATATACGTAGTTGAACAGTCGTTATCTAGATACGGCGCTTCTGGGAAAACAGCCAAGCACGCGGCCTTCGTATGCGGTTCTTCCTTGCTGTGTTTAAGATACATTTTGTCTTCGCCTTGCAAGGCCTTTGGAATATCTGATGTAAGGCGACGTATTAAGTTTTTCTCCTTTTAGAATTGAATAGAACTTGCATACAGGTATAAAAGCATAAAAAACATATGGCAATATATACATATACCCTCATAAACCCCCCAAAAAACTTAATATGGAGATCAAGCACCAGACCTTGCACTCTTCCTTGGTCGCCTCTCCCTTGCGTCAGGGTTTCCCCACTGCACGTAAGGCCCTACTCCTAGGAGGGGGGATCCCTACCTCACCTCAGAACGAGGCCATGGATTCCCTGGGCTCATTTCCGGGCATCCATACCCTCTATCTGTACAAGTTAACACTACGAAGAGTGCGCCCTCGCCGGAACCTAAGGTCTTCTGCACTATCCCTAGGCAAATGGGAAGTCCACTGACAATCCATCTTAGGAGATCGGGGCAGGCGCAGTACTAGTACATTTCTCCATTCTTCTGGTAACGTACGTGGTTGGTATTATCGGAACTGGCTCTTCATCTTTTTCAAACAAGGGCAATGTCGGTGTCACATTGTCCAGTCCCTTACTCATACTCTTTTTGATCAAAGGGATAATACACGTACAGGAAGTTACATACCCCACCTCTTTCTGCTAAAATCATATCCAGGGCCACTCTATTTTGGAACGCCATGGATGCAGTGGGCCCTAACTGGTCAGCTAACCCTTGCAAAGCATCCCTGGTGTAGTTTACAAACCTCTGCTGATTGTAATAGATATAATTCATCCAATCTACATTATTATTAACAGTGACAATAGCAAATAAGGACTCAAAACCTGCTTTAACCTGATCTCTAGAATTAAATTCATCTGGCACCCCCCTTGGCACTCCTATTGCATCTATGTATACATGTGGATCAAAGCTACCACCTGGAGCGTCAACTTCTCTCTCTAAGCACGATGCAGTGTTGGATTCTCACCTTCAGTGTAGTCTTCATATTGCACATTTGATTGTATTAATTTTTTCTGATCCCTGAAACAGGGAGCTAGTGTACAATAGTCAAAGGTGTATGTGGCTATGGGTGTTAGAGGAATTGTACCACAATGTCACTTCCCCTTCATATTCTCCGGACCAGGGGTTCCACTTTCCCTCCTTTCCTGCCCCTGAACGTGTGACAGCCACTTCCACCCAGGTATTTGTCTTTTTCTTCCTTTCTGGCTTGTAACTGTAAAGTCTTTAGCATATGAAAGTCCAAAGTTTTTATCAAAGTCCAAAGTTTTTATCAAAGTCCAAAGTTATTATCAAAGTCCAAGTTTTTATCAATGTCCAAAGTTTAGTAAAAGTCCAAAATATTGTTAAATTCTTCTTTTCTTCCACGGCTTGAGGGCCGCTGCCTTTGCTGTGTGGTCTGTGATGGCGTTGCCTCTTGTTTCTCCGGTGTAGGAATTGGTGTGAGCTTTCCACTTTGTTAGGTAGAAGTGGGGCCTCCAAGAGACACTGCACCGCTGGACCATTCTTATTTGGCTGTCCTGTTGAGGTAAAAAACTGTCTGGCCTTCCAAGTTGGGCCGTAATCATGAGCTATGCCAAATGCATACCGGGAGTCAGTGTAAATGTTTGCCGTCTTACCTTCTGCCATTCTACACGCCTCAGTGAGGGCCTTCAGTTCCGCTTCTTGTGCTGAGACATGCGGAGGCATTCTGCTTTTAGGACATCTTGTTGTGTGACCACTGCATATCCAGTGTGGAGTCATCAATCCCTCTGGGACCATCTATAAAAAACAACTCAAAATATGCATTGTTAACAAGGGTTTCAGTAACTTTTTAAAACTTAAATTTTCTTGTTGCATCAATGCTAGACAATCATGCTGATATTCTATTTCAAAAAGATCAGAATCTTGTTGCAAAAAAATTAAAAATGGCTGATTTGCTGTTCCTAGATCACCTATGCCTTCTCCTCCCCCCTTTGAACCAGGGTACTCAATTGAAAGAAGAGTAGCCGGGTTCAAGGTAGTACAACATAGGAAAAAAAATTGATGGATGCAGATAAGGCCTGTAAGATGTTAGCACCAATAACAGAGACATGAGTTACATCAGGGCAGAATATTCTACAAACATCTATTAATATTTGAAATGTGATATTATTTAAACAAATTCATTATTAATCTGATCCTGCCTGCAATGTCTTATCAAATTTGAGAGATAGAAAAAAAAAAAAAACTTTTATTAGCTGCTCAAGATTCTCACCCCCTCCCTTGTGGACAAGAGGGATGATCCATTACGTAGTTTTAGATCATCTAGCTCCACCCCCTCGATACTGGCCGCTTGCGTCTATTTTCACACTTTCATTTAAGCTTTACAGTCTGCACGTCCACATCACAACCAAGTAAAGTCTTATGCAAGGGGTGGGGGGGAACTTTTATCCCCAGTCAATATCTGCATCACACATTTTACATTAATTACAGCCTGAACACTGGTCATTAACTCTCATCCATCCATGCACTCAAGTCTGCCCTGTCACCCCCACATTTGAAGGTGTACCAGTACATACAGATGCACAGGAAAAAAAATTTGACAAACAAACATGCATCAGTTGAAAACATTGAGGTGAGTGCTATAATGTTATAAAGTACATGATTCTATTGAGATGAGATTGTGAATGAGCGCTATTTTTGACAAATTATATGAAAAAGTGACATTCTATATTTCTTATTTACTGAAGCTATTATATGTTATATTAAACGCTGATATATTTTAGAATGCGTGGGTATCTTTCAGCCCCCCTTGTCTTTCCTTCTGTCTGTGACCCTGAGCTTAGAGTAAAGTCTGAAAGCCCCCACCTTTGCAAAATAACTGTTATCTCTCTGCGAATATGCATTCACCGACTGAACAAAGTTGTTTTAGTTTAACTATCCCCTGCATTTGAACTCATAAATAACACATATGCTGGGACTTTCTGACAGTGCAACATGTTCTGCATTTTCAACCCCTGTATTCTTAAAAGCCCCCACAGGATGTGAGTGGGGTATAACTTTCTTACACTTGTATGAAAGAGACCAAGATGTGTCCATTTGTGACTTCAGAACCAGTAAGAATATACCTTAGAAATTGCTATCTTTCCTGCCTTCTAAGACAGTATAATTCATTAGATTCATTACAAGCTTCTATTCTATTTAACCCCTTAATGACATGGCCTATTTTGGCGTTGAGGACCAAGCGATTTTTGGTATTTTTCCATCTCCATTTTTCAAAAGCCATAACTTTTTTCTTTTTCCGTTGACGCGGCCGTATAAGGGCTTGTTTTTTGCGTGGCGAACTGTAGTTTTTATTGGTGCCACTTTTGGGTACATAGACTATAGCGTAAAACTTTTATAATTTTTTTTATGATAACAGGAAGAGAAAACGTATCAATTCTGCCATAAATTTATTTATTTTTTTTACAGCGTTAATCATGCAGCATAAATGACATACTAAATTTTTTCTGCGGGTCGGTACGGTTACAACGATACCAAAATTCTTAATTTTTTTTAGGTTTTTACACTTTTTTTGCAATAAAAACCCTTTTTCTTGGAATTTTTTTTTTCTCTATAGCTGCATTCAAAGTTCTGTAACTTTTTTATTTTTCTATGTATGGAGCTCTATAAGGGCTTATTTTTTGCAAAACGAGCTGTAATTTTTGTTGGTTCCATTTTGGGGAATGTACGGCTTTTTTGATCACTTTTATTGCATTTTTTGTGAGGCAAAATGCTAAAAATTAGCATTTTGCCTCTGTTTTTTAGTGTTTTTTTTTTTTTTACTCAATAAGTTTTTATTGAAACAATTGGTAGAAATGTAAGTACATCCATTGTTACATCAAATAGTGAAGAAACAAGACGTAATGCATATGGATCTATTATGAGAGGTAGAAATAGAATTTTGTACAATATATTCATAAAAGCATGAAGGTACAAATATAAGAAACAATAAATGAAGAGAAAAAAAATATAACAGAAAAGTGACATCACGACAGGAACATTTTGTTCCAGCTGCTCCACATCAGCTCGTATTTACCTAAGCTATCATTTTTTATAGCAAAGATTTTCTCGTAAATGCTGTGTTCTGAAATCATGTGAATCATAAGGTCTAGTATTTCAGGGGCCACATTAGTTCTCCACCTTCTAGCAAGCAACACTTTGGCGCTCATCAGAATATGGGCAATCATTTTTCTGTGACTTGCTCTTACCTCCTCTAGATTTAGGAGCAAGAGGGCCACTGTTGGGTTTCTTGGAATTGGGTAACATAGTAATTTATTTAACAGAGTAAACACCTCTCTCCAAAATTTTAAAATTAAGGGACATGACCAGAAGATGTGTACTAGTGTTCCTTCTTGCCCACATCCTCTCCAACAAGAGGCGTCAGGGGATATATGTCTTATCTTAAGTTGTAGAGGGGTGAGGTACTACCTAGTCAATACTTTCAGATGAACCTCTAACAGATTAGCCGATTTCGAGGCTTGTTTTGCCCATCTGAAGGAGTTAAGCCATTTATTGGATGTGAATTTGGAAGACAGCTCCTTCTCCCAGTTTAGGAGATGGCATTTTTTTCCTTCTTTCATGTCACCTGTTATCATATTATAGGTGGTCTTTGTTTCAAAGTTTTTGTTTTGTGTGGTGTTGTTTAAACTTGCAGCTATTATTTTAGGAAATTTGATTAAATTGATGGGATTTTTCTGGAGAAAAGAGCGTATCTGGAGGTACTTAAATACTTCCGAGATTGTTAGGTTATAATTCTGGGCTAAGGTCTCGAAAGATCTTAGAGTATCATTGTCATATAAATCTGAAATGAATTTAATTCCTGCGTTGGACCATGTGGTGGTTCGTAAACCATGGATGAAAACTTCTAAGGTTTCCAAGGGGATTTGTTTTAAATGGCAGGATATTTTATTGTCCGCTGATTTTAAGAGGTCACCCCAGGCCTCTATTGTTGCTACCATCGGTAAAGATGAAGATTTAGTTGACGTATCTGTAACCATGGAAAGTTTAGTGCTTATTAGTTTTGTGTATATCAAGTAAGATAGGGAACGCACCTCTCCTATTTCTGATTCTAAGGTGGGCCAGCTGATCCCCGGGCCACGGGAAAGCCAGGGTAAAGACTGTTTTATAAGTATCGCGTTGCGGTATGCTTCTAAGTTAGGTAGATCTACTCCTCCTTGAGTCTTATGAAGGAACAGAATTGAATGAGCTACTCTGGGCGGCTTTCCTAACCAAATGTAATTTGTTAGTTGTTTCTGAAATCTTGCAAGAATGGCGTGAGGGACTGGTATCGGTAAGGTATGGAAATAATATAATATTTTGGGAAGTATAAGCATTTTGTATAATATTATACGGCCTAGCCACGAATTTTGTTGTTGTTTGAGAGTGTCAAGTTCTTTTTGTAGTTCTTCTAATAGCAGAAGAAAGTTGTTAGGGACTAATTCTGAGAGGGGGAAGCGAAGGTTTATCCCCAGATAGGGAATGCTTTTTATTTGCCAATGGAAAGGAAATTCTCGTTGAATCTCATCTCTCTGCTCTTTATTGACAAATATACCCAAAATTTGCGATTTTGATACATTTAGTTTGTAGTATGAGATTGCAGAAAATTGAGATATCAAAGAACAAACATTACGGAGAGACACTAGGGGGTTTGTTAAAGTAAGTAGAATGTCGTCCGCAAATAAACTTATTTTATGGGTTCTTTTACTGGCATGTACACCATATATTGTAGGGTGTTGTCTGATATATTCTGCTAGAGGTTCCATTATTAAGGTGAATATTAATGGAGATAATGGGCAGCCCTGGCGGGTTCCATTTGAGATTTGAAATGGGTCAGAGAGAGTACCATCTACTAGAACCCTTGCTGAAGGGGAAGAGTACAGCGCTCTAATTGCTTTAAGTATGTTTCCACCGAAACTGAATTTTTGCAAGACCGAAAAGGCATATCCCCAATGGAGCCTATCAAAGGCTTTTTCAGCATCTAGGGCTAGGAGAATGGCGGATGTATGTGAGGATTCTAGCTTTGATAAAAGATTTAAGACCCTTCTAGTACCATCTGGTGCCTGCCTCCCCTTGGTAAATCCTACTTGGTCTGAATGGATAATGTCAGGTAAGATTTTTAGCAATCGTTGGGCCAGAATTTTTGAATAAAGTTTTGTATCACAATTTAGTAGGGAAATGGGTCGATAATTAGATATGGTAGAGGGGTCCTTACCTGGCTTGGGTATAGTAATTATTGTTGCTTCCAGCATTTCTGATGGTAAATTACTTTGTGCTATGATTTGGTTAAATGCTAGGGACAAGTGGGGAGTCAGGGTTTCTGCAAAGTGTTTGTAATACTCGTTTGAGAATCCATCTGGACCCAGGGGTTTTTGAGATTTTAGTAGCTTGATAGTGTCTAAGATTTCTTTGTGAGATATGGGTTTGTTCAAGGATCCACTTTGTGTTTCCGAAATAGATGGGAGGTTTATTTTAGATAGGAAACTCTGAATCTCTTTTTGTGTCGGTTGAGGGGTAGTGGAGTCTTTTTTGAGATTGTATAGTTTCTCATAGAATTTTTGAAAGGCGTTAGCTATTTGTTTTGGGTGGAACACCTTTTCTCCCGGAGTATCTGTGCATTGTATAAAAGGGATCTTAGCCTTTATAATTTTCTTTTTCGTAATTTTTGCCATCAAGCGTGAAGGTTTGTTAAATGAAGTATAGAAATTAGCCCGAGAGAACTTTAAAGATTTTTCAAAACTTTCCAACATGAGATTACGCAATTTCTGTCTCAACAAGAAAAGTTGGGCATGATCAGAGTTAGATGTCGAGGACCGGAGAATTTTTTCTTTTTCAGAAATCTGTAAGAGAATCTCAGAAGTTTGAGCCTTCTTCGCTTTTTTGTGTTTGGCGCTCATCTTGATGAGGACCCCCCTTATATAGGCCTTATGTGTGTTCCAGATTGTAAGAGGAGAGACATCCGGTGTGGAATTAAACAAGAAAAACTCCGACAGGGTCTCAGATATTTTTTTTCAAGTTTTGTGGGATCCCCATCAAGAAGAGGTTGTTTCTCCAAGACCTCGCCCCCCCCCCCACGCCATGACCCCATGTAAAAGTGGCTGAAACCGGCGCATGGTCAGACCAAGTCGCTGTACCTATTTGTGCATCTGTAACAAAAGGCAAGGAACCTCTGTCCACTAGTATTAAATCTATTCGTGAGAAAGATCTATAACGAGCGGAGTAGAAAGTATACTCTCTTGATGAGGCGTTTAAACATCTAAATACATCGTATAACGCTTCCTTCTGGATCCATGGCTGTAGAACAGGAGTTCTTCTAGGGAGACTGGCGGATGTGTCTAAGGAGCTATCTGGGATGAGGTTAAAATCCCCACATATTATTAATCTGCCTTTTTCGTGTCTCCGCAACTTCCTAATAGTTTTGTTTAGAAATCTTATTTGTGCGGAGTTAGGCGCATAAACATTAAGTATAGTGAAGGGAATTGAGTTTAAAGTACCAGAGAGGAATATGTATCTTCCCTTGGGGTCTTGTTCTATAAATGAGATTTCTGTGGACACCGTGTCTCTGAATGCAATCATTACACCTGCTTTCTTTTCGGAGGCGCAGGCCATATAGATGTTAGGAAATTTATTATGGATCATTTTTGCGCGAGCGGAGGCATCGAAGTGCGTCTCCTGGACACAGAGTATGTCTGTTTTGGATGTAAGGGCCTCTCTCCACACTGCGGACCTTTTAAATGGGGAGTTCAACCCATTTGCATTTATAGAAAGAAGCCTAACAGCCATTTTATCATGCAATGGGTATTGTGTGCTATTGTGGATGCAGTCGGATGTCTGAAACTAACAAAATAGTCGAACATTTTTAAGAACATAAAACAAGATTCTAGTAAAGAATCTCCAAAAGGGTAGATTGGAAACAACAAGTCCGTGAGGTGTAAATTGGGCTTGTGCTTGGGGGAGGGCAAAGTTCAAACGTATTTGAGAACTCACTGCGATGGATCTAAAGACCACCTCAGACGTCGAAGTTGAGTTATTCAGCGCTCCAAATTCCCGGCAGAAGGGATCTTCTCATGGACTCTAGGACGCCTGGTAAGAGCCGTTGGAGTGGTCTCGCTCAGTTGTAGATTCCATGAAGTTAGAAGGTCAGCTGCTTCTTCTGGTTTGGAAAGAACATGGGTTATTCCATCTTTTTGAACAATCAATTTGGGAGGGAAACCCCATTTATATTGAATTTTTTCCTGCCTGAGGGTGTTGGTAATGGCAGCATATTTTCTTCTCTCCTGCAAAGTGGCTTGAGACAGGTCAATATATAGACGCACGTCTCCAAAGGGCGCTGGTAATTGGTTTGTTTTCTGAACTGACTGCATTACGGCCTTTTTAATATGGAAGTAATGAATGCGTGCTATTACATCTCTTGGTATATTTTCTGCCAGAAATTTAGGTTTAGGTAATCTGTGTGCTCTGTCGATAATTAACTCTGTGGCTGTCACATCAGGGAGGATGGATTTTATCAGTTGTTGTAGATATTTAGTCAGCTCCGCAGGGGAGACCGTTTCTGGAATCCCTCTAAATTTAACATTGTTACGGCGGTTCCTGTCCTCCATGTCAACTAGCTTAGATTTTAGTTTATCCACCTCGTCAGACAGAGCATAGTGAGAGTCAATAAGATCATTATGTGAATGAGCCAGTTCGCCTATTTTGTTTTCAGTATGGGTAACTCTCTCAGCAAATTCCGCTAGATTAGCTTTCAGTGTAGATGTTAGCAAATCAAAGTTAGCTTGCAGTGAATTCTCTAAAGCAACTACCATTTCTTTCATGAAAGTTTCTGTAACCGGTTTTTCAGAAGTAGGCATATCAGTTATCATGTCTTCCATATTAGAAATTGGTAGATCTTCTGGTAGATCCATCATAAGTTTTTGTCTTTGTTTAAGCGGACTTGCCGAGGGAGAGATATGTGCCTGTTTCTGAGATTTAGAGTTCACTTTAGATGTCTGTTGCGCCCCTCTGTGTGCTCCTTTCCCTTTGGAAGACATTGTATTTCCCTCAAAGTTGTAATAGGAGTTGTTAGATTGGCGCTTTCCTATATTTTGTTGGGAGAGAGTTTCCGCAGAAGGATTTGAAGATAAGGGGTTAAAGAGAGACTGAGTATTTTCCTCAAAGTACGTGGAAGTCAAGCCTTCGGATCTGTTTGTATGTATATTGTAATTAGGTGGTGTATAAATCTCCCTCTCAGAATTTCTTGTAGCAGGAACACAGTTATGAGACACTTGAGTAGGGATTGCAGGCAGCGAAGGGTTAATGATTTGTATGCACTTACCTCTTCCCTCCTCCTGATGAGATACCTTGAGCTGCTCCCTCAAAATGGCGGACATCAGAGGCGGGAAATTCTCCGCTAATGTGGGGACTCTTCTCCACCCCGACGGAGCAGAGAGTTCGGTTGAAGAGATCAGAGCAAGAAGAGACGTTGGTTTGGGACCTGCATGGGAAGCAATCTCCCCAACAAACTCCAGAGCAGCCGGCAACCCACTCTGGACCTCCGGATCAACAGCAGTCAGCGACGGAGGGATTGTAGAGGAGGGATGTTCAGTTTCAAGCCTCGGCAGAGCAGAGAAGTCCCCCGCAACCTCCGAAGCGGCCGCGGTCAGCGGCACGGGTTTAGCAGCCCGGGCACTATCAGGCAATGTCAAGAGACCTCCCGCAGCCTCCGGAGCGGCAGCTGTCAGCGGCGCAGGCTTAACAGGGGAGAGATGCTTGTTGCTATGCTCCAGCAAGATGAGGAGCTCCCCTGCAGCCTCCGGAACAGCCGCGGTCGGCGGTACAGGGACAGCGGTTAGGGCACCTTCAGCACTAAGTGCCTGCAGCACAGGGAGCCTTCCCTCAGTCTCTGGGGAAGCAGCGGTCAGCGCTTCGGGATCCTCTGAAGAGGTAGGTTCCTCATCAACTGTCGGCAAAGCAGTGGAGCCGAGTGAGCAGACAGATACGGCGGCGGGCGGCAGTGAGGTATCAGTCAGCGTGTCGGGCTCATCTTCTCTCTTCTTTTCAGCCGGTACCGACAGCGAGTCTCCGCCGTTTTTGTTACGCTTTTTTCCGTACAAAATAAAACGCATGTTCAACTTTTTGTACACGTCATTACGGACGCGTCAATACCCAATATGTGGGGTTTTATTTTTTTTTTACCTTTTTTTATGCTAATATTAGAAAAAGCATAAAAAAGGGATTTTTCTTTTTTTTTTTTACATTTTTCTTTTCTTTTTTTTAGACTATTTGAGTCCCTCTGAGGGACTTGCAGCACTGTGCCTATGATCGCTGTCATAAGGCACGGCAGAGCTACTGCTCTGCCATGCCTTATCGCTTATACAGCGATCATAGGCAATACAGGATGCCAGTGTCTGGCGTCCTGTTGCCATGGTGACAGGCCGGGCTCTCGCGATGACATCGCGAGAGCCGGCCGGAGACACAGAGGTAGCGCGGTCCCTCTGTGAACTCTTTCCCTGCCGCGATCTACTTAGACCGGCAGGAAAGGGGTTAACAGCGGGGGGCACATCTCTGATGCCCCCCCCCCACCGTTGCAGCGGGACGCCAGCTGTGACTGACAGCCGGCTCCCGCTGCGGGATAGCACGGGATCATATGTGATCTCGTGCTATCCCCAGGACGTACCATTACGTCCTGTTGCGGGAAGTACCAGGCTCCCAGGGCGTAACGGTACGTCCTGGGGCAGGAAGGGGTTAAGCAAGCAAAGATACTTTTCAGGTTGGTATCGCATTCTTTCTCGCTCTGTTATCGCTTGGCCTTGGAAGCTATACACAGGCTCTGCAGCTTCAAGTAAACAATCCTTCTCCCACTAAAAGCAAGCTCAGTTTACCATTTGTACATATATACACACACACATACATCTATATCTATCCACCTAGTATTATACACCTTTTCCTCTCTCTCTCTGCCAACAAATCACATGCTTTGTAACTTTCCTCTCGACTTTGCTTGTTCCCCATACTTCTCTCCCTACCTAACTGCCAATGTAACCTTCAGTAGACACTCTCCCGGCACCCTCTTGATCACTTACTGTACTTTCCAACATTTCACTTACAGATACTTTCTTAAACAAATAATGTGCACATACTTAACGTTCTCTGACTGTCTCTCTCCAGCTCACTTCAGCACTTTCTAGCAGCCCTTGGTCTTTCAAGGCACCCTTCTTGGTCCTAAAGACCTCCTCCCAGTCACCATACTGTAATCTACCATGCGGGTCCATGTCACACATTTTCATAAGAGCTTTCTTACATTTTACAAATTGGGACCCTTGTCTCTCCTCCACCAATTCATCCTCTCGACGACAGCCCTTGAGGGGCTCCGTCTTCTTTAATAAGGTCTTACGCATATTAGAACAACAATAATAATAACACGCTCCATAGAATGTATCCTTCTGAAACCAAATTGTCAGCCCCTTATATACGGCAAAACAACCGAAGGTCTCTTCTTCTATGGAACCAGTCCCATAGAGTGCATCCCTCTCAGCTAAACCATCAACAACTAACTAAACTAAAACGGAGGGTTCCTTCGTCTATGGGACCTATCTCACAGAGTGCATCCCTCTCAGCTAAACCATCAACAACTAAAACAACTGAGGGTTCCTTCGTCTGTGAGACCAAATGAAAAGAGAAAGAGAAAAAAAATTCTGCAGATACAACAAACAACCTTCACTATTGCTAAAACGCTACGGACTTCAGAGTACAAATAGACTACAGACTAGTTTCTGGGTGAGTGATTGGTGCGCTTATCACGGTCAGTGGTCCGTGACGGCAAACCCGAAGCCCACGAGTTAAGAGAACTCTTAACCTAACCCCTTCCGGTCACAAAACACAGATAGTCCCTCCTGCTGCAAGACTCTCAGCGTAAAACACAACATAAATATATGCCGGTCTTACCTGGAGTTCTGTGAGCGCAGCAGGACGGCTTCCCCGTGGCGTGGATCCGGGTGGACAGGGCTGCATGGCTCCGGTTTTACCGCCCCACAATGTTGGGCGCCCATTGTCAGGGAAATTCTGCGTACAGCACCAATCAGGCCCACCCCCAATGCCCCGCTGCCGGCGGTAAAGAAGAGACACCACACACGGAGGTCTGGTACAGTTCCTCACACGGGGACATGACTGCGCGCTTTATTACAGATTAAATGGGGTCTTATACCCTTTGGTCACATCCCTAGGAATAGGTAATGGTCTCATTGGCTCAAATTCACCGCATAACCATATATGTAAAGTCCGCATTTCCGCCTGAGACAGTGATAATCATATACGTAGTTGAACAGTCGTTATCTAGATACGGGGCTTCTGGGAAAACAGCCAAGGACGCGGCCTTCGTATCCGGTTCTTCCTTGCGGTGTTCAAGATACATTTTGTCTTCGCCTTGCAAGGCCTTTGGAATATCTGATGTAAGGCGACGTATTAAGTTTTTCTCATTTTAGAATTGAATAGAACTTGCATACAGGTATAAAAGCATAAAAAACATATGGCAATATATACATATACCCTCACACTGTCATTAGAGATTGACTCTATTGTTTCATAGCTATAATAGAAGTCAATTAGACCCCTGTTTATCATTTGCTTCAGGTCTCCATTCCCCTCAAAACTTTGAAAAAAAATTTTGATTTGATTGTCCTGACGGAGGAAGTCCATTGCTATGCCACTTGGGCTCTCGAATCAATTTTTCAACAGGGTGAGCTGAAATACATTTGGAATCCTCATAAGTCGACTTAGATGGGCCTTCTTAGTTATTGAGGATCATATGTATGAGTTTATGTGAGTTTGTCCATGTTAGCCCCTATTTTAGCGTTTGTTTAATAAAGATTGAATCTTGAAGTTGTCTATAACTGTGAAGGGCTTAGTGTATGAAATATAGACAAATACCGCCTCAGTGAAAAAGACTATCAGCATGGCAGCAATCCCGAACCACCACAACAAGGACGCTCTGGCTCCTAGTCATGCTGATTTACTCCATCCGTGCTGCATGTTGCATTCATGAATACAGCAGGCTGCGGGTTATTTATTAGGTAGGCGTATCTGGGAGTATTCCCGGTTACAAGATAATCTTCTGTACTTACATAATGGTAGGTCTTATATTTAATTTTACCCATTTTGTAAGTATTCTAATTGGTGCCTTTGCTCTATGGACTTGATGCATGTCAGATCACATCTATATATAAAAAGCGAAAGCCGTGCAGCACAGAAGTGGATGGAGAGACTGTTATCTATTGCTGCCTGCTATCAGCCATTTTAAACTGTGTGATTGATAACACAGGGTGGGCTGTAGAAGAGTAGGCCGGCACTACACTCTTCTGAAAGCTGTCTAAAATAAAATCTGTCTTTGTTGCCCATAGAAACCAATCACAATGCAGCTTTCATTTCTTATACTGCTGAGCTAAAATGAAAGCTGTGCTGTGATTGGTTGCTATGGGTAACGAAGCCAGATTTTATTTTAGACAGCTTTCATATATTTCATTGACAATGGTTGTTGAAGTTTTAACCATAAACAGCACAATGGTGCCTCATACTGTGGTACCTGTTATTGATGATGGTGCTTGCCTGTTTAGAGCGATATCCTATACTCTGTAAGGGCTCAGTCAGACGGGCGTTTTTTCGCGCGATTTGCGGATCGCATGACGGATGCGCATCCGCAAATCGCGTGACCGGTGCGCGCAAGTCACCTGCAAATCGCCCGAAAATCTGCTCCTAGCCGCGTTTCATTAGAAACGGGCCGGAGCTGTCCAGCGCAGTGCATTCAATGGAGACGGCAATACAGCCGTCTCCATTGAAAGCAATGCGCTGCGGGCGAGCCCGGGATGAATTGTCGGTAAGGGCTTAAATATATAAGCCCTTACCTGCAATTCATCCTAAAATGTGTTAAAATAAAAAAACAATTGTATACTCACCTTCTCCCGGCAGCCGAAGCTCCGCGCGGCCGTCCTGCAGTGGGTGTGAAGGGGATGTGAGTCAGACCTTCCCCCTGATTGGCTCAGCGCTGAGCCAATCAGAGGCATGCCTCACTCACACCCATTCATGAATTCATGAATGGATGTGAGTCAGACCTGCCCCTAAGGCAGCAGTCACTCACCCATTCATGAATGGGTGTGTGAGTGTTTTCAGCCTCTGATTGGTCAGGGCTGTGACCAATCAGAGGCAGATCATTCAGCAGGCGGGGATTTTAAAGCCCCGCCGGCTGAATAGTGCCGAGAAGCAGTTCAGGAGAACTGACAGCGGCCGCGGCTGGACTCCGGCTGCAGCGGAAAGGTGAGTATACAATTTTTTTTTATTTTAACACATTTTAGGATGAATTGCAGGGAAGGTCTTATATATTTAACCCCTTCCCGACAATTCACCCCGCGCACGCCGGCAGCCCATTGCTTTTAATGGAGCGGCTGTATTGCCGTTCCATTGAATTCAATGGGCAAACATCGTTCTTCTCTGCCACAGCTGTTACAGCTGTGGCAGAGAAGAATGATTTGTCTTCTATATGTTCTCAATGGGTCGGCGCTGCTGCCGCCGGCCCCATTGAGCGCATATACAGAAGAGAACAGGAATCGCAGATAGGTGCGATCTGCGATTTTTTGTTCTATAATTTATCGGACGAGCGCATAAAAAGCACTCATGTGTCCGATACCATTGCAAAGCATTGGTTTTAAAAAATCGCCGGACGCATGCGCAAATCGCGGCTAAAAACGCCCGTCTGACTAAGCCCTAATAGAGATGAGCAAGTGTACTCACTAAGGCAAACTACTCGAGCGAGTAGTGCCTTATTCGAGTACCTGTCCGCTCATCTCTAAAGATTCGGGTGCCAGCGGAGGAGAGCGGGGAGGAACGGGGGGGGGGGGGGGGGATCTCTCTCTCACTCTCTCCCCCCCCCCCCCCACCCCCGCTCACCCTTGCTCACTCTCGCAACTCACTGCTCTCCCTCGCAGGCACCCGAATCTTTTGAGACGAGAGGGCAGGTACTCGCATAAGGCACTACTCGCTCAAGTAGTTTGCCTTAGTGAGTACACTCGCTTATCTCTACTCTGTAAGATACTCAGGTCATTTCCAGAGATGTGCGTGAGGAGATATTGGAGCAAATGGTGAATTACTAAGATGATCTCAACATTTTCTCTCATAATAGTGATGGGAATAATTCTAACAGCGATGCTGACTATATTGCTGAGATGTCGCGACCGCACACTTATGGTGGTTTGTGCAAATTAGTAGCAGACGACAAATATTTAGGGCAGTGTTTGAAGTAGATAGAAACCCAGCCATTGCTCATAGAGCACGTTTTGATGCACCTACAGCAAGTGAAGTGGCTCTGATCAAAGTTGGACAGCAGTTCGAACAACGAGATATTGTGTTACAAAGCCATGCTAACGGGTTGCAATGCGTCAGTGAGTTGCACCAATCGTACGATGCCTTACAGTATCCACTGCTATTCAGTTATGGTGAGGATGGTTATTCTATTGGTATTCCCCATTGTGAACCTAAAACAGAGTCGCTTCCTAAAAAAATAGTGTCTGCATTAAATTTGTATTCCTACCATCTCATAAGCAGAGAAACTGACTGTTTGCTGTACTATCAATGTCTTTTCAGTCAATATTGTAGTTGAGATGTCCCCCAAAATAGAGACAGAGTGATTAAATTATATTAAAAGCAACCGAGCGCAACTCAGAACAGGCAGCTATATACATCTTAAAGATGCTGTAGGAAGGCAGCATACTGATTCCGCTCAGCTTGGACAAATGGTGATGCTCCCATCCTCAGTCACTGGTTCTCCTCAATATAAGCATGAAAAAACTTAAGATGCCATGATGTATGTCAGTTATTAAATTCCGAAGGATGGTGGTTTCACCGTTGAAATCAATGGCACAACCCTGGACAACCATTGGGTGGTGCCTTATAATCCTGTTCTTTGACATATATTTATTGCCCATATTTACATAGAGTATTGCAGTTCTGTAAAATCTATTAAATACATATGTAAATATGTTAATAAAGGCAACGACCAAGCTTCATTTAGTCTTGAAAATAATAGTGATAGAATCATTGAATGGTAGAGTTGGAAGAGACCTCCAGGGTCATCTGGTCAAACCCCCTGCTCAATGTAGGATTCACTAAATCATCCCAGACATGTGTCTGTCCAGCCTTTGTTTGAACACTTCCATATAAGGAGAGCTCAACACCTCCGGTGGCAACCTGTTCCACTCATTGATCACCCTCACTGTCAGAAAGTTTTTTCTAATATCTAATTTGTGTCTCCTCCCTTTCCGTTTTATCCCATTGCTTCTAGTCTTTCCTTGTACAGATGAGAATCGGGCTGATCCCTCTGCACTGTGACAGCCCTTCAGATATTTGTAGACAGCTATTAAGTATCCTTTCAGCCTTCTTTTTTGAAAGCTAAACATGCCCAGATCATATAACTGTTTGTCATAGGACATGATTTGCAGACCTCTCAACATCTTGGTAACTTCTCTGACCTTGCTCCAGTTTTTCGTGTATTTTTTAAATTGGGGGCCCAGAACTGGACACAGTATTCCACATGAGGTCTGACTAAGGAAGAGTGGAGTGGGATAATTACCTCATGTGATCTAGACTCTATGCTTCTCTTAATAGATCCCAGAATTGTGTTTGCCTTTTTGGCTGCTGCATCACATTATCAACTCATGTTCAGTCTATGATCTATTAGCATACCCAAGTTTTTTTCACATGTGCTGCTGCTTAGCCCAATTCCTCCTATTCCGTGTTTGGTTTTTACATTTTTCTTGCCCAGATGTAGGACTTTGCATTTCTTCTTGTTTAATGCCATACTGTTATTGGCCGCCCACTGTTCAAGCTTTTCTAGAACTTTTTGAATACTCTCTTTTCCCTAGGGTTAGCCATCCCTCCTAGCTTTGTCTCATCAGCAAATTTGATTAGTTTCCCATCAATTCTGTCCTCCAGATCATTTATAAAAATGTTGAACAACACTGGGCCTTGTGGTACCCTACTTAATGTATTCTTCCACTTGGATGTGCAGCCATTTATGGCCACTCTTTGAGTACGATCACTCAGCCAGTTGTGAATCCACCTTACAGTTGGCTTGTCAATCCCATATTTGGTCATTTTTTTAATAAGTATGGTATGAGATACTTTGTTGAATGTTTTATTAAAGTCAAGATACACTATATCCACCACATTTCCCTGATCAACCCAGTCGGTGATACTATCATAGAAGGACATTAGATTCATCTGGCATGACTTGTTTATTACAAACCCATGCTTTTTTGTGTACAAAAATAGCAACATAAGAAAAATAGTATAAAATTGGTGTCAGCAGAATTATCACATTACTTATTTTGCACACTAAACGTGGAAAAAGGTAATCCAAAAAACAAATGGCAGAATTTATTTTTTTCCCAATCCCCCTAAAAAAGTTAATAAAAGTTATAGATATGTTCCCAAAAATAATACCTTTAAAAAAATCTAACTTGTTCCACAAAAAAAAAATTGCTTTATCAATGGAAAAATGAAAATGCTATGGCTCCTGGAATGCGAGAGTGAAAGACCACTGAAATATTAGTTGGTCATTAAGGTGTAAACGGGCTTTGTCACTCAGGGGGTTAATAAAAGTTTTATGCTTTATTCATAAGTTGTTAAAATTCCATGACAGATGCAACAGGATAAAAACACTCAAATGTTTACACGTTTCAGATCTAAATTTGGTCCTTACTCATAGCAAACTGTAAAGCCCCATTTACACACAACAATTATCGCTAAAAATTCCTTCAAACGATGGCATATAAGCGATAATCATTGTGTGTAAATGCTACCATCGTTTACTCTTCGGCTGAACAATGATTTTAACGTGAGCTTAAAATCCATCTTTCAGACAGAGAGTAAATAACACAGACCTCATGCTGAGTACTCAGTGTTGTTCATGGGCTGTAAGTGATTATATTTTATTTAGCTGGCAGCCCTGTGCAAGAACAAAAGAGCTGACTGCATAGCTTGTGTTCTGCAAGCAGTTCCTGGAGGCTCATTTACATGCAAATTAAGCTGATAAAGCGCTAATAAACATTAGTGAATATTAGCACCTTAGGTAATATGATTGCAAGAACTGTCAATCTTTCAATCATTTGAAAGATTGACTTTGCATGTAACTGAGCCTTAACACAGATAGAAAGATTAAATAAAGTATTGGAGGAGAGCCAGTGGCAGAGTGGTTATGGGATACATAGTTAAAACAAAGAGCCACCATGGAAGAGGGAAGAAGAGAAATTACAGATAGAAATAAGTGGGTAAACATATAAAGCACATATAATCAGGAAAATAATAAATATACAATACTGTGCAAAAGTTTTAGGCAGGTGTGGAAAAAATGCTGCAAAGCAAAACATTCTTTTAAAAATTGAGGTATTGATAGTTTATTTGTGTCAATTAATAGAATGCCAAGTGACTGAACAAGGAGAAATAAATCAAATCCATATTTGGTGTGACTGCCATTTGTCTTCAAAACAACATCAGTTCTTCTAGGTACACTTACACACAGTTTTGGAAGGAACTCAGCAGGGAGGTTGTTCCTAACACCCTGGCGAACTAAGCACAGATCTTCTGTGGATGTTGGCTCGCTTAGATCGTTCCATCTCTTCATGTAATCCCAGACAGACTGGATGATGGTGAGATCAAATCATCACTTCCAGGACTCCTTGTTCTTTTTTACTCTGATGATAGTTCTTAATGACATTGGCTGTCTGGCATCATTGACCTCCTGCAGAAAAGATTTTTGAATCAAACATGTTTTTGGCAGCATTTTTTCCACACCTGCCTAAAGCTTTTGCACAATAATGTATGTATACTGTTACAACGCAGTAGTAAGACTGGCCTGTAGGGGGCCTCTGAGTTTAGTTTAGTTAACCTGCACCTGCAGGGGTGTGGCTGCACAGGTTAAAATTCCCCTCCCTCACAAATTTAGTGTCCTTGAAGCCTGTGGAGCTTCGGTCCATTGGGGCCCGGAGCGGAAAGGGGACAGTCGGACCCTTTTTCCTCGCCTATTGGGGTGAAGTCAGCTTCTTGGAAGGTCAGATGAAAGTAGCGATATATGTTGTCGTGTGCATTGTGACATACAGCAGTGCAACATTGCATATGATATGCTGGACTTTATTTACATGCTGAATACATTTGCTGTGAAATAAACGCTAGGGAAACGAGCACTTGGACTTTACCTGGTGTGTCTGGACGTTCCTGTGGTGCTGCCACCCCTGGTGAGGGGAAAGTAAGCGAGAGATGCCGGGCAAGTATCCCCCACTTGCCACAATACTCGTAAAAAAAATCACGCACCTAGAAGGAGTTGTTAGAATCTACTAAAGCTTTCTATGTGTGATTGTAACATTGCTATAAGTAATTACAATGTCAATGTCACATGGGATGGCAGGGCACAGTGATCATGTGATCATGTGCTGCTTCCTGCTGAACGGGAAGCTTCTGAGTTTGCCTCTCCTGCTGCTGTCACATGGGGGAGAAGTGGACCGGGCCCTGGGGTAAGTGTATATATGTGTGTCTGTGTGTGTGTATCTGTCTCCCTCTATCTATCTATCTGCTATCTATATACTATCTATCTATATACTATCTATCGTATATCTATCTATATACTATCTATCGTATATATATCTATATACTATCTATCGTATATCTATCTATCTGCTATCTATCTGCTATCTATCTGCTATCTATCTATCTCATATCTATCTATCTCATATCTATCTATCTCATATCTATCTATCCCATATCTATCTATCTATCTATCTATCTATCTATCTATCTATCTATCTGGTATCTATATACTTTCTATCTATCCATCCATCTATCTATTCATCTATCTACATACTATGTATCTATCTATCTATCTATCTATCTATCTATCTGCTATCTATATACTATCTATTCATCTATCTATCTCATATGAGATAGATAGATGGATAGCTAGATAAAGATAGTATATAGATAGATGGATGAATAGATAGATAGTAGATAGATAGTATATAGATAGATAGTATATAGATAGATGGATGGATAGATAGAAAATATATAGATAGCAGATAGATAGATAGTATATAGATATCAGATAGATAGATAGTATATACATAGCAGATAGATAGTATATAGATAGCAGATAGATAGATGAATAGATAGATAGTGTATAGATAGATAGATAGTATATAGATAGATATGGGATAGATAGATAATATATAGATAGATATGAGATAGATAGTAGATATAGATAGATAGATAGATAGATAGATAGATAGATAGATATAAGATAGATAGATAGATAGATATGAGATATATATATCTATCTATCTAATATCTATCTATCTCACATCTATCTATCTATCTATCTATCTATCTATCTATCTATCTATCTATCTATCTATCTATCTATCTCACATCTATCTATCTATCCCATATCTATCTATCTCACATCTATCTATCTATCTATCTATCTATCTATCTATCTATCTATCTATCTATCTATCTATCTATCTATCTATCTATCTATCTATCTATCTATCTATCTATCTATCTATCTATCTATCTGTCTGCCTGTCTGTCTGCCTGCCTGTCTGCCTGTCTGTCTGTCTGTCTGTCTGTCTATCTCTCTAGCTCTCTCTGGTATAAGTTATACATCTCCCTGAATTTACTGTATTTATTTGCCCACTTTACACACAATTAAAAAACGCATCAGAACCACATGCAGTTATTAATAGTGTCTGCAGCTTCTTAATAACGTACGCGGTCTTTAAATACCGCATGCAGGTTTTTTATGTGTTTTTCTTTATTGTGGTTCTAAAGTGCAACGAAACCATGACCCCCCCTAAGACCACTCTCACACACGTGTTCAGAAAAAGCAGCTTGAAATTGTGGCATTTTTGCCGGAATTTCGAGCAGCGTTTTTGAACACAGATTACAGCGTTTGACAGCGTTTTTTAATGCACCCCATTGTAATGGGTGATGAGATGTGTTAAAAACCATGAAAATGCAAAAATAGAACAGACAGCTCTCGAAAATCACAGCGTTAGAAACATCGTGTTCAAGCGCAGATTTGAGTAAACTCATTAAAATCAATGGGAGTGTTATACCGCGGTTAGTACGGCGCTCGGGGCACCGCGCTAATAGCAGTACAAAGCAGTGTGTGTGAGAGTGGCCTGCGGAGCTACAAACAAATTTTCAGGTTCAGGAAATGCGTCATGTTTGGAAAGATTACGCCAAGGTGCTTGATCATGTATGCAGCACGATCTAGGTATGGGTATGGGGGAGTGTGGGGTGGAGGCCAAGGGGGGGCCCAAGCTGAACTTTTGCACCCTGATTATAGGCATAGCCATGTGTCCTTTAAGTAGATTAGGGCCAAAATGGGTATGTTTCTAAACACCGGACAAACAGGGGTATCCATTTTGGGGTGAATGTCTTTATTCATTTGTGTGCTGTACAAAAAAAAGCAGTTTTTAATTTGACACAACTGACAAAAAAAAATGAAAATTGCAATTTTTCCTACTGCTTTGCTTAGATTTATTCAAAAATTGTAGAGTAAAAATACTAAGTACACCCCTAGATGAGTTCGTTAAGGGGTCTAGTTTTCAAAATGGGATCATTTGTGGGGGTTCTCTGTCGTTTTGGCTGCTCAAGGGCTCTACAAGTGGGCAATGGGGCCTAAATCACCTTCATGCTAAATTTCTGTTCTGAAAGCCACCGACTACTCCTTTCATTTTGGGCCCCGTTGTGCATCCAGACATAAGATTAGGGCCACAATGGGTCTCTGAACAAGGAAGAAACAGGGGTATCCATTTTGGGGTGCAAGTCTTCATTCATGTGTGTGCTGTACAAAAAAAGCTGTTTTTAAAATGACAGAATTGCCAAAAAAAAAACGAAAACCACAATTTTTTCCTTTTGCTTTGCTTGAATTCATTCAAAAACCGTGGCGTCAAAATGGGTAGTACACCCCTAGGTAAATTCGGTAAGCGGTCTAGTTTTCAAAATGGGTTCATTTGTGGGTGTTATCTATGATTTTGGCCACTCAAGAGCTCTACAAATGTGCTATGGGGCCTAAAACGCCTTCAAGCAAAATTAATGTTCTGAAAGACACTGACTACTCCTTTTGTTTTGGGCCCCGTTGTGCATCCACACATAAGATTAGGGCCACAATGGGTATATTTCTAACACAGGACAAACAGGGGGATCCATTTTGGGATGTCAATCCTCATTTTCATGTGCACTATAGGAAAAAATATGTCTTTAAAATGACGTATTTGCAAAAATATGAAATTTTATTTTTTCTCCTCTAAATTGAATTAATTCCTGAAAAAAAAAACTGTGTGGTGAAAATACTCATAACCCCCCTCAGTGAATACATTAAGGGGTGTAGTTTTTATAATGGGGTCATTTGGGGGGAGTATCTATTATTCTGACACCTATGAGCCTTTGCAAACTTGGCTTGCTGTAAGAAAACAAGGTGTTCCTCAAAATGCTGAAAAGTAATGTTAAATTTGTACGTCATCTAAATGGTTAAAAAAAACACAAGTTTTTCAAACGTGCATTCAGAATAAAGTAAACAGATGGAAATATATATACTATCAAAAGTGTACAGTATGTTTGCACATATTTGAGATATTACAGTTGAAAATGTGAAAAAATGACAATATTGGCACTTTTAATAAATATACACAAATTCCATGGGTCTATTTTTACCACCTAGAATTTTCACGGTTTAGGATTCTATGCAGCTTAAAATGTAACTTTTAATATATATCCACTCAAAACTTAAAATAGACTTAAGAAAGTCTAGAGATAGGACACACAAACATTTAAAAAAAATTACAAAAAATTCCTCATAGCCCTATTATATGAGGGCAGGAGGGAAAGGAAGAAAGAGGGCAAGAGGGAGAGGCCAAAAACAATGCCTCTATGCAAAAAGCCCTCTATACCAGGACAGGTATCAATCAAGAAAGCCAGACCAAAAAGCGCTTGGCTCACATCAATATAAAAGGGTCCTGTGGGACAATTAAATGTCCCTGTGACTTTAAATCCTGAAAAATATTCAATTTTCTGTCACAAGACTGGATAAACCAGTAATATATGCCAATCAAAGAGGCGATCATTATCACAACCAGCAAATCTAAAGGAGATCGTTATCACGACCCGGTTCCATAAAACGGTTCGACACGTTTCCACCAGTAAGCCTGGTTTCATCAGGAACCAAAAAGAAACTGCCAGCAGCCACATCAGTAAGCTGCTGCAAAAAGGAACTAAGATTTCTGATCCTCATATAACTATAGCTGGGTGAGTAATAGCCGATCCTATCTAGCTGCAGCTATTCTAGCATAGCATTCACACCCCATCCCGGCCCCAAGGTTAGAGCAGAAAATAACAAAAAGAGTAGCAGCACCAGCCCTTATGGTAGGTACCAATCTAGTAGATTCTCCTGCTTCAGTGAAAAAATATTTTTACCATTTAAATGAAGTACAATATGTGGCAAAAAAAGAATGTCAGAATCACTTGGATATGCAAAACCTTTACGGAGTTATGCTATGTTGAACGACACATGTTAGATTTCCAAAATTTGGCTCCGTCACTAAGGCACAAACAGGCTTCGTCACTAAGGGATTAAAGATAACAAAAAACACATAACTAAAATTACAAGCCAATATGGTTTTAAGAAGCAATAAAATAAAATAATTCTCTGAAAAGTACTAATATACAGGTCGGGTCTGTGGAGTGCACATCAGCGGAAGGGATAGATAAGAAGAGCATTTGGCATACTGAATCGCCAATAAAATGTGGGCCAAAAGAACATTTCAAAGTGGCATATATTGCACCAAATTGTGACTAGCATGACTTGTATGGTATAATTAATATATAATTTTTACTTGGAAAAAAAATCAGTAAGACGAACTAGCAAGGGAATGGGACAAATACGATGGTAAGAGGTTAAAAATCAGGTGATTTTAATGAATGTTGGTTTTTAAGGGAACAGGATATGATGTTGAGATGAGGTGAACAAGGTTCTGAGCAATCGAAATATGTTCTCCATTCATCCTGATGTATGAGCACTAATTGTTAAATGAAGCAGGAAAATATGTCACACAGCCCATGTTACCAGATTTTTCGTGCTTATGTAGTTAATAGGCTTTCTTTTAGACTCCTTTTTGTATATTGGAACCACATTGGCAATACACCAATCCAGTGGCACAACCCCAGTCTCAATAGAGTCACTAAATATAAGAAATTGCGGTTTATCTACCATGTCACTTAGTTCCCTCAGAACCCTTGGGTGTATTCCACCTTGGTCAGGTGATTTGTCGATTTTTAATCTTTTTTAGCTGGCTCTTTACTTCTTCCTGCGATAGGCAGGTGATATTTAGTGGGGGTTCGTTTTATCCATTTGTATCTCGTGTGACATTTCTTTTTCGTTTGTGAATACACTTGAGAAGAAACTATTTCATAGATTTGCCTTTCCCTCATCATTTGTTAAATGGCCGGTGCTTTCAGTGCAAATCCTTTTACTGTTTATATAATTGAAAAATAGTTTAGGGTTATTTTTGCTGTCTTTGGCAATCAGTCTTTCTGCTTTCTTCTTGGCAGTTTTGATCTTTTCCTTGCATACTTTGTTTCTTTTCCCTGTGTGTTTTTAGCGCTTCTTCACTGCCATCTTGTTTTAATTTAAATGCTTTTTTTTTCCACTTACTGCCCGCCTTGCAGTCTTGTCGAGCCACATTGGTTTCCTTCTACTTTTAGTTCTTTTATTTTTAAATGCTATGAACTGGCCAAATGAGGTAATTGGGATATTTTTAAACTTCTCCTATTTGTCACCTGTGCTGTTATTAGGATTAGCCCAAAGCCAAATGGGTTGGTTGGCACAGTGGGTCCACGCTCACTGTCTGTGACAGTACATTTAGGCCATGGACCCTACTAATCTCTCCTGCAGGGGACCCCTGGAATTGTTACCTACTGACCGTGCTAAGTGGCTTGCATGATTCCTCACCTTTATGGACAGGTGCTGGCCTTGATAAACCCTGTCTGGGAGAGAAACGATCCTGTGGTCAATAGCCTAGGTATGTTTGTGGAAACGTTCCGGAGGGTTTTAGATAAGCCCTGTCGTACAACTCTGGCTGCCTCCTCCCTACTGTGTCTACATCAGGACAGTCTCACTGTGGGCCAATATGCCAATCGATTTCGAACCCTGGCCTCAGAGTTGAACTAGAACAATGAGGCCCTGGTAGTGGCATTTTGGGAGGGCCTGGCAAGTCGCATTAAGGATGAATTGGCGGGTTGTGAGAGTCCGTCTTCCCTGGACAGCTTGATGTCTTTGGCTAAAAGAATTGATCTTCAATTTCAGGAAAGGATCAAAGAGGTGGCCCAGGAGAAGATATCTATTTGACTGGCACCCAAGTTCCAGGCACCAATTTGTACCTCTCCGATTACCCCCTTGGCTACTGATCCAGAGGCCATGCAGGTCAATAGCCTTAAGCTAACAGAGAGGAAGCACATGCTCAGACATTCCAATAATCTCTGTATGTACTATGGGATATTACATCCGTACCTGTCCTCTTAAGAAATATTCAAGCCTAGGGTCAGTAGGAAAGGCTACCCTAGGTGAAGATCAGTCCTCTCCAAGATTGAATTTATTTGTGACTTTGTCCATCTTCGGTACTAGGGTCACTGTGTTGGCTTTCCTAAATTGTGGTTCATCAGGAAACTATTTGCATCAGGCTGTGGTAGGGCACTACCAAATTCCTATTTGAGACCTTTTGTGGTGACAACTGTGAATGGAAGTACCCTTTCTGAGACCATTCAGTTTGTCACAGAGCCGCTGGGTCTGAAAATAGGCGTTCTCCACTCAGAGAAGCTTTCCTTACTGATCCTTCCAAGGTTCCCCAATTTCCTGTTGTTCAGTCTACCTTGGCTTTGTCTATATAGTCCCACCTTGAATTGGAGGTCTGGGGAGATTTTACATTGGGGAAAATTCTGTTATTCCAAGTGCATGATTCTAATACAGCTGGTTTGATGCCTTCCGGTGCCTCAGGATCCCCATGGTGTGACGGAAGTCTACTACGTTTTTTATGATTTCTTCAATGAGGAGGCTAAATATCTGCGACCGTATCATCCCTATGACTATTCTGTTGATCTGCTGCCAAGTACCTTACCTCCTCGAGACCCAAGCTATGGCAAAATGCATCAAAGATAATCTTGACAGATGATTCATTCACAAATCTTCGTCTCCTGCTGGGACTGGATTCCTCTTCATTAAAAAGAAAGATTAGTCATCCTGGCTCTGCATAGGCTATCAGGGCTTGGACGCTATTACAATTAAGAAAAAAATATTTGTTACTAGAGATGAGCGAGTATACTCGCTAAGGACAATTGCTCGATCGAGCATTGTCCTCAGCGAGTATCTCCCCGGTCGCGAAAAAAGGTTCGGCTGTCGGCACGGGTGACAGGTGAGTTGTGGCATTCAGCGGGGGGGAGTGGGGGGGGGAGAGCGATCTCCCCTCTGTTCCTCCCCGCTCTCCCCCGCAGGTCCCCGCCCGCCGCCAGCAGCCGAATCTTTGGTCCCGAGCGGGCAGGTACTTGCTAAGGGCAATGCTCGCTCGAGCAATTGCCTTTAGCGAGTATACTCGCTCATCTCTATTCGTTACCCTTAATTTCTGAACTATTTGACCGCTTGGGCGGTGCATGTATCTTCACTAAACTTGACCTATGAGGAGCTTACAAACTAATCTGCAAAGGGGACAAGTGGAAGACTGCCTTTAACATTCTGGATGGGCACTATGAGTATTAAGTAATTCCTTTCAGTCTGGGTAATGCTCTAGTCGTCTTTTAGGAATTTGTGAATGACCTATTTGGATCTTCCCTTTATGCGTGTGTTGTCATGCATCTTGATGATATTCTGAACTTCTCACTAGATATCCACTCACATCGCAGACACGTTCGTACAGTACTCCAGCAATTAAGGGAGAACATATCAAGTTAAAAATGGCCTCCTATAAACTAGCTCCTCTATTTTTCGGACCATTCGAGGTATCCTAAAAGGTGAACTCCCGTATGCTACAAGTTGCCACTTCCTGCCTCCTTGTGCATACCCAATTCCCTCCACGTCTCACTTCTCAAACCTCTGCTTCTTTACAAATATTTAAAATGGATGACCTTACTTCAAAGAGATTCTTTGATATGATTGGGTGTACAAAAATAAGACTCCATTGCCTTTGCAGTATCTCCTTCATGTCCCTCCATTGAGAATTGAACTGAGAGATATATCTCACCTGCTCCTCTTTAATGCTTTTCTGTTTCTTTATCTGTATTAACCATTCTCTGCATTTCTTTTATTGGGCCCTATTGTAGCCTTTAGTGATGGTTCCATCCCTGTATCCACCATTTCTAAATCTCCAACTCGGCTCTAAAGCTCCTTTTTTCAAAAACATCCTCATTAGAACAGATGCATTTTAATCTTAGAAACTGCTCAACAGGAATGTTCTTATTTAAATGTACAGGATGCGAGGAAATAGCGTGCAGAACTGAGTTGACTTTAGTATTCTTTCGAAAGATATCAGACTCAATAAAAAACCTTCATTATTGGTCCTAACAGATACATCTAAGAAGTGAACATCAGACAGACCATATTTATATGTCAGCCTGATCTTGTATGTGTTATTCAAAGTAATCATAAACCAATCCAGTTCTACTTTGGTACCCTGCCATATAAAAAAATGGCATTGATATAGCGGGTCCACAAGTGGATTCTGTCAATAAAAGGGAAGGGATCTATCAAAAAATGTGTCTTTCCTATAGTCCCAGGAACAGATTTGTATAGGAATATGCACAAGGTCTCCCCATTGCTGCACCCTGGAGCTGTAGGCTGTACCCTTAAAGAATAAATTATACCCCAGGAAAAAATCCAACAAGGACAGGATAAAGTGGCCAAATTTTCTATTCAAGTTTGAACACAAGAGAAAAAAACTCTACAGCTTCCAATCCATGTTGATGAGAAATGGAAGTATATAAAGATTCTACATCACATACAACTAGAATCATGCTCGGCTCAATCTGTATGCCTTCCAATTTGTTCAAAAAGTCAGTTGGATCTTTAGTGTATGAGGGAAGTGTCTCAAATAGAGGATGAAGAACATGCTCCACCAATTTACCAATAGGTTCACATAGGCCATTTATCCCAGACAATGATCTGTCCTGGTGGATTGGCACTGTCTTTATGTATTTTTGGGAGCACGTTGATGACTGGTACTGTGGGGGAATTCAAGATAAGACCGTTAGCTTCATGTTGATTAATCACAATACTTTTTTAAAATTATTCCCACAAATTCTTGCTTGTAAGAGAGAAAAGAGTTAAACGTTGGATGCTTATATTTGTTACTGTCTCGTGGCTGTCTAAACATTTCTCTTTCATACATTGTTGTTGGCCACAGAACTAAATTTCCTTCCTTGTCTGCTGGCTTACTGATAACATCATCCATTTTCAGTTGTTTTAAAGCTGCCCTCTGTTTGTGCCTCAAATTACACTGTGCAATACATTTTTTAAAAATTTTCATAAATTAAAGTAATTGATATGTTTCTGTAAAATGAAAACATACTGATTACATCGGTACAACTGAATAATAGCAGCACGTCTCATTTTCAAGTTATTTTACACTTTAGTGACTAAGCTTTTTCTTTTCGTATTAAAAAATCGTAACTCCTTTATTTATCCATCGACGTAGCTGTATGAGGGCTTGCTTTTTGTGGGATGGGTTGTATTTTACAATGTTACTATTTAATGTACCAAATAATGCACTTAAAAGTTTAAAGTGAAGTAAAATGAAACAAAAAAACCCCAAAATTCCAATTGCGTCTTGTTTCTGCGACTCGAGCATTTTTGTATGGGACCGATGCTCCGCATAGCTGATGAATTGTCAAACACTAGAAAACATCAAAAAGTCATGGCAACACCACAGAAACGGATAGGGAAGGGCAGAGGCAGCATTCATGGCTGCATCTGAATCTCCTAGGTCCCACTATTAAGCCACAATGGGGGCAAGAGTCTGGTGTCACCCCCCTAACAATTTTTACTTCGGACAAGCGCTGATTAGCAAGGCACACCTTAGCTAAACACCACACTACCTGCAACCAAGGACAATCACTGCCTGCGGGTGACACCGCTGCCTCTTCTCCTAGGTTACATGTTGGGATTGCTGTCCAACCCCCTCGCATGATCTTGCATCCACAGCGCACCCAAAAATTTCCCTGTGCAGCATTGAGCTCCCCTCATGCCACACGCTCGCTTCATAGCCACACCACCCTCATGTCTATTTATAAGCGCATACTAGATGAGGAGGAACCGGAGGCACACACTGCAGAGGGGTGGCAGGGCCAGGCAGCGACGCTCTTTGAAACTGGGGGCGATATCCCACAATGCTGGTGTTAATTGATGATAAATTGACATACGATGATCATTTGATTCCGTGCCACCTCTGTCGCAAAATTGTCAGGAGCCGCAAACATGGGCATAAAGGGGACTCAGGTGCCAGCACTTCTACACATCTCCACAATGCAGCAATACTCAGTGTGGGAAGCACATGAGAGGGCCCCGGGTCAGGCTCGGTCCCAGCCACCATCTTGTGTGACCCAAGGTGCCGTGAGTTATATAGTAGTGGAAAATCCATGTGTTCCCACATAATTCATTCTGTGTAGGTGTTAGATAGCTCAACACCACAATGGAAAGTTTTTGAGTTCCTTGGGCTTGCCTATGCTGTCGGTACACAAAGATGGTATTACACAAGAAGAAATCAGAGCGCCCAAACATGGCAGAGTTTCACCCCGCCAAGGACATTTCTACCCGAGTCAGTCAGTGTATTTGTGCCAGACAGGTAAAGCAATGCAATGGGAAGTCATTGTGCACTCACAGCATAGGCGAGCCCAAGAAACTCAAGCATGGTATTACACATGAGGAAATCAGAGTGCCCAAATATGGCGGAGTTTCACCCTGCGAAGGGCATCGGCCTACTTTTCTGTCCTAGTCAGTCAGTGTATTAGTGTCAGACAGGTAAAACACCACAATGCGAAGTCTTTGTGCATTTACAGCATAAGCTAGCCAAAGGAATCCAAGGAAAGTATTAAACATGAAGCAATTACAGTGCCCAAACATGGCAGACTTTCCCTCCGCTGAGGACCTCGGCCTCTGCACACACCCTCAGCAATTGTGGGCATAAAGCAGACTCCGATGCTAGTACAGCTGTGAAGGTCTCATTAAATCAGTTACGGTTGCTTTAACCGCTCCAAAGACTGGATTAACCAGGAACAAGTTCCACAGGCCCAACCTGGCACAATTGCATTTCCCCCAGGACCGCGACCTCAGCACAGACCCTCAGCAATCGTGGGCATAGAGCGGACTCCGATGCTAGTACAGCTGTGAACGTCTCATGAAGGCAATAACGCTCCTTTTGTTTGGCCCAAACCAGTGCCGCGAATAACTGTGGTAACACGAGAGAAAATACATGTTGCCCAGTGCTGATCCCATGACCCCAAGTAGGAGGAGGAGGTGGCATTATAAGGCCAAGAAACCAGGACCAGGACCCGCTATAGCCTGTGTGGGAAGTATGTGAGCGGGCCCAGGGTCAGGCTCGGTCCCATCAAACATCTTGTGTGACCCAAGGTGCCGCGAGTTACATAGCAATGGCGAAATCCATGTGTCCACACACTATTCATTCTGTGTCGGATACCTCAATCAACACCGCAAGGGTAAAGCCATCTGCACTCTGCACCCTACCCAAGTCAGTCAGTGTATTTGTGCCAGATAGGTAAAACACCGCAATGGGAAGTCTTTGTGCACCCACAGTATAGGTAAACCCCTGTAACATTCCTGTAGCAGAAGTATAGGCAGACCCGAGTAACATTTCTGTAGTAAAAGTAGAGGCGGACCCAAGTAGCATTTCTGTAGTAGACATATAGGCAGACACCAGTAACATTTCTGTAGCAAAGATTTGGACAGACCCCTGTGACATTTCTGTAGCAGAAGTAAAGGCAGACCCCAGTAACATTTCTGTAGTACAAGTATAGGCAGAACCCCGTAACATTTCTGTAGCAGAAGTATAGGCAGACCTCTGTAACATTTCTGTAGCAGAACTATAGGCAGACCCTAGTAACATTTCTGTAGCAAAGGAATAGGCAGACCTCTGTAACATTTCTGTAGCAGAAGTATAGGTAGACCCCAGTAACATTTCTGTAGCAAGAGTATAGGCGAACTCCTGAAACATTGGTGTACCGTGAGTGTAGGCGAAGGCCGGAAAAATTAGTGTACCAAGAGTATAAGTATACCCCCAAAAAATTGCTCAACCGAGAGGGCAGGTGAAACCCATAAATATTTTTTAAAGATACAGCTCGCTGTTGCTTAATTTGTAACAGAGCCTGGAGTCAGCCCTGTGGAAAAAATTGGTTTATGTTAAAGTATCAATACTTTTGAAACTGAAAAATTGTTAAAAAATTGTAAGCAGAGCCTTTTGGGCCGCAGAAAAATTGGCAGTTCAGTGTGATGACATGATGTTTCAGGAGGAGGAGTAGGAGGAGGGGGACTAATATCAGAGAGAGATTGACAAAGCTAATTCCCCCTTTTTTTACGGTGATAGATAATGCTTTTTCCTGCGGTTGCAGCAAAAAGAATCTTTAGGTTCCGGTGCTCTCCGCCGGTGGAGAAGAGAAGTCTGGGGAGATCCAGGCTTTGTTCATCTTTTATGAGTGTAAGCATGTCGGCACTGGCAGTTGACAGGTGGGAACGCTTATCCGTTATGATTCCCCCAGCTGCACTAAACACCCTTTCCGACAAGACGCTAACGGCAGGGCAAGCAAGCACCTCCAGGGCGTACAGCGCGATTTCGTGCCACTTGTGTAGCTTTGACACCCAATAGTTGTATGGAGCAGAGGCGTTACAGAGTACAGTGGTACGATTGGCTACATACTCCCTCACCATCTTTTTACAGTGCTCCGTCCGACTCAGCCTTGACTTGGGAGTGGTGACACAGTCTTGCTGGGGAGCCATAAAGCTGGCAAAGGCCTTGGAGAGTGTTCCCCTGCCTGCACTGAACATGCTGCCTAATCTCTGCACCTCCCCTGCTACCTGGCCCTCAGAACTCCTTCCGCCACTAGCGCTGTCAGATGGGAAGCTTAGCATCACTTTTTCCACCAGGGCCCTGTGGTATTGCATCACTCTTGTACCCCTTTCCTCTTCGGGAATGAGAGTGGAAAGCTTCTCCTTATACAGTGGGTCGAGAAGGATGTACACCCAGAAATCCGTAGTGGCCAGAATGCGTCTAACGCGAGGGTCACAAGAAAGGCAGCCTAACATGAAGTCAGCCATGTGTGCCAGGGTACCAGTATGCAAGACATGGCTGTCCACACTAGGAAGATGACTTTCAGGATCCTCCTTCTCCTCCCCCTCTTCCACAGCCCATACACGCTGAACAGATGAGAGGCAAGCAGCATGGGTACCCTCTGCAGTGTGCCCAGCTGTCTCTTCCCCCTCCTCCTTCTGCTCCTCCGCTTCCTCCTCCTCCAAAACGCGCTGAGATATAGACATGAGGGTGGTCTGGCTATTAAGCGACATACTCTCATCCCCTGTCTCCTGTTCCAACTGCAACTGCATGGAGGCTTGCCGCGAGGGGGTGCTTTGGGAAACAGTTGGGGGATTCTTCGCTCTGGCCCTACCTCTACCCCTGGCCACTCCACTGCCTCTTCCAACGTGTACTGCTGCTGCATTTGCCTCCCCCTCTGAAGCCCTGTCCCCAGTAGGCTTTGCAAACCAGGTGGGGTCAGTCACCTCATCGTCGTCGACCTGCTCTTCCTCCGAATCCTCTGTGCGCTCCTCCTCATCACCCGGACTCTGGGAACTTTCCAAAGGTTGGGCATCGGTCACGACAAACTCCTCAGGTGAGAGAGGAACCAGTTTTTCCCACTCATGGCAGGGACCCGAGAATAGTTCCTGGGAGTCTGCCTGCTCAGAATATGTCATTTTCATGGAGTGTGGAGGCTGGGAGGAAGGAGGAGCAGCAGCCAGAGGATTCAGAGTTTCAGTCCCTAAGCCGGGTGTAGTGGACTGCGTAGAAGACTGGGTGGTCGATACATTGCTGGATGCATTTTCTGCCATCCATGAAAGGAGCTGCTCACACTGCTCTGTTTGTAATAAAGGTCAACGACGTGGACCCATAAATTGTGATATGAAGCTGAGGACCCAAGAAACTTGCCTCTCTCCTAATCCTGCAGCAGCCGGCTGTGATTCACCTTGACCAGTAACTCGGCCAGTGCCCATACCCTCAAAAGAAGGAGCTTTGGGGTTTTTGCATGGAGGATACGGACTGTATAGTGTATATTTCTTTCCCTATAGAAGTGGCTGTGCCCCAACAGTCTGAGTCTAATTCACTTCAGACAAAGAATAGTATAAAAGTATTACTGAAAGGCTGCAAACAGGCCTAGCTGTGTTATAAAAAAATGGAAGCACTACTACTACTCCCACCAGACCCCAAGTAAAGTGCACACGGTCAGATGTAACCCTAAGAAGGGGCTTTGGGGTTTTTGCACAGAGGATACGGACTGTATAGCTTATATAACTTTCCCTATAGAAGTGTCTGTTGCCCCAAACACTGCGTCTAATTCACTGCAAACAGAGAACGGTATAAATGAGGTAGTTCGCAGCAGGCTAGGAATAATTGGAGTGTACTTTTACAATGAGAGCGGTATTGTACGGCACTGCAGCCAGAAAAAAAGTGTTCCTGAAAGACTGCAAACAGGCCTAGCTGCGTTACACAAAAATCGAAGCACTACTAGTACTACTACTCCCACCAGGCCCCAAGTAAAGTGCACACGGTCAGATGTAGCCCTAAGAAGGAGCTTTGGGGTTTTTACACAAAGGATACAGACTGTATAGTGTATATAACATTCCCTTTAGAAGTGGCTGTTGCCCCAGCAGTCTGCGTCTAATTCACTGCGGACAGAGAACGGTATAAATGAGGTAGTTCGCAGCAGGCTAAGAATAATTAGAGTGCAATTTCACAATGAGAGCGGTATAGTACGGCAATGCAGCCAGAAAAAACTATTACTGAATGGCTGCAAACAGGCCTAGCTGCGTTATACAAAAATGGAAGCACTACTAGTACTACTACTCCCAGCAGGCCCCAAGTAAAATGCACACGGTCAGATGTAGCCTTAAGAAGGACCGTTGGGGTTCTTGAAGACAGGACCTCTGCTAACACTTTCCCTATGTCAGCAGCAGCACTTTCCCTATACTTTGTATAATAGACTGCAGACTGAGAATGCTATAGCTGAAATGGCCTGCACAGCTGGAGATGAAAAAAAAATAAAATTGTGCACTACTGGTCCCAGCCAGCCACAACAGTAATGCACATGGTCAGATGTGGCCCTAAGAAGGATCGTTGGGGTTCTTGAAGACGCTAACACTATTCCTGAATGAGCAACAGCACCTTCCCTAATCTCTGCCAGCCTGTGTCTGAGGCGAGCCGCGGGCGGGACCGCTTTAAGTACTCGGCTGTCACTTGATCTCACCAGCCACTCACTGCAGGGGGGTGGGATAGGGCTGGAACGTCACAGGAGGAAGTGGTAATGCCTTCCCTGCATGTCTATGGGCCAGAAAATGGCTCTAAACATGCAGGGAAGGAAATGGAATTGACTCGAGTACTGCGTGGTGCTCCTCTCGAGTAACGAGCATCTCGAACACCCTAATACTCGAACGAGCATCAAGCTCAGACGAGTATGCTCGCTCATCTCTAATTTTAACCATTTAAGTCATGAAACTGAGATTATTAACTTGTATGTCACTGCATACATTTTGCCTTGTATCTCTTAAAAATCTCCTAATAAAAAATTATTGTTCAAAAAACAAAACAAATACACACATATACTGTGTATCACACATAATATATACATCTTGTACATAGAGTGGTTAGATATATCAATGACAAGAGGTAAATCAGATCCATATAGCAACGTAATACTCATTGAGGGACAATTAAGAGCATGCATTTGTCATAGCAGAAAACCTCGTGGCATAATTTGAGTAAAGCCATGCCTTCCAACCATCTTGAAATCCACAGAACAGTATGGGGATTTTAGAGCTGTCCTGCTGTGTTGGGAGGCATAAGAAATGTATTGCCCTGCACTATGCTCTATCACCAGCCCTTCACCCAGCTGGCAGTAACCATCTTCTTTCTTCATCTCTCAGGACTCAGCTGTCACACAGTACCATTGTCAGGACTCGAACCGTAAACCTCCTGTACTCCAAGCAGTAGCCTATCTACAAAAGATTTATCAAGGACTTCTCAAAAGTCATCTTTCCCATCACCTTCCTAACAAAGAAAGCACATGTTTTTCTGATCCCCGGAGGCACAAAATTCTTTGTAGTAACTTAAGACTCTGTTTACTACAGCACTGGTACTGATCCACCCAAGACCACAATTGCCTTATTTCGTGGAGGTGGATGCTTCCGCCTCCGCTGTGGGAGCTATCCTATTACAATGAATCAGAGATAAGATGCAACTGCATGCTTGTGCATTTCTATCCAACATCTTATCACCCAAGGATAAAAACTATGATGTTGGGAACGAGGAGCCTCTGGCCTTTTCTAAGTCATTCTTCTATAAACGTGAAACTCTCTTTCAACAGTGGACTTTGGAGGCAAGAACACCAACTTTATGATCCCAAGGCTGGTCGACTCTTAAGTCCTCAAACTGGTCCACATTTTCAAGCTGACCAGTCACATTGAGGTCACAAGGAATTTGAAACTCCTGCTTTGTTCCTTCTGGTGGCCTCACTGCTGGAAGAATTTGAAGAGATATGTAACCTCTTGTGAGGTATGTGCTCAGAACAAGACAACACAAGCTCGACCTCTGGGTTTTCCATCCATGCCATAGGGATCTATATTGATATACTTTATAGTTGACCTGCCCCCCCTAGAAAGGAATGACTACCATCTTGGTTGTTGTGGAATGACAGATGGCTCACTTCATCCCCATAAATAAGATTCCTACTGCCAAGCACACAGTTGATGACCCGGGAAGTTTTTTGACTACATGGAATTCTTGATGATATCATCTCGGACAGAGGAATTCAGTTTTCTCGAAGTTCTGGAAACACTTTTGCATGGCCCTGTGAATCTATCCTTTCATACTTAGTCCAACTGCCAGGCCGAGAGAACTAACCAGACCCTGGAGCAGTATCTCCGCTGCTTCACCTCCCATCTTCAGAATGACTGGGTGGATTATCTACCAACAGCGGAGTTCATGTATAACAATGCCTAACATAGTTCTACCACCCATAGCTCATTCTATGCAACTACAGAAGGCATCCCGTTTTCATCCCTAGCCTTCCTGCCAACACTCCTATCCCGATGGTCAACCACAAATTGGCAGCATTGGCAGATACTTATAAGTAATTAAAGGAGGCCTTCTGGGAAGCTCAGGAGGCCACAAAGAAGTGGCAGACTGACATCGTCAAGCGGCTCCCCTTTTCTGGGTTGGAGAGAAGGTATGGTTATCCAACTGAAATCTGAAAACCCACTTACCTTCCACCAAATTTGGGCAAAGGTTTATTGGACCTTTTCCAATTACAGAGAGGGTCGACCAGATGGCTTTCTACTTGAAGTTCCCGGGTAGCCTGAAAATCCACCCAGTTTTCTATGTGTCCCTACTGAGGCCTTTCCAGCAGACAGCAACTGCCTCCCACTCCTGTGAAGGTCCAAGGGCATGACTACGTTATTGAAAGGATTTTGGACTCCTGAACATACCACGGAAAACTGCAGTACGTTGTGCAGTGGAAGAAATATGGGCCAGAGGAAAACTCGTGGGAGCCAGAAGAAAACATACTTGCACCTTGGCTCACAGTGGATTTCCACTGAAGGTACCAGGGAATGCCAGCCGCTGGGACATCTTGAACAGTAGCCCTTCTTATTGAGCCATCAGCTCTTTGGATAGTTCCCCTGCATACCTGTTGCCTTCTTCCCAGATTCTGTTAACCCAGCCCATGTCCTAGCTCCATTGAGTTCTTGATTAGACATCCTATAAAAGCCTGGCCCTGCCTCTGTATCAGCACATGATTAATATTCTTGACAGCACAGTTTAATCCAGCTCCATGTTACCAGCTTCTCCACTATTTCTGCAATACCTCCTGATACTGACTTCTGGCTTCCTCTCTGACCACGTTACCCGCCTGATGCCTCTGTACTGCAAACCGAGGCCTCCCATTGCTGACCTCTGGCTTTCCATTTGACTGCATTATGCACCTCATTTCCTTCCCGATAACAATTCCTGGCTATCCTGACTACTGATCTGGGGCTTCTATCCAGTGCTGGTAAGATGTCAGTCATTCTGTGCATAGTACTTACACAGCATTACTTGATTCTGTCCCCTCCTGACTGCTGAGTTTTCCTCTGGACTCCTGTGTCCTGCTCCAGGTGAAGATCCCTTTTATAAGGGCTGATAAATCGTTCAGATTCCCACATCCAGTAGGAATTTTAATGATGATCATTCAGTATAAATGCATGCCCCGACTGAATGAAAATTTGTTCGCTTCTTGTTCATTGTTTATGCATGCAGAAAACTGAATGACGGATTGGCCTGTATAAAAAGGCAGTCATTCCTTCTGGCTGGCCAGAGCCACCCCCAGCCAGCTCTGCTTCTATTCACTGGGTGATGATCGTTACTATGTAATAGCCCAGGAACAATTATGGCTGCGACAACCTGTTGGGCATCTACGCCAGACAGGTCGTTCTGTGTAAAGGGGTTTTTAGATGTCTCTTAGTTTTTATTTGTATAATAGAGAACCAGTATAAGATTTACTGGAGATACATTCTTTATTATCAAGATAACGGCATGATGGGAGATAACTTGTAACTTTCCTATACCAGTGGGCAAGTTTTCATTTCTTTGAAACTACTAAGCTCTTCCTGTGTCCCACCCCGAAAAAAAACAGATAAATCAGGAGGTTCACCCAAGGTTTTCATTTCTCGAGAAAATCTATGCTGAACGATGATTTCTCTGATTGGATTTCTGAGCCTCTTCTCGGCTCTTACAGCAACAAGTAGGTTGAATTATTTGCCTTTGTATTTGCTCTATTTCTGTGGATTTCTCAATCACACTCCCATTAGTGCTGCGGGTCATAATTCCACCTCTGTTCCTTTTTTGGAGTAATGTAATTAAATTTGAAACAAGCATGTTTGTTTTTCCTCAGTGTTTTCAATGCATTTAAAGAAAAAAAGCAGAAAGAAAACTGAAAGTTTTTAGTCCGCTTCTACTCTATTAGGTTTCCGTGTTTCAATGGAACAAATGGCACAATATGAACTAATAGAAAGGAAGAAAACTGAAAGCCTTACGTATTTTTTGAAAACCCCTTGAAAACAATGGAGAAAAAACAAATGTTTATTCCCATTTTTATTCTGTATCTCTGCTCCAAAAAATGAAACAAAGATGGAATTACAACTGATAAATGGAAGTGTAACTACACCCTTAGGGTACACGCACACGGGCATTAAAAAGTTGTGGCTAAGATTCTCTAGCACAACTCTGATCAGACATCCCGTCCTTGTGCTGTCTGATGTCTGGGACAATAATATTCTCATCTGAAAATCAGACAATATTAGGACATGCTGCATATACACATTCAAATGAATGGACGCTGTTCCTGTCCCATTTTCGGACTGATTTTTGGATCTGAAAATCTTCCAGAAATATCCGTGTGCATGTGCCATTAATAATGATAGAAAATAATAAATAGCAGGAATTGTGGCGGTAATAAGACATATGAATACTTCCACTATAGCAGTATAAGTCTGTGTGACAGATGTTACCTCTCCTCCTGTTCCTACTGGGAAATGAGCTTTTAGACTTCTGTCTCCGATGCCGCTGATCTCAGTTACTTTGCAGCAGAAAACAAGAGTGTAATAAGTGATTAATGTGCTGACTGTGTGCTGTGTGACATCTCTCTAGGTTCTGCTATCTCGTGTACGAAGTGTGCATCTACATCCATGACATGCTCAGGCAGCAGCATAACTTGTCCGGATGGATTTATGTGTGGGTCTGAATATACAGATCTTGGCGGTGAGTTATATGACTAACGCTTTCATGACCAGGGCTATTTTGGGTCTTGGTGACCAGAGTAAAATTTCACACACTGGAATGACGAATTTTATATAGAACTTTTAATAGAGCTTCTTAGTCTACAAATCTCTCACTATATACATATATGGACACTAAGTACTTTCTAGTTTTTCAAAACTGGAGTAGTTATCTTGTTATTCTGTAGGTTATCCGTAATTATAAACAGAAAATACAAATTATAGAGAAAATACTTTATTGTGCCAACACATCAATTAAAAGCACTTAACCCCTTAGTGATGAAGCCTGTTTGCCCCTTAATGACCAGCTAATTTTTCAATTCTTTTCATCGTTGGATTCCTAGAGCCAGAACTTTTTAAATTCTCCTCTGATATAGCCACAAGTTGTATTTAATGTATTGTATAACCTTTATTCCATGTTTAGGGGGAATTGGGGAAAAAATGAAATTTCATTTTTAAGGCCTTCAGTGTGCAAAATACATAAAGATATAGCATTATTCTCTGGTCGGCACGATTTCGGCAAAAACAAGTTTATACAGGTTTTTTTTATGATTTGCTATTTTTATATAGAAAAAGAAAACATTTTTTGCCTTTCTGTCGCCGCATTCCAAGAGCCATAGCATTTTTATTTTTTCGTTGACAGAACTCTATGAGGGCTTGCCTTTTGCTGGATGAACTCTAGTCTTTATTTATCCAATTTTTGGGAACATATAACATTGTATTTGCTGTTTATTCCATTTTTGCTAGAGAATATGATAACAAAATCTGCAATTTCGACATACTTTTTATTTTTAACGGCATTGATCATGGAGTATAAATAATACTTCTGTGGGTCACTACAATTATGCCATTACCAAATTGATATAGCTTTTCTTTCACTTTTTCCCACTTAAAATATATATCTTTTTATCGCTGGAATTAACCCCTTAAGAACTCAGCCTTTTTTTTTTTTACCATTTTCGTTTTTTCCTAGCCCCTTCATAACTCTTATTTATTTATCTGAAAGTAGAGGAGAAAACCGCTGCGCCCAGAGTGTCCCAAACTATATTACAGCCCCAAGGCAAGGTAAAGTGTAGACCGGCTTGCTATGAGAGGTACCAGAACTTGAGGACAAAATTGGAAACTTATAGATGAAATAAATAATAGTTTATTAAACGTATACAAGACAGAGTGCAACGCGTTTCGAGCCCGTATGCTCCTTTGTCAAGTACTAAACTACAATCTAGTGAAGCAAGGAATGAAACGTAAATAAACAATAAAAGAGAAGACAGCAGAAACATGAAAATAAAAATGAAGCATGCCGTTAGCAATAGATATGACAGGATAGTCACGCTAAAAATACTGAAAAAAAAGAAGAGTTAGAATATATACATCATAAGGGCAGCTTCAGACAAACGTATATCAGCTGGGTTTTCACGCCCATCCAATATACAGTGTCCCTCTGTGCAGGGGGAGGAGGCTGGAAGAGCCGGGAGCAGTGCTCTGAGCTCCCACACCCTGCCACTATTTGCAATGGGAGGGGGCGGGACAGGGCGGAGCTAAGTCCCAGACTTTGCTCCTCCCCCCTCCTATTGCAAATAGTGATGAGGGGTGGAAAGGGGACGGGAGCTCAGCGCACCATATAGCCGAAAATGATGTCCATCATTGGCACATAGGTTAAGATACTGATCTGAAGACAAAAACAATTGAACAATTGCAGTGCCTGACAGACTGATTGAAAGTGACATAATTACAAACACGCAGAAGGAAATGATAATGGTTACAATTATATAGCGAACACCCAACAGTGAAAGAGCTTCTTTAGTTGAATCCATCTTCTGGATAGGCCAGACGTTGTCAGTAGCAAATGGGGGGGGGGGGGGACGTGGGGGCGCTGGCTTCACTCCCACTGAAATCAATGGGAGCACCATGCTTCTATTGCACTTCCTGTTTCTCGTTTTGGACAAGACTGGATATCTGGCTTGATCAGTAACAAGAGCAGGAAAAAATAAAAAATATGAAGTTAGAAAATCCTTCTTCCAGTAAGTAATTAAAATATCATATACTACATGGTTAACGCCATCAAAAATTGTGCCTTTTTTGTCACTTTGTCTCCAAGAAAAAAATATAATTAAAAGTTATTAAAAAATCCTATGTACTCTAAATTGATACCAATGCAAACTACAGATCACGCTGATGTTAGTCACAGTGGCATGGCTGCTCCTCTCCTATGGAAGAATGTTGCCTGGCTCGTGCGTTGCACAATGGTAAATTTAGCAGCTCTTATTTGGTGCTACCTGCGGAGTCAGACAGGGTACAGTGGTGAAAAATAAGTTACAAAAAGTGGACAACTGAACAAAAATAAGGGTAGAAACTCTTTACCATGGGAGCATGTGGTGTGGTACTTCAGTGCAGATCTTATGTTGGTGGGAAGGGACTCCAGTATTCAGGTTGTAACATAAACCATAACCAAATTTATTTTCAGTGAGAAGAGATTGGATTGCAGATTGACGTGCTTCAAACACTTTGCATAATATGATTTTAGAATCAACAGTTACAATTGCAGACATTGATTAATTATGAATGTTTTTCCGGAGATTGGTACAAATAAACATCATCTATAGACTTTGTTTTTTCTTTCACCTTTTCTCCCTGGCTGTGCCTATGACTGGCTGACTCCTCCATCCTTGGCTTGGAATTCCTTTTTCTCTCCTCTCTCACTCCTCTTCTGACTTTACTAACAATTCTTGTTAATGAGTACTCACACTTTAGCTATTTTCTCCTTCCCTCCACACTGGCTGATCCTAGATGTTGTCTCTTGACTCTTCTCGACTCTGCCATAGACCAGAATCAGCCCTAGACTGACTGTCGCTCAGCGCACTCCTCCTATTTATACTGTCACTCTAACTCAACTTGTATAAGGGCCTATTCTACCAATTCCAGGCTATCTTCTCTTGCTAAACCTGGCTAACCACTCCCCAGACTGTTCCTAAGTGACCTAAACTCACTAAAGGCTGGAGAACCTTGTCAATATGCAATGTGCGACAAGAAGGAGGAAGTCTGCAATCTCTGAGTGGTTTCTAAGGGGTGGCTTAGGAGTCGAGTCATGGTGGTGATGAGTGCAGCGCGCTCTATGTAATTTTGAAGGTAGACCACAGGATAAAGACAACCAATAGAATTAGGCGCAATTGCCTCAATTAAAAGATCTTGGTAGAGAATAAGACTAACATACACATGTGAGTAAACTGAAGGCACACCAGTTAATGTTAAACATGGCAGTCTGCAAGAATAATAAACAGTAGAACTTGCATGTACACAGTTTAAACCTTCATACAATGATAAACAAGCCCAAAGGGAGGCAGCACCCGAAGTAAGGGAAAGCTATAGAGAAACTGACTAGGACGGAAAGCAAAACCCCTATCAACCCGACTACCAGCAGTTGCCATCCTGAAACACGAGCTATAATTTTCCAGTACTAACTCAGTAGGACAGTCTGGAAGATGTCTGATCTCTGCAGCTTGCAATTTTGTGTCTGTATTGACTGTTTGGTGGAAGCAGGGATGGAAGCCACAGCTTGGAAGGATTTCAGGTATTGAAGACAAGCGGAGCTTCTCTCAGCAGAGTGGGTGATTAGCTGTGCAAGTGGTTTCTTAAAGTTGTAAGTAAGCTTTTCTAGTTACAGGACAGGGGAAAAGCCAATGAGACGGCTTCACCTGGCTGCTGACATTCTCCTCACCCCTCCTTCTGCCTCTCTGTTTCACTCTCTCTCCACATTGACCCTCTTGTTTCCCCCTCTCAACACTTTTATTATTATCTACTGTGCCACAGATCAGGGAACAGGAAATTTCCAGCCAACTCCACTCAGTTAACTTGTTTGAGCTTGGCTGCGATTAGCTCTCCCCCCCCCCCCCCCAATCAGGGAGCTTCTTTCTTCTGCTGGGTCAGATCATCTGACAGTCCTGTCTGCTACATACAGAGTGTTTTCCCCAGGTCCTTCAGCCATTGTTTTACAGTGAAATGATCAAGTTAAATTAACTATTTGGTTCCCAAATCTGACCTCATCTTCTTAATAAGCAAAATCCAGCATCACTACCCTTTACTAAATGGGCTGTAGTTAGAACAGTTGCTCTTGAGTTGCAATTATGTATTTTTACTGTTGTGTCACACTGCAGTTCACTACAGATTCTCCCTTACTAAAATAGTAGCTGTCCTTGATGTTTCCTCTACGAGTCTGACGGTCGGTTCAGGTTGACAGTTTAATCAGGCAGCTTGATATTAAAGAATGAATTAATTCATTTTTCCCAAGAAAATGAAAATAATGTCGGGATCAGAAGTAGCGCTCCTCTAGTGTTAAATGAGAATGTGGTCAATAAATGCGGAAAAAATGACTTACCCGGTACTGAGTGAGTAACCCTGGGATGGGTAAACTCACTAGTACCTCCAAATCCGGGATAGCGTGTAGATAAAACGATTGGACGGTCCTCCTTCCCTTATCCTGTCCGGAGAGCTGCTTGGATATCTGGGGTCCCTAAGACTAGGGAGCCCAGTAAATAAAATTGAGAAAATAAAAAATGTATCCAGTATAGCGCTTCACGGGATGAAGGATGAGTAGAATATATCTTTCTACACCATAAGATGAAGCTTTATTGCAACGCGTTTCAACCCTATAAAGGGTCTTTTTCAAGCATACAAAAGTACAATATACAGCCGTTTATATAATAAAAAGAAATAACTTACAATTAGCAGTCATTGCTGTTCTCCTGGACGCCGCCATGTTGTGGGCGGGGTCTTAGTGTCAGCGTGATGATGTCACATATACATATGTTTTTAACTTCAGTTTTACTGAACGATTAACACATGCTGACGTCATCACGCTGACGCTAAGACCCCGCCCACAACATGGTGGCGTCCACAAGAACAGCAATGACTGCTAATAGTAAGTTATTTCTTTTTATTATATAAACGGCTGTATATTGTACTTTTGTATGCTTGAAAAAGACTATTTATAGGGTTGAAACGCGTTGCAATAAAGCTTCATCTTATGGTGTAGAAAGATATATTCTACTCATCCTTCATCCCGTGAAGCGCTATACTGGATACATTTTTTATTTTCTCATTTTTCCCAAGACAATAGATTACCCTTTCCAATCCAATTTCTATCCTGGTTTTCCAAGGGGCCTTACTCTTTTTCTGTCATTATACAACGACGCTATATGCTGGCTAAAGCCAGTACTGCATGAGGTGACACATTGGATAGGCTCCGACAGCAGAGCAGCTGGCAAAATACAGTAAGAGAGCCCTGATGAACGTCTTCCAACATCAGAGCTGTACAGCCTTAATTCATAATGTCTTCAGAGGTCAGACAGTGGATTGGAAAGGGTTAAGCTAAGGTGGAACCTTAGACCTCAAATTGATATGGGGTCTATACATGTTACTTCTCCCCAAAAGCTAAGTTACACAATTACATTTTCCGGATAAAAAACAATAAACATAATAAACAAACTGTCTGCTGTACAAACTGGAAAGGAGTGAAAATGAGTCAAGTTATGAATCACAACTGAAATGACTGTGTCCATGAATGCTGCTGATGAAGCATCCAGAAAGAGATAATTAGTTAAGACAACGAGCAAGCAAAAAGGATAATCAACAATTAAACTGAAAAACTTCTCCAAGCAGTCTCTTGTGGTACAAATTTTAGAAATGTTATCGTCAAGTAGTCTCTTGGGGTGTAAAGCTTAGGAACGTTACCTAAACTGGAATGGGTATTCACAATAATTTAAACATGGTAGTGTGACCTTTAGTCTCTGTAGCAGACAGGTATTTGTCTGAGGCTGAATTTTTCTTCGGAATTGCTGAAGTTTGGACGATTTTCTGGAACTCTGTGGATGGGCTGTGGCATGCTTGAAGCAAATGGGACAGACTGGTGAAGTGGTACAATAAAGCTGGGTATTAGATACCAGGTCATTGGATCATCAGAGTCAAAGACTGAATAATAACAATAAAAATCATCTTTATTTGTAGAGCGCCAACTTATTCCGCAGTGCTTTTGAGGCAGAGGGGAGCACAGACAATACAACAACTACATGTAGGAATTAATAGTAGTTAGTGAGGTTGATGATTTGTTCAGGAGATTTAATATGCTTCTTTAAAGAGGTGCGTTTTTAAGACACGTCACTGAAGGGACTGGATTGTCTGTATCCAAAGTAAGGTCAAGTTGTGGATTGGCCACATCGGGTTCACTGTCAAAGTCTTTTGGAGGTGGGGGTTGCAAAGAACAAAGTTTAAGTCTATCCCGATTGATGAGATTCGGCTGCCGATTCTTATGCCCAATATAATATACTTCTTTATCAGCAGAGGGTTTGGACAGAATGGTGTAATGCAGTAGCTCCCATATAGAGTCTAATTTTCCAGGCGGTGGATGTTTCTTTAGCCAGACTTGATCATTAACGTTTAACGGGATAGCTTTAGCATTTTTTGTCAAAGTCACTTTGCTGCTTCCGAGGAACTTCCTTCATGCAGGTATTAACAATTTTCTGGGATTCTTGAAGTTTCAGTTGATGGAAATCAGTGGTTGGGAAAGAGTTAACTTCATCTGTGAGTTGTATTCCCAGGGCTAGAGCTGCAGGTAACTTGCCTGTCTTTCAACCCGTGCTTGAACAGGATCTTGAACACCTCCTCCAAATATTTCAGATGTTCATTGTAAGTTTTGGAGAAGATGATGACATCATCTAAGTACAGTAGAGAGGTTTCAAAATTCTTATGGTCCAAACATCATTCTATAAGTCTCATTTTTCTTAAATAACACTAAGGAAGCCACCCATGGACTTTAGTTATCCCTGATCACATTAGTATCTTTCATGTCTTGAATCATCCATTTCACTGTGTGGTACGAAGAAGGGGTCAGGGGTTGATATATGTCTTTGATGGGAGGATGGCAATTCGTGGAGATAGTATGAGAGATGGGCTTCACTTGACTGAAGTCAGTGACATGCTTGCTGAAGGCTGTGTGGTTTTAGCAAGCTACATCCTGTACTCCTTGTTGTTTCTTGGGGGGGGGGGGTTAGGAGTGCCCACACGAAGGTTAGACCACCAGGGTGCTTCAGTGGAAGAAGATGCCTTTTTCACCTGCTGGGATGATTGTAGAAGTGTCAGAGTCTAGGACATACTCTGGCTGGAGCAAGGACACTTGAGCTACACTGCAATATTTCTTTAGAGTGATGGCAGTGTCACCTGTGTTGAGGACTCTAAACAGGCACTTGACCCATGGAGACAGTTGCCAAACTTGTGGTCGCTCTAAAAAATGGGTACTCTTCAGTTTATATGAATTCAATAAGAGCCTGGTAGTCTTCCCCTTGCAGACTGGGTCTGGTCTGGGACTACAAAATCATCTCTGTGCCAGGAGGTATGATGAAGGGTCTAACATCTTTGATCCTTGCTCTTCCAACTCTTTCCCTGGAGTTTGCGAATTTCTGTTGGGCGGGAAGAATCTTAATGGTCTTCCTCAGCACTTTCTGTTGGGCTTTTGAAGCAGAGGAGACTTGACTCTGGAGAGCTTCCAGCATTTTTCCAAAACAATTTCTGAGCATGTTCATCCTCAGGATCATGGATGGGGTATTTCTCTCTGCCACATCAATCACCAGTACACCTTGTGTCAGGACAGGGTCCAGGATACTGGGAGTCCTTGAGAAATCCACAACCCCTGTCCCTGCCTACCTGCCCCCCTGGGCTAAACCCCAGGGCAACAACTGGGCGACAGTCCCTATACTTAACTAGGGAAGTGGGACATGGGAATGACAAACAGTCACTGGAGACAAACAAACAGTAGAATGGTCAGACTATCTGGGTCGGCAATAGGAGGGTATGCGGTACAAAGGGGTCAGGCAACACAAAGTCAAGTCCAGAAAGCAGAAAATCAGAAAGCTGTGGTCGCAACAGGGAGTCAAACAATACACGAGTGCAGCTGGAAGATCAAACTAACACTGGCAACCATTTGCACACACAGACAGGTTTAAATCCTGTCAGAGCTCCCGCCCCAGCAGCTGATTGGGGCGGGGAGTCTGACAGCCACCGGGCACACCTAGCCCTGCTGGGGACCCCAGCCCCGCTGGAGGTGGAGAAGAAATTGAGTGTCGAGTTGCCATGGAGCTGAGGACGCGACGCAGGGCGCCCCCCGATGCGTCCCTAGCAACCCCGGCGGCCAGGGGAGATGACAAGGACTGGGGGTCCCCTGCACCGCACAGCAGCTGCCTGTGTGACAGGACCAGCGGCAGTGGAATGGACCCACGAGCCGCCGGTCCTGAAAGTACCTGTCTTTTACGGGGGGACACCAGACCCCCACAGCCCGGAGCGGGCTTGAGGGGAAAAGCCCTGTGGAAACGTGGTGCATGAACATCCCTATCGGAAATCCACGTTCGGTCCTCTGGGCCAAAACCCCTCCAATGCACCAAATATTGCAAAGCACGCCTCACTCGCCGGGAATCCACCAATCTCTCTAACTCGTATTCCAGTTCCCCCTGTACTAGTGTAGGAGAGGGTGGGTTCCGGGCAGGCAGAACTGGGGTCACGTATCTCTTTAACAAACTCTTATGAAAAACATCATGAATTTTCCAAGATTCGGGTTGTTACAATTTGTACGCCACAGGTTAATGACCTGAGCAGGGTAAATAGCCCAATAAATCAGGGAGTCAGCTTCAGGGACGGGAACTTCAATTTCAAATGTCCAAGTCCATGGACAGATGTGACCAAGGCCTGGATGGGATGGGCAAGGATAGAAGAGGCCCCTCAGGACGTGTCCTGACACTCTTCCCCCTGGCGCAAACCGGACAAGAAGTAACAAATGCCTGCACATCCCTAGCCATATGAGGCCACCAATACATTCTGGAAAGTAGTTCCAGAGTACCCCGGATACCGAGGTGACCAGCAAGGACCTAGGCATGCGTCTCCTCCAACACTTTTAACCTCAACGGTAACGGAATAAATAGTTTGCCTTCCGGAAGGTTTTCAGGGGCAGACTGCTGAGCAGCGGGAATCTGAGGTGAGAGGTCAGAGGAGATGGCAGCGAGGACCACCCCAGGGGGAAGGATGGTTTCAGGCTCCGACTCAGTAAATTCTGGGATACCAAAACACCTAGATAAAGCGTCAGCTTAGTGTTTTTTGAGCCGGGTCGGTAAGTAACTAGGAAATTAAGACGGGAAATGAACAAGCGGGCCTGCCGGGAATTCAACCTCTTTGCAGAGTCTAAGTAAATGAGATTCTTATGGTCAGTAAGCACCGTGATGTGATGGTGAGCTTCTTCCAAAAAATGCCTCCACTCCTCAAAAGCCCACTTAATAGCCAATAATTCCTGGTTGCCTATATCGTAGTTCTGTTCAGTAGATGAGAACTTTCTAGAAAAATAGGCACATGGTCTAAGGTTCGCGAGTGTGGAGGGACCTTGAGACAGTACCGCTCCCACAGCAAACTCCGAGGCATCTACCTCCAGCACAAATGAGCAGGAAAGGTCCGGTTGCACAAGGACAGGCGCTGAAGAGAAAGCCACCTTTAGGGTATCAAAGGCAGTAAGGGCGTCAGAAGACCAGGTACTCACATCTGCTCCCTTTCTGGTGAGATCCGTTAAAGGTTTAGCAACCACGGAGACGTTTTTAATGAAATTATGATAATAATTAGCAAAGCCGAGGAAGCGTTGAAGAGCTTTCAAGGTACCTGGCCGGGTCCACGCTGTGATGGCTTTCACCTTCCCAGGATTTATCTGGATATCACTCGGGGTGATGATATAGAATGTCATCTAGATATACAACGACAAACATCCCTAAGATATCCTGAAACACGGAATTCATGTACCCCTGAAAAATGGCTGGAGCGTTACATAACCCAAAGGGAGGCATATTAAAAGCTGTCTTCCACTCATCCCCTTCCCGAATGCAAATGAGATTGTAAGCATCCCTGAGGTCAAGCTTAGAAAACCACTGGGCATCGGCAACCTGGTTGAAAAGGTCGGGTATGAGTGGAAGAGCGTACTGGTTTCTGACCGTGATCTTATTTAGATCTATAGATCTCTATAGACAATACAGGGCCGGAGACCCCCAACCTTTTCCTCGACAAAGGACAACCCGCCACCCACTGGGGATTCTAAGGGACAGATGTGCCTCTTGGCCAAGCTTTCCTGGATATAGTTTTTCATGGACTCTCTGTCTGTAATGGTAACATTATAGAGGCGGCCTTTAGGGAGTTTGGCCCCAAGAACCAAATCAATTTTATAATCCCATTCCATATAAGGGGCAAGGCTTCAGACAAGTGCTTAGAGAAGACGTCCAAAAGCTCGGAGAGGTAATCTGGTAGGGCAATCGCCTCGCAGGTGGAGATATTCACCTCCACCGGACGCAGGTGATTGTCACAGCGGGACCCCCACTCTACCAGTTCCAATGTGTCCCAATTAACTACAGGATTGTGCTCCTGTAGCCAGGGTAGACCTAAGATGACGTCCACAGACCAGTCTCTCATCACAAGAAATGTGCAGGACTCAATATGTAGGGCTCCCAACGTAAATCTTACCTCCGGGGTAACCAGATTAACAAGACAACCTGGAGGAGCCAGGCGGCCAGGGGAGATGACAAGGACTGAGGCTCCCCTGCCCGCATGGCAGCAGCCTGTGTGACAGGACCGGTGGCGAGAGAACGGACAAGGTCACAGAAGTATCGAACTCTGCAACATACGACAAATGGGAAGAAGCCTGCACTCTCTGAATGGTTTCTATGGGATGGCTGAGGAGCCGTGTCACAGTTGCGATGAGTACAGTGCATTCTATGTAATTTTGCACAGTAACAAAGTGCATTTATTTTCAGTATTCTTTGCTTAGTTCTAGTGCCTTGTTTTAGTCTGGTTTGTTCTAGTCAGTTGATTTGTTCCTATGGTTGTCTAGACCCATCTTGTTCCTAGTTTTTTGGCCTTTTGTCTGTTCATTCCCTGTTTGATTCTGTCTCCCCTTGGTTTAATATTTTTCTTGCTTGTTTGGTTTCTTACCTGGTTCCTAGTGCCCTCTTGCTTTCATGAACAGCATTTCAGATAGGCATAGCTGAGGGCTACCTAGGGACAGGGGTGTCTGGTCTTAGGGACAGTATCAGGAAAAGATTAGGGAAGATATGAGGAGAGATACCATTAGGAAACAAACTTCTCTGGTTATTTCTATTCAATACTATCTGTCTCAGTCTCCTTTGTCAGTTTCAATTTAATCATAATAATAATCTTTATTCATATAGCGCCAACATATTTCACAGTGCTTACAAGACAGGGGGAACAGAAACAAAACCACGGTTGGTTTAGGAGATATGTTATGCCTTCCTGAATAGGTGTGTTTTTAGAGCATGCCTGAAGAGTTTGTGCGGGGGATTGCCCGGATAGTTTGAGGTAGTGCATTCTAGAGGACTGGCGCTGCTCTGCAGAAGTCTTGAATCTTCATATTTATCCTCCTCATCTGGTTACTTACATCTTATGTCCTGTAATCTAACAGGGAATTAGATCTCGCGCTATCCCCAGGACGTAAGTTTATGCCCTGTTGCGGGAAGTACCCGGCAGTCAGGACGTAAACTTACGCCCTGGAGCTGGAAGGGGTTAATGCATCTTTTATGACAAATTACAATTTGACACAAAATTGCATGAAGGCACCTGTGTACTATATACAAGAGTGGCATTTTGATAATGCACCAGGTGTTTACTCTCAGAATATATATAGGTACAGGGGGTCGGTATGATTTTTTTATTTAAAAATCTAGGTTTTAGCTGTACATGTCAAAAATCTGAAAGTTGTCCTGAATACTGGAGGTGCAAAATGCACAGATGCCTCCGGCAAAAGAAGGGTGGTATTTTAAAAATAAAAAAACATGTTTGATCTTTCTATTTGTAGAGGGATTGAGGGCTAAACATCTGATCAGGAAATGCACACCTTCATCTGAATGCAACTTCAGTGGCTCCATGACCATGACAGAAGAACGATTTGCGCTTGGCATTTCATGCTGCAGCACTGACAACTGTACTCCTACTCTTCCAACTGGTAAGTCATCCATTTCTGCTTGTTCTACATACAAATGAGATTTGGTTGATTCTTCATAGACTTTACTGCTCCTAGTTTAATAACAGAGCTTAATTTCCATTCTGTATAATTACGGATGCCATCGGTAATGTGGCACACTTTCTCTCTGGTCTGCACAGTATTCGGTTAGTTACAATAGACCAAAATTTTGTACTCTTCTTTCAGTATCCCTCACGGCTCCCATGCCAATGGTTTGTTCATTCCCCACCCATCTGTTTACTCCACTCCAGAAGTCAAGCTTCATTTTGACATGTCACCACCGCAGCCAATCACTGGCCACAATGGTGACATGTCAATCTGTTATTAGCATAATCTGGTTATTAGCTAAAAAAAATGTACAAGCAGGCACAATTAAACTATATGAAAGAAAAATACCAAAATTAGTACCAAATTTTATTATCAGCACATATAAACAATGACAGACTAATTAAAAATATGTGAAAATCATAATATCATAAGTAACATCATAAGTAAAATTACTTTCCTGTAATAAACAGTGACCCCATAAACTTTATCCCTTTACTTGGGACCACCTGTGCTTTGGGATCACATTTAATGCACACAGAATGGCTCCTTTATTAGAGTCCTCAGCCCTCTCACGACTGGAGCGTCCTTGTATGGATATTAGACATGGGACCCCAGAGTGCAGCAAAAAATCAAGTGACAAATTATCTCAATATCAGAATCCTCTGTTTGTTTTTAGTTGTTGTCACTCAGTTTCCGCCTGCATAAAAATCACTGCATGGAATCTGAAGCGCTTAACGAAAAGTGCGCACGAAGGTAGCAATTTTCAGCCATGATCTACCTGTCTAAACATTCTGCATGAGCGCAAACAACTAGCGGTGATGTCACTTGTGCGCTCATTTAAACAAGCGTCGTCCCGTGCAAATGGGACATAGGCGACTTCTAAAAAGGCCTGGTCATTGGTGCTAGACTAGTCGAGGGTCACATCTCCTTCATACGTGAACTAGTGAACCACAAACTGGACTCGCTAGCAGACATGGCACAATGACTGACAAACACCCCAAACACTTACCAGATATACCTGCACGCATAAGCACATGGAAATGCTATGGTATGAGGTATTCATATTTTGGCCAATATACTTAAGTCCACTAGCCCATGACAAGGGTCCTCATTGTCTAGCGGGTCCCTACTCTCACGAAACAACTTACCCATGAGTCTTGCATGCAAGCGGAGTGATTGTCCTAATAGAGATTGGCCCTATGCTGGAACCTAAGGACCTGGCTCGCTTTAGATGGTAAACGATCCAAGCAGCACAGGACACCATTCACACCAACATGCAAATGAATACACACCACACAGAACAGGACTGTTTAGACCACATTTTGTTCACACCAATTCACACTGAACAGGACTGTTCACTTCAAGTCTGGCTACCTGCTCAGACACACAGAACATTCACACCTACAGACAAACATGCATAAATACAAGCACAAGGGTACTGGGAGGAAAATGAGGAAACCAGCAACCTCTACCCGAGTGGCAGGTATTTATGTGCGGTGGTGATTGGCTTGCTGGAGAAATCTATACCCAGCCAACACAATTATCCCACACCTGTGGCAGTGTATTCCTGGAAAGCCACAAAACTATAGGTCCTAGGAGCACAAGGTGACAGTATTTCACTGCCAACCTTGTGTTTTTTTTTGTATAACACAGTTGCTGAGTATACCGAGAATGAAGAGATTGGGTAAATACTTCCTGTGAACAAAAACAACTCATTGCTAAAATGGGCCAGAAGAGGATGTCATGAATCATCCTAATGAACAGGTGCAGCATAGTCAAGAGCAGCCAAAAACAATACTGGTGCTCCAACGAACTTGTACAAATGTGCAACTCACTGTTCCTTAGCATAAATATATTATGACAGCAGATGAGCAGTTCCAGTACCATTCCGTCTAAGAGAAACAGAAAAGTGAGTCTCCAGGGCATATATGAGTAGAAAATTGTATCACTGAGCAGTGGAAAAACATCATTTGGTCAAATGAATCCAGATTTCTGTTGCACCATGCTGAGAGGTCAGAATTTTCTGCAAACAGCATGGATCGATGAACCTTTCCTGTCAGCTATTCAGAGCCCATCAGTACCTCTATCTAATTTGTGACAGCTCCAAGAAGCTTTCTGTCTGCATTGGCCAATATTCCTGTAGAATGATTTAGGTGCCATGTGGAATATACATCGTAAGAAATTTCTGTGGTTTAGAAGGTCAAAGAAGGTCCAAAGCATTACTAGATGGGTCTCTAAGAGAGATGAGCGAGCATACTCGATAAGGCAAACTACTCAAGCGAGTAGTGCCTTATTCGAGTACCTGCCTGATCCAGGGGGCGGGGAGCGGTGGGGAGGAACGGAGGGGAAATCTCCCTCTCCCCCCCCCCCCGCCGCAACTCACCTCTCACCCGCGCCGGCAGCCGAATCTTTAGAGACGAGCGGGCAGGTACTTGAATAAGGCACTACTCGCCCTATCGAGTGTGCTGGCTCATCTCTAGTCTCTAATAAAGGGGACATTCAGTGTATATTATTGATGTGAATGATTGATTTAAATGGGACTTCTGCCCTGGAGAACATCTTTCCATCATTGCCCAGTGGGAATGTATAGGTAACACTGGTGGTTCATCTAGTAAAACATCTCTCTGTTGGTAGGTCAGAGACCGCTTGTATTGAGTTGATCTCGCTATAGAGAACCACTGGTGTCTGTGTATTGCATAAGAGATCACTGTCTTCTATCTACTGTATAGAGGATAATATTTTAAAGGCTCTAACAGACGGACAACCGCTTCACCACTTAGAAGGGTGGATGATGAAGCTTCTTCATAGATTCATACATTATGGTTTTTGTGCTATGAATGCAAGTCATCTTTTTATTTCTTTCTCCTGTTCTTCTAGTTCCAACAAAAGGCCATAACCCCAATGGAGTAATCTGCCCATCTTGCGCTTCTGCCAAATCTACCTCGTGTTACACCTCAGATACTATCCAATGTACAGCGGATGAGAATATGTGTCTTCTCGAGGCAATAGAAATAAAAGGTTTCAATAACTAATTTTTGTACTTCACTTTATTGAGAACCTTGGACTATGATTGATCTCTACATAAGATTTCATACCAACACTAAACTAGTGAACTAAATAGTCCTCGACTGCCCATTTAGGGGCCAGTAAAAGCATTTGCTGTTCCTAGTATGGCCAACTGAAGAAAAAAGTTTTCCATTTTCACATGCAAACATCTTAAAGCTTATTGGGTTTTTTAAGTGGAGTAGAAAACATACTAAATAAACCTCATTTTTGGAAGACATAAATCTGAAAAAAATCTGTTCAATTGCAGCAAAGCTTTTATTTCCAGGATCATTTATGAAAAAGTTGTATTTTGCTCGGTTGTTATGGTCTTTAAGGACAGTGTTTGTTTGACCATCTTCATTTATGAGGCCTCATATTGTGGTATATGAAATATTTGTGTATCTTTGCAGGATCAGCCTCAGGAGCCATGCGAGGATGCGGAACAAAGTCCTACTGTGATCTTGGTAGCCAGTCCTATACTGCTGGAGGATCAACAATCAAAACTACATATACCTGCACTAGTAGTGCAATAAGTGCCCATAAAGTCGTCCTGACTCCAGCCATTGTGTGTCTTCTAGTGCTGAAATTGTTTCTCTAACAGTTGTAAAGTATCCTGAAAGAAGAGAAGTTTACAGGATGGAATATTTTATAGGGTTCCTTTATGTTGTCAGGTTTTTGTTTCTAATAACCCTTGGCTGACAAATATCTTTAATACATAAATAAACGCTTTTGCTGTATTTATTGTTTTTTTATTCTTTAATTTTATTATTTCTTCTAAAAGGCCTTCCACTGATAATTCAATAATTTGTGAAAGTGGTATTGAGAGAGGGGAGTGGGAAAGAGAAGTGGCATGGAAAGAGGGAGTAAGAGAGGAGTGGAGAGTGATAGAGAAGCAGCATAGAGAGAGATGGAGGGGGGAGAGGGAGAGAGAAGTATCATGGAGAGAAGCGGCATGGAGAGAAAAAAAAAGAGAGAGAAGTAGCATGGAGAGAGAGAGGGTGAGCAGGGGAGAGGGGGGAAAAGGGAGAGAAAAGAAGCATGGAGAGGGTGAGAGGTTGAGAGAAGGAGAAAGAGAAGAGGGAGAGAGGTGGGAGAGGGAGAAGAGAGAGAGAAGTGGCATGGAGAAAGAGGGAGAGGGGGGCAGAGAAAGACATTGGGAGAGAGAAGCAGCATGGAGAAAGAGAGAGATGAAGGGGTAAAGACATGGAGAGAGGGGGAGAGGGAGAGAGAAAATACATGGAGAGAGAGAAGCTGCATGGAGAGGAGGGAAGGGAGAGAGAAGCAGCATTGAGCGGGGGGGGGGGAGAGGGAGAAAAGTTGCATGGGGAGGGGCTAAGTGAGGAAGAAGCTACAGATAAGGAACAGTTGAAGTGGAGAGTCAGCATTGAAGGAGAGGAACAGTTGAAATGAAGGGTCAGTGCTGAAGGAGAAAAAACAGTTGAAGCAGAGGTTCAGAGAGAGAGACTGTGAGAGGGAGGAGTGGGAGAGAGAAGCGGCATGGAGAGGGCAAGAGGGAGAGAGAAGCGGCATGGAGAGGGCAAGAGGGAGAGAGAAGCAGCATGGAGAGGGTAAGTGGGAGAGAGAAAAAGCAGGGAAAAAGGAGAAAGAGAGGAGAGGAAAGAGAGAGAGAAGCAGAATAGAGAGCGAGGGAGAAATAGAGAAGGGGAGAGAGAGAAAGAGAGAGAGAAACAGCATGGAAAGAGATGAAGGGATAGAGGGGGAGAGAAATGGCATGGAGAGAGAGGGAGAGGGGGGAGAGAAGTGGCATCGAAAGAGATGGAGAGGTTGATTTGGATTTAGTCTGAGAAAGTTTTTCATAATCCTTTCCACATGGACATCAGCAGCTGGAACCCATGTCCTCTACTCAAGTGCATAACCACACCAATGTACTAAATACTGTAAGAATCTCCTAACTTGATGAGAGTCCACTATGCGACTTATCTCAAATTGAATAATCCACCAAAACTGGGGCTGATGGAGATGAAGCATTTCCTGAATCAACAAACTTCTTTAAGAGATATTTGTGAAACACATTAGATATTTTCATAGAACTAGGAATCTTCAAACGAAACAATACAGGATAAAAGTTTTTTAAATGATTATGAAAGAGCCGATAAATCGTAGGTCTAACTTGAAGGACTGTTGTTTGAGTTTTATGTTCTTAGTTGATAAGCACACCAAGTCTCCCACCAAGAAATTAGTCCCCTTAGAACGGCTATTATCCACTACCAGCTTGAAATTTTGAACCGTCCTCTGAAGGTTCTTCTGAATAACCTCCCACAGTGCCTCAATATTAGAGGAAAACGCTTTTTCCTATGGCACATCTGACACCCTCTTGGAAAAGGGACCAAAACATGGATGAAAGCCATAACTACAAACGAAAGGCGATACCCTTATAGATTCAAACAATCTATTGTTAAGTGCAAGTTCAGCCAAAGGCAAATACCTGACCATTCGTCCTGCTTCTCTGAAACATAACAGAGCAAATATTGTTCCAGACTCTGGTTACATCTCTTAGTTTGTCCATTAGTCTCTGGGTGATATGCCGAGGAAAAAAAGAGCTGAATTCCCAACTGAGAGCAAACAAAACACCAGAACCTGGAAACAAACTGGACCTCATAATCGGAGACAATATTTGCTGGTAGGCCGTGCAATCTCACAATATGAGTAATGCACAATCTGGACAAGGTTTTAGCATTGGTAAGACTGGGAAGAGCCACAAAATGACACATCTTGCTAAAACGATCTACCACAACCCAGATGACAGTATTACCTTCAGAAAGCAGCAAATCTGTAATAAAGACCATTGAAAAATGAGTGCAAGGTCTCACTGGTATCGGCAAAGACATCAAACTCTCAGCAGGGGCAGCTCGAGGCAATTTTGTTCTGGCACAAACCTCACAAGAAGAGACAAAACTGAAAACATCTCATCATAATGACGGCCACCAAAAAGTTCTTGTTAGTAATTTTCGGGTTACCAGCCAACTTGAAACTATATACTTCAGACAGCACCTGCAGCCTCAAATGAACAGTGACAAAACACTTTCCCAGCAAAAGGCTTGCTAGGGCTAAATCCTGTGCCTTACGAACCTGTTCCTCCAAATCTGGTGAAACTGCTGACACTACAACCCCCTCAGAAAGAATGGACACAGGGGGACATCTGAAACCACCGGGACAAAGCTCTTGGAAAGCACATCGGCCTTAACACTTTTAATGCCAGGACAATATGTAACCATACTAAAGTGACCACCATGCCTGTCGTGAGTTAAATCTTTTGGCTGACTCTTAAATAGATCAGGATCTTGTGGTCCATATAAACTGTCACCTTAGGCCAAGCCCCTTTTAAGAGGTGCCGCCCTTCCTCAAAAGCCCACTTAGACTGCAACTTCTGCCCCCTCCTGATGTTGCCAACTAATGCTTTGCCTTTCTCTAATCCGACAGCCAGCTTTGATGACCAAGAACATGGCTTCATCAAGGCTGCGAGGCATCAGATAGGCAACCAATAGGTCTTTAATATTGTTAGCCAGACCACAGTAAAAACCGGCTTCACAATGCAGGGTCATTCCGCTGAGTATCTGTCTCTCAACAGCGGAATTTGGCACAGAAATCCTCAACAGGAGAGTCTCCCTGATGCAAACCTCTGATCTTTCCTTCTGCCACGGACACCCTATCGGGATCATCATAGATAAATTTAGGGCACAGAAAAAACTATTTACAGAGGATAAGACCTGAGAGGAGGGAAGCAAGGAAAAAGCCCATGCCTGAGGAGCCCCCTGCAGCCTGGAAACGATGATGCCCACCCTCTATGACTGTTCACCCGTGGAAACAGGACGTAACCTTAAAAAAAGCCTGCAAGATTCTCTAAAGGAAACTAATTCCTGCCTGTTTCCAGAGAATCTGTCAGGTAGCTCAATCTTAATCTCCTTGCCTGGAGCCGCAAAGTCAGATGCCACTGTTTACGCTCAGCAACCTTGATTGTCAGCGCGTTTAGCTGACCTGACAAATCCAAGATGGGATCCATCTCCGATGTAAACACAGATCCCACCGAGAAAGTATGGGCCATTGAATATGTCACCTTTAGCCTACCATCAAGGCCTGAGGCTCAACCTGTTTTTTGTTTTCTCTCTCTCCCTGAAACTGGACAGACAGCTGGGGGCTGGGTTCAGGGCTACTATCTAGCAGACATTGCCTATTAACCCCTTGCTCTCATGGGAGCTGTGAGGCAGCACTCTTTTATATTCTGTAGCATGGGATACTTATAAAAATACCTGTGGGGTTGCACACCCTGAGCTATCAATATATCGAACTGCTGCGATACTGGTGCACTGAAAGTAGGCTGCTGCTGCCTAGACATGTAGGAACACTAGTGAACCACATTTAATATGCTCCCAACTGGTGTTTAGCCCATAGCCCAGAATGTTCAACTGAACCTAGGGAGATTGTATACCCGGCAACTGTTATGTTGAATAAGAGGCTCTGTATTTCAGTTTCATAGGGGGAGAAGGTTCAAAAATTTTTCCTTTGGAGAAACATAGCTAGAAAGGTTCCTGATGAACTATTACTATCAACAGAGAAATGTGTCCAACCTGTCCTGCTGTTGGTCTTGAACCAAAAAATTGTGTTATTGCTTCGTTAACCTTGAACCTTGCAAATAGCTTTTCACTTTTATGCCCACCCTGGTTGGATGGTTGTTGCCATTGCATGCACTGTTGTCAGGGAAATTCTGTGTACAGCACCAATCAGGCCCACCCCAATGCCCCACTGCCGGCGGTAAAGAAGAAACACCACACACGGAGATCTGGTATACTTCCTCACACGGGGACATGACTGCGCGCTTTATTACAGATTACATGGGGTCTTATACCCTTTGGTCACATCACTAGGAATAGGTAATGGTCTCATTGGCTCAAATTCACCTCATAACCATATATGTAAAGTCCGCATTTCTGCCTGAGACAGTGATAATCATATACGTAGTTGAACAATCGTTATCTAGATACGGGGCTTCTGGGAAAACAGCCAAGCACGCGGCCTTCGTATCCGGTTCTTCCTTGCGGTGTTCAAGATACATTTTGTCTTCACCCTGCAAGGCCTTTGGAATATCTGATGTAAGGCAACGTATTAAGTTTTTCTCATTTTAGAATTGAATAGAACTTGCATACAGGTATAAAAGCATAAAAAAACATATGGCAATATATACATATACCCTCACACTGTCATTAAAGATTGACTCTATTGTTTTATAGCTATAATAGAAGTCAATTAGGCCCCTGTTTATCATTTGCTTCAGGTCTCCCTCCATTCCCCTCAAAACTTTGAAAAAATTTTTTGATTTGATTGTCCTGACGGAGGAAGTCCATTGCTATGCCACTTGGGCTCTCGAATCAATTTTTCAACAGGGTGAGCTGAAATACATTTGGAATCCTCATAACTCGACTTAGATGGGCCTTCTTAGTTATTGAGGATCATATGTATGAGTTTATGTGAGTTTATCCATGTTAGCCCCTATTTTAACGTTTGTTTAATAAAGATTGAATCTTGAAGTTGTCTATAACTGTGAAGGGCTTAGTGTTTGAAATATAGACAAATACCGCCTCAGTGAAAAAGACTATCAGCATGGCAGCAATCCAGAACCACCATAACAAGGACGCTCTGGCTCCTAGTCATGCTGATTTACTCCATCCGTGCTGCATGTTGCATTCATGAATACAGCAGGCTGCGGGTTATTTATTAGGTAGGCGTATCTGGGAGTATTCCCGGTTACAAGATAATCTTCTGTACTTACATAATGGTAGGTCTGATATTTAATTTTACCCATTTTGTAAGTATTCTAATTGGTGCCTTTGCTCTATGGACTTGATGCATGTCAGATCACATCTATATATAAAAAGCGAAAGCCGTGCAGCACAGAAGTGGATGGAGAGACTACAAGGAGGTACTCCTTAAATGTTATCTATTGCTGCCTGCTATCAGCCATTTTAGACTGTGTGATTGATAACACAGGGTGGGCTGTAGAAGAGTAGGTCGGCACTACACTCTTCTGAAAGCTGTCTAAAATAAAATCTGTCTTTGTTGCCCATAGAAACCAATCACAATGCAGCTTTCACTTTACCTCAACAGCACAAGAAATAAAAACTGCACTGTGATTGGTTGCTATGGGCACCACACTCTTATGAAATCTGTCTTTGCTGCCCATAGCAACCAATCACAGCACAGCTTTCATTTCTTATACTGCTGAGTTAAAATGAAAGCTGTGCTGTGATTGGTTGCTATGGGTAACGAAGCCAGATTTTATTTTAGACAGCTTTCACATATTTCATTGACAATGGTTGTTGAAGTTTTAACCACAGACAGCACAATGGTGCCTCATACCGTGGTACCTATTATTGGTGATGGTGCTTGCCTGTTTAGAGCAATATCCTATACTCTGTAATAGAGATGAGCAAGCGTACTCACTAAGGCAAACTACTCGAGCGAAATTTGGGTGCCAGCGGGGGAGAGCGGGGAGGAACGGGGGTGGCGGGGTGGGGGGTAATCTCTCTCTCACTCTCCCCCCCCCCCCCCCCCCCCCCGCTCACCCCTGCTCACTCCCGCAACTCACCGCTCTCCCCCGCCGGCACCCGAATCTTTTGAGACGAGCGGGCAGGTACTCGCATAAGGCACTACTCACTCGAGTAGTTTGCCTTAGTGAGTACGCTCGCTCATCTCTACTCTGTAAGATACTCCGGTCATTTCCAGAGATGTGCGTGAGGAGATATTGGAGCAAATGGTGAATTACTAGGATGATCTCAACATTTTCTCTCATAATAGTGATGGGAATAATTCTAACAGCGATGCTGACTATATTGCTGATATGTCGCGACCGCACACTTATGGTGGTTTGTGCAAATTAGTAGCAGACGACAAATATTTAGGGCAGTGTTTGAAGTAGATAGAAACCCAGCCATTGCTCATAGAGCACGTTTTGATGCACCTACAGCAAGTGAAGTGGCTCTGGTCATAGTTGGACAGCAGTTTGAACAATGAGATATTGTGCTACAAAGCCATGATAGCAGGTTGGAATGTATCAGTGAGTTGCACCAATCGTACGATGCCTTACAGTATCCACTGCTATTCAGTTATGGTGAGGATGGTTATTCTATTGGTATTCCCCAGTGTGACTCTAAAACAAAGTTGCTTCTTAAAAAAAATAGTGTCTGCATTAAATTTGTATTCCTACCATATCATAAACAGAGAAACTGACTGTTTGCTGTACTATCAATGTCTTTTCAGTCAATATTGTAGTTGAGATGTCCCCCAAAATAGAGACAGAGTGATTAAATTATATTAAAAGCAACCAAGCGCAACTCAGAGCAGGCAGCTATATACATCTTAAAGATGCTGTAGGAAGGCAGCGTACTGATTCCGCTCAGCTTGGACAAATGGTGATGCTCCCATCCTAAGTCACTGGTTCTCCTCAATATAAGCATGAAAAAACTTAAGATGCCATTATGTACGTCAGTTATTAAATTCCGAAGGATGGTGGTTTCACCGTTGAAATCAATGGCATAACCCTGGACAACCATTGGGTGGTGCCTTATAATCCTGTTCTTTGACATATATTTATTGCCCATATTTACATAGAGTATTGCAGTTCTGTAAAATCTATTAAATACATATGTAAATATGTTAATAAAGGCAACAACCAGGCTTCATTTAGTCTTGAAAATGATAGTGATAGAAACATTGAATGGTAGAGTTGGAAGGGACCTCCAGGGTCATCAGGTTCAACTCCCTGCTCAGTGCAGGATTCACTAAATCATCCCAGACAAATGTCTGTCCAGCCTTTGTTTGAACACTTCCTTTGAAGGAGAACTCCCCAACTCCCATGGTAACCTGTTCCACTCATTGATCACCCTCACTGTCAGAAAGTTTTTTCTAATATCTAATTTGTGTCTCCTCCCTTTCAGTTTTATCCCATTGCTTCTAGTCTTTCCTTGTACAGATGAGAATCGGGCTGATCCCTCTGCACTGTGACAGCCCTTCAGATATTTGTAGACAGCTATTAAGTCTCCTCTCAGCCTTCTTTTTTGAAAGCTAAACATGCCCAGATCATATAACCGTTTCTTATAGGACATGATTTGCAGACCTCTCAACATCTTGCTAACTTCTCTGACCTTGCTCCAGTTTTTCGTGTATTTTTTAAATTGGGGGTCCAGAACTGGACACAGTATTCCACATGAGGTCTGACTAAGGAAGGAAGAGTGGAGTTGGATAATTACCTCGTGTGATCTAGACTATATGCTTCTCTTAATAGATCCCAGAATTGTGTTTGCCTTTTTGGCTGCTTCATCACATTATTGACTCATGTTCAGTCTATGATCTATTAGCATACCCAAGTTTTTTTCACATGTGCTGCTGCTTAGCCCAATTCCTCCTATTCCGTGTTTGGTTTTTACATTTTTCTTGCCCAGATTGTAGGTCTTTGCATTTCTTCTTGTTTAATACCATACTGTTATTCGCCGCCCACTGTTCAAGCTTTTCTAGATCTTTTTGAATACTCTCTTTTCCCTAGGGTTAGCCATCCCTCCTAGCTTTGTCTCATTAGCAAATTTGATTAGTTTCCCATCAATTCTGTCCTCCAGATCATTTATAAAAATGTTGAACAACACTGGCCCTTGTGGTACCCTACTTAATGCATTCTTCCACTTGGATGTGCAGCCCTTTATGACCACTCTTTGAGTACGATCACTCAGCCAGTTGTGAATCCACCTTACAGTTGCCTTGTCAATCCCATATTTGGTCATTTTTTCAATAAGTATGGTATGAGATACTTTGTCGAATGTTTTATTAAAGTCAAGATACACTATATCCATCACATTTCCCTGATCAACCCAGTCGGTGATATTGTCATAGAAGGAAATTAGATTCATCTGGCATGACTTGTTTATTACAAACCCATGCTTTTTTGTGTACAAAAATAGCAACATAAGAAAAATAGTATAAAATTGGTGTCAGCAGAATTATGCTGACGCAGAAAATAAAGTTATCACATTACTTATTTTGCAAATTCTAATTTAAAAGAGAAAGGTTGCAGCACACCACAGTAAACCACCTAGTGGGGGAGCTTACTTATTTTGCACACTAAACGTGGTAAAAGGAAATCCAAAAAACAAATGGCAGAATTTATTTTTTTCCAATCCCCCTAAAAAAAAGTTAATAAAAGTTATAGATATGTTCCCAAAAATAATACCAATTAAAAAATCTAACTTGTTCCACAAAAAAAACAATGGATTTATCAATTGAAAAATGAAAATGTTATGGCTCCTGGAATGCGAGAGTGAAAGACCACTGAAATATTAGTTGGCCATTAAGGTGTATACAGGCTTTGTCACTCAGGGGGTTAATAAAAGTTTTATGCTTTATTCATAAGTTGTTAAAATTCCATGATAGATGCAACAGGATAAAAACACTCAAATGTTTACACGTTTCAGATCTAAATTTGGCCCTTACTCACAGTAAGCTGTAAAGCCCCATTTACACACAACAATTATCGCTGAAAATTCCTTCAAACGATGGCATATAAGCGATAATCGTTGTGTGTAAATGCTACCATCGTTTACTCTTCGGCTGAACGATGATTTTTAGGTGAGCTTAAAATCCATCTTTCAGACAGAGAGTAAATAGCACAGACCTCATGCTGAGTACTCAGTATTGTCCATGGGCTGTAAGTGATTATATTTTATTTAGCTGAAAGCCCTGTGCAAGAACAAAGGAGCTGACTGCACGGCTTGTGTTCTGAAAGCAGTTCCTGGAGGCTCATTTACATGCAAATTAAGCTGATAAAGCACTAATAAACATTAGTGTATATTAGCACCTTATGTAAAATGATTGCTAGAACTGTCAATCTTTCAATCATTTGAAAGATTGACTTTGCATGTAAATGAGCCTTAACACAGATAGAAAGATTAAATAAAGTATTGGAGGAGAGGCAGAGGCAGAGGGGTTATGGGATACAGAGTTAAAACAAAGAGCCACCATGGAAGAGGGAAGAAGAGAAATTACAGATAGAAATAAGTGGGTAAACATATAAAGCACATATAATCAGGAAAATTATAAATATACAATACTGTGCAAAAGTTTTAGGCAGGTGTGGAAAAAATGCTGCAAAGCAAAACATTCTTTTAAAAATTGAGGTATTGATAGTTTTTTTGTCAATTAATAGAATGCCAAGTGACTGAACAAGGAGAAATAAATCAAATCCATATTTGGTGTGACCGCCATTTGTCTTCAAAACAACATCAGTTCTTCTAGGTACACTTACACACAGTTTTGGAAGGAACTCGTCAGGGAGGTTGTTCTTAACACCCTGGCGAACTAAGCACAGATCTTCTGTGGATGTTGGCTCGCTTAGATCCTTTCATCTCTACATGTAATCCCAGACAGACTGGATGATGGTGAGATCAAATCATCACTTCCAGGACTCCTTGTTCTTTTTTACTTTGATGATAGTTCTTAATGACATCGGCTGTCTGGTGTCATTGACCTCCTGCAGAAAAACATTTTGAGTCATAGTAACATAGTATGTAAGGCTGAATGAAGACAATGTCCATCTAGTCCAGCCTGTCTATCCTCCTGTGTTGATCCAGAGGAAGGCAAAAAACCCCAAGGGCAGAAGCCAATTAGCCCTTTTGGGGAAAAAATTCCTTCCCGACTCCCTAATGGCAATCAGACTGTTCCCTGGATCAACCCCTAATAGTTCCTACCTGCCTGTATACCCGGATTGACAATTAACCTAAGATTTATATCCTATAATGTCCTTCCTCTCCAGAAAGACATCAAGTCCCCTTTTAAACTCCTTTATTGATTTTGCCATCACCACTTCCTCCAGCAGAGAGTTACACAGTCTAACTGCTCTTACAGTAAAGAATCCCCTTCTATGTTGGTGATGAAACCTACTTTCCTCTAATCGTAGCAGATGCCCTCTCGTTACCGTCGTGGTCCTGGGTGTAAACAGATCTTGGGAGAGATCCTTGTATTGTCCCCTCATGTATTTATACATAGTTATTTGATCACCTCTTAGCCGTCTTTTTTCAAGAGTTAATAATCCCAATTTGGATAGCCTCTCTGGGTATTCCAGTCCCGTCATTCCATGTATTAGTTTAGTTGCCCTTCTTTGAATCCCTTCAAGCACTGTAACATCTTTCCTGAGCACCGGTGACCAGAACTGTACGCAGTATTCCATGTGAGGCCTGACAAGTGCCTTATATAATGGAAGGATAATGTTCTCGTCCTTCGCCCCTATACCTCTTTTAATGCACCCTAAGACTTTATTTGCCTTTGCAGCAGCTGACTGGCATTGGTTACTACAGTTTAGTCTACTATCCACTAATACCCCCAGATCCTTTTCCAAATCACTTTTCCCTAGTGGTACCCCATTTACTGTATATTGGTGACATCCGTTTCTCCTGCCCATGTGCATAGTCTTACATTTTTCAACATTGAACTTCATTTGCCATTTTCCTGCCCAAGCCCCCAGCTTATCTAGGTCCGTTTGTAGCCGCACATTGTCCTCCGTTGCATTAATTATATTGTATAATTTTGTGTCATCTGCAAATATTGATATTTTGCTGTGCAGTCCCTCTATCAGGTCATTGATAAATATGTTGAACAGAGTGGGGCCTAATACTGAACCCTGTGGCACCCCGCTAGCGACTATGGTCCAATCAGAGTACGCACCATTTATTACCACCCTCTGCTTTCTATCATTGAGCCAATTTTTTAACCCACTTACACACGTTTTCGCCCAGTCCGAGCTGCCTCATTTTGTATATTAGCCTATTATGTGGCACGGTGTCAAAGGCTTTAGAGAAGTCCAGATATACGAGATCTATAGATTCTCCCTGGTCCAGCTTAGAGCTTACTTCATCGTAGAAACTGATCAGATGTGTCTGACATGAGCGACCCTTCATGAATCCATGCTGGTGAGGATAAATTGAACAATATAGGTCAGAAGCGGCGCTCCAATGGTATGTGGAATTACAGTAGAAACCGTACTGGTGTAAAAGGTGACTCACCGCAACTGAACCGGTCCTACGTTTTAGGACTCGGTCAGTTTGTTGGTCCACGTGAGCCTCTCAAGCCAAGATTTGATGAGATAGAGGTTAACAGTCCTAGGACATCCCAGGGGGAGAGCAGCAAAAGACAACTCCAAACAGATGCGTTTAAGGAGGAAAAGATATGCAATCAAGATAAAAAGAAAAAAACTTTTGTGCTCCGTCAAACTATATCAATGTATGTGGGGATCTTACTTGTTAGGGGGTGCCTGGACTCCTGGCACCCCTTACATCCAAGGAAGCAGAAAATCCAATAGAAAAGGCGTATTCCTGTAGATCAATTTATTGCATTTAAAACGAATTAATGGTGCTGCGACGCGTTTCGGCTTATACCAAGCCTTTTTCAAGCATAAGAGACAAGTAGCAAGCTGCCTCTATTTATAGTAAGCATACAATTGAAAAATGGGAGGGGAGGGGGGAGGGGAAGGAAACAGTCTGCTCTGTCACTCTCCTAAAATAGACGTGGTCTTCCAATAGTTAATGCATTATAGTATATATGGTGTCTTATCCCGATAATAATGGCATCCTCTTGCTAATATTACATAATGCAACAATAAATAGAGATTAGGCTGTATTGAACGGCGTCCGCGTGGTAACGCGGCACCGTTCAATGACGTCCATAGAGTCATATGGTAACCCAGGGTGAAAGAGGAGTGTCGTAGAGCCAGGGGGAAAGGGCATTCCATAAAGCGTAGATATGGGCGCTTGGTAACCTTAGTTACAGATAGGGGGCGTGGTGATGTTACGTCACTAATAGGAGTTCACTTCCAGTGACGTGGATAAGGTCACATGGTGCCACATGGAGCGTAATAACGTTCAAACGTGAAGGCGTTATGTCACATGACCACACAGTCAAGATCACGTAAGAGAACGGGGAGGAGGGCGTGTGTTGACTGAAACAAATCGGCTATATATCATGTGACTACCTAATGGTAGCCCGATCGGGTCAAACCTACAAGGGAACACATGTTGACCGGAACGAGTCGGCGCTGCGTCACGTGCCTACCCAATGGCAGCCCGGTCGGGTCAAATACACAGGGGAGGGCACCCAAATGTATAGCCACGTCCAAATGAAAAAAAACTAACATCACATGACCGCACGATCCGGGTCACACGAAGGGGGGAGGGGGATGGGGTGACAGGATATGTTATGTATTATAATTACACAATGGGTATAGAGGGTGAACAGATATGCCACAGATATACATACATGTGTACATAGAGTATATCAAAATACATTCAATGGCCACTAATTATTAAGGATAGAACCATATTGCATAAACTATATACTATACATTATACAGTTAAAATCTGATTACTAATTAAAATAACTAATCCTATTAGGTAAGTCTACTAGTACAATACATAAAAAATAAATAAATACCCTCATAAAATTTCCTATTATTATAGTATAAAAATAACAAGGTAAAAGGTTATCCTCAATAAACTTTCTCTAAAGTTTCATTTAGACCAATAGGATGTAATGTGTTAAATTTATATATATAAAACATCTCTTTTCTTTTTAATCTGGAATGTTCGCCTGACGTAATTTGTTCAAGAGGAGTGATGGATAGTCCTGAGGGATCTGTATTATGATGTAATGAAAAATGTTTGGAAACACTATGTAATAAATATTGTCTTTTGAAGTTATAACGGTGTTGATTTAACCTGCAACGTAGTGTGTTTGAAGTGCGCCCTATATACCGTAGGGAACAGGGGCATTCAATTAAATGATCTTGACTGTGCAGTCATGTGACATAACGCCTTCACGTTTGGACGTTATTACGCTCCATCCGGCATCATGTGACCCTATCCACGTCACTGGAAGTGAACTCCTATTAGTGACGTAACATCACCACGCCCCCTATCTGTAACTAAGGTTACCAAGCGCCCATACCTACGCTTTATGGAATGCCCTTTCCCCCTGGCTCTACGACACTCCTCTTTCACCCTGGGTTACCATATGACTCTATGGACGTCATTGAACGGTGCTGCGTTACCACGCGGACGCCGTTCAATACAGCCTAATCTGTATTTATTGTTGCATTATGTAATATTAGCAAGAGGATGCCATTATTATCGGGATAAGACACCATATATACTATAATGCATTAACTATTGGATGACCACGTCTATTTTAGGGGAGTGACAGAGCAGACTGTTTCCTTCCCCTCCCCCCTCCCCTCCCCTTTTTCAATTGTATGCTTACTATAAATAGAGGCAGCTTGCTACATGTCTCTTATGCTTGAAAAAGGCTTGGTATAAGCCGAAACGCGTCGCAGCACCATTAATTCGTTTTAAATGCAATAAATTGATCTACAGGAATACGTCTTTTCTATTGGATTTTCTGCTTCCTTGGATGTAAGGGGTGCCAGGAGTCCAGGCACCCCCTAACAAGTAAGATCCCCAAATACATTGATATAGTTTGACGGAGAGCAAAAGTTTTTTTCTTTTTATCTTGAATGCATGCTGGTGAGGAGTTATTCCCTTATTCTCCTTGAGGTACTCATCGATGGCCACTCTCAGAATCCCCTCGAAGATTTTTCCCGTTACTGAAGTGAGACTTATTGGCCTGTAGTTACCAGGCTCACTTTTGCTCCCTTTTTTGTAAATTGGAAACATGTTGGCAATACGCCAATCCAATGGTACTACACCGGTCTTGATAGTGTCTAGAAATATTAGATATAGCGGCCTAGCTGTCACTTAGTTCCCTTAGTATCCTTGGGTGTAATCCATCTGGGCCCGGCGATTTATCAATTTTAGTCTTCTTTAGTCGCTTCCGCACCTCCTCCTGCATCTCGTGTGGCATTTCCTTTTCGTTTGTGAATACACTTGAGAAGAAACTGTTTGGTAGATTAGCTTTCCCTTCGTCATCATCAATGATTACTCCTGCATTATTTTTTAAAGGGCCAGTGCTCTCCCTGCAAATCCTTTTGCTGTTAATATAGTTGAAAAATAGCTTTGGGTTATTTTTGCTCTCTTTGGCGATCAGTCTTTCTGCTTCCTCCTTGGCAGTTTTGATCTTTTCTTTGCATATTTTGTTTTTTTCCCTGTATGATTTTAGCGCTTCTTCGCTGCCTTGTTGCTTTAGTAGTTTGAACGCTTTCTTTTTTTCCGTTTATTGCCCCTCTTACCGTCTTGTCGAGCCACATTGGTTTCCTTTTAGTTGAGTTTCTTTTATTTTTAAAGGGAATGAACTGCTCACATGAGGTGATTAGGATCCTTTTAAACTTTTCCCATTTGTCCTCCGTACTGATATTTTTGAGGATGTTGTCCCCATTATTGTTACCGATAGTAGTTCTAAGCTCATCAAATTTTGCTTTACTAAAGTTTAGTTTCTTTGTTGCTCCCTGATAAGGATTCCTATTGATTGACAGCTGGAAATTGATTATATTGTGGTCACTGTTCTTCAAGTGCCCCTCAACCTGCACCCCCTTTCTACGTTCTGGTTTGTTGGTTAGTACTAGGTCCAGAATGGCTCTCCCTCTTGTTGGTTCCTGCACAAGTTGGTTCAGGTAATTGTCTTTAATTACTCTCAAGAACTTATCACCCCTGTGAGATTTGCAGGTTTTATTCTCCCATGTTATATCTGGATAATTAAAGTCCCCCATGATAATTACTTCGCTGCGCTTTGACACCTCTTCTATCTGCCTTAGTAGTAAGTTTTCAGTTTCCTCTGTTGCTTTTGGTGGTCTATAGAAGACCCCTATCAGGATTTTGTTATTTTTTCCTCCCTGTATTTCTACCCACAGAGGTTCCACCTATTCGTCTCCTACCCCTATATCCTCCCGTAGTCTCGGCTTCAAGTTCGATTTGACGTACAGACATACCCCTATCTGTCCCCCTAATAATTGAGTCCCCCACCACTAGGACCTGTCTAGCCTGCCCTACACTCCCCGTCCCCTTCTCACTGGAGCAGTCATCCCCCTGGCGTTCAGAGGGCGTGTCGTGCTGCAGCCGTGCTGGCTCCGTAATGGCATCGCCCTCATCTGCCAACGTTGCAGACATGTTGGGTTGTGCCAGTTCAGGACCAGCCTCCCTGGATCTATTCCCTCTACCCCTCCTTCTATCTGTCACCCAGCTGACTGCCTGCTCCACCTGCTCTTCCGTAGCACCATCCGTCCCAACCTCTACCCCAGCGAGTGTCTGCTCAGTGAGCAGCAAACTCCTTTCCATGTTGTCAATGGCTCTCAGTGTTGCCAGTTGCTCATTTAGATCCAGAATTTGGGCTTCTAAATGTGCGACGTGCATGCATCTTACGCAACAGTATGCACCCTCGATCGGCTGATCAAGGACCGCATACATTGCACAAGTAGCACACTGGATGACATTGCCAGACATGGAGCTCATCCTAATGGGGATCTACAATTTACTTGTGGAAGTAGTGAAGATAGACTTGTTCACACTCTGCTCACCTGCTGCTGCAACCGCTCACCTGCTGCTGCAAACACTCACCCGCTCACCCGCTGCTGCAACCGCTCACACGCTGCTGCAACCGCTCACACGCTGCTGCAACCGCTCACACGCTGCTGCCTCCGCTCAACCACTCACACGCTGCCGCTCTCGCGCAACCGCTTACCCGCTGACACTTATGCGCAACCGGTCAAAATCCCCCCCCCCCTCACAAACACTTAGACCCCCAGACACACACACACACAGAAGACACAACTAGGGCACACCAGATACACAGAAGACACACACTTAGCTCACAAACACACACAGAAGATACTTATCGGCTCCTCCACTCCTCCTGGTGACGTCACCTGATCTCCCGGCAGCCGCTCATTCTGCCCTCCTGTCTCAGCTGCTCTGCTGCTCCGTCCTGGCCCACTCCGCTGCTGCTGGCGCTGGACTCCTGGTGGCCTCTTGGCTACTGCTCTGCTCCGCTCCGGTCTCACCTTACTGCCCCGGCTCCTGCGCTGCTGCGCTGCTTCGATGTCCCCTTCAGCCCCCCGCTCGTGCCTCTGTCTCGGCGCGCTGCTCCTGGCGTCTGACGTCACTTCCGGCTGTCAGTACCCGACATGTACAAACATGTTTTTGACAGCATTTTTTCAACACCTGCCTATGTATACTGTGACAATGCAGTAGTAAGACTGGCCTGTAGGGGGCCTCTGAGTTTAGTTTAGTTAACCTGCACCTGCTAGAGTGTGGCTACACAGGTTAAATTTCCCCTCCCTCAAAAACTCAGTGTCCTTGAAGCCTGTGGAGCTTCGGTCCATTGGGGCCCTGAGGTCTATAGACCTGGTGCTGGTCTGTGAGGGACCCGGAAGCCCGGAGCGGAAAGGGGGCAGTCGGACCCTTTTTCCTCACCTATTGGGGTGAAGTCAGCTTTTTGGAAGGTCAGCTGAAAGTAGCGATATGTGTTGCCATGTGCATTGTGACATACAGCAGTGCAACATTGTATATGATATGCTGGACTTTATTTACATGCTGAATACATTTGCTGTGAAATAAACGCTGGAGAAACAGCACTTGGACTTTACCTGGTGTTTCCGGACGTCATTGTGGTGCTGCCACCCCTTGTGAGGGGAAAGTAAGCGAGAGATGCCGGGCAAGTAACCCCCACTTGCCACAATACTCGTAAAAAAAATCACGCACCTAGAAGGAGTTGTTAGAATCTACTGAAACTTTCCATGTGTGATTGTAACATTGCTATAAGTGATTACAATGTCAATGTCACTTGTGATGGCAGGGCACAGTGATCATGTGCTGCCCCCTGCTTCCTGCTGAACGGGAAGCTTCTGAGTTTGCCTCTCCTGCTGCTGTCACATGGGGGGAAAAGTGGACCGCGCCCTGGGGTAAGTGTATATATGTGTGTGTGTCTGTGTGTATCAGTCTCCCTCCCTCTATCTATCTATCTATCTATCTATCTATCTATCTATCTATCTATCTATCTATCTACTATCTATCTATATACTATCTATCCTATATCTATCTATATACTATCTATCTGCTATCTATCTCATATCTATCTATATACTATCTATCTATCTCATATATATCTATACTATCTATCTGCTATCTATATACTTTTTATCTATCCATCTATCTATATACTATCTATCTATCTATATACTATCTATCTATCTATCTATCTATCTATCTATTGTATCTATCTGCTATATATATATACTATCTATTCCTCTATCTATCTCATATGAGATAGATTGATAAAGATAGTATATAGATAGCAGATAGATAGTATATAGATAGCAGATAGATAGTGTATAGATAGCAGATATATAGATGAATAGATAGTATATAGATAGCAGATAGATAGATAGATAGATAGATAGATAATATATAGATATGAGATAGATAGATAGATAGATAGATAGATACATAGATAGATATGAGATAGATATCTATCTATCTGTCTAACATCATATCTATCTGTCTGTCTGTCTGTCTATCTCCTATCTATCTGTCTGTCTATCTCCTATCTATCTGTCTGTCTATCTCCTATCTATCTGTCTGTCTATCTCTCTATCGCTGGTATAAGTTATACAACCCCCTGGATTTACTGTATTTATTTGCACACTTTACACACAATTAAAAAACGCATCAGAACCACATGCAGTTATTAATAGTGTCTGCAGCTTCTTAATAACGTACGCGGTCTTTAAATACCGCCTGCAGGTTTTTTATGTGTTTTTCTTTATTGTGGTTCTAAAGTGCAACGAAACCATGACCCCCCCTAAGACAACTCTCACACACGTGTTCAGAAAAAGCAGCTTGAAATCAAGGCATTTTTTACCAGAATTTCGAGCAGCGTTTTCAAACACAGATTACAGCGTTTGACAGCGTTTTTTAATGCACCCCATTGTAATGGGTGATGAGATGTGTTAAAAACCATGAAAATGCAAAAATAGAACAGACGGCTCTCGAAAATCACAGCGTTAGAAACATCGCGTTCAAGCGCAGATTTGAGTAAACTCAATCAAAAATTGGGAGTGTTGTACCGCGGTTAGTACGGCGCTCGGGACGCTGTGCTAATAGCAGTACAAAGCAGTGTGTTATATAATACAACTGCCTTGCTTAGATTTATTAAAAAAATTGTAGAGTAAAAATATGCAGTACACCCCTAGATGAATTCATTAAGGGATCTAGTTTTCAAAATGGGATAATTTGTTGGGGTTCTCTGTCGTTTTGGCTGCTCAAGGGCTCTACAAGTGGGCAATGGGCCTAAATCACCTTCATGCTAAATTTCTGTTCTGAAAGCCACTGACTACTCCTTTCATTTTGGGCCCCGTTGTGCATCCAGACAAAAGATTAGGGCCACAATGGGTATGTCTCTGAACACTGGAAAACAGGGGTATACATTAAGGGGTATAGTTTTTAAAATGGGGTCATTTGGGGGGTGGGGGGGTATCTAATGAGCCTTTGCAAACTTGGCTTGCTGTAAGAAAGCAAAGTGTTCCTCAAAATGCTGAAAAGTAATGTTAAATTTGTACGTCATCTAAATGGTTAAAAAAACACAAGTTTTTCAAACGTGCATTCAGAATAAAGTAAACAGATGGAAATATATATACTATCAAAAATTTGTACAGTATGTTTGCACATATTTGAGATATTACAGTTGAAAATGTGAAAAAAATGACAATTTTTTCAACATTTTTCCAATATTGGCACTTTTAATAAATATACACAAATTCTATGGGTCTATTTTTACCACCTAAATGAAGTACAATACGTGGCAAAAAAAGAATGTCAGAATCACTTGGATATGCAAAACCTTTACGGAGTTATGCTATGTTGAACGACACGTCAGATTTCCAAAATTTAGCTCCGTCACTAAGGCACCAACAGGCTTCGTCACTAAGGGGTTAAAGATAACAAAAAAACACGTAAGTAAAATTACAAGCCAATATGGTTTTAAGAAGCAATAAAATAAAATTCTCTGAAAAGTACTAATATGCAGGTCGAGTCTGTGGAGTGCACATCAGCGGAAGGGATAGATAAGAAGAGCATTTGGCATACTGAATCGCCAATAAAATGTGGGCCAAAAGAACATTTCAAAGTGGCATATATTGCAGCAAATTGTGACTAGCATGACTTGTATGGTATAATTAATATATAATTTTTACTTGGAAAAAAAATCAGTAAGACGAACTAGCAAGGGAATGGGACAAATACGATGGTAAGAGGTTAAAAATCAGGTGATTTTAATGAATGTTGGTTTTTAAGGGAACAGGATATGATGTTGAGATGAGGTGAACAAGGTTCTGAGCAATCGAAATATGTTCTCCATTCATCCTGATGTATGAGCACTAATTGTTAAATGAAGCAGGAAAATATGTCACACAGCCCATGTTACCAGATTTTTCGTGCTTATGTAGTTAATAGGCTCTCTTTTAGACTCCTTTTTGTAAATTGGAACCACATTGGCAATACACCAATCCAGTGGCACAACCCCAGTCTCAATAGAGTCACTAAATATAAGAAATTGCGGTTTATCTACCATGTCACTTAGTTCCCTCAGAACCCTTGGGTGTATTCCACCTTGGTCAGGTGATTTGTCGATTTTTAATCTTTTTTAGCTGGCTCTTTACTTCTTCCTGCGATAGGCAGGTGATATTTAGTGGGCGTTCATTTTATCCATTTGCATCTCGTGTGACATTTCTTTTTCGCTTGTGAATACACTTGAGAAGAAACTATCTTATAGATTTGCCTTTCCCTCATCATTATTTGTTAAATGGCCGGTGCTTTCAGTGCAAATCCTTTTACTGTTTATATAATTGAAAAATAGTTTAGGGTTATTTTTGCTGTCTTTGGCGATCAGTCTTTCTGCTTTCTCCTTGGCAGTTTTGATCTTTTCCTTGCATACTTTGTTTTTTTTCCCTGCATGTTTTTAGCGCTTCTTCACTGCCATCTTGTTTTAATTTAAACGCTTTTTATTTCACTTACTGCCCGTCTTGCAGTCTTGTTGAGCCACATTGGTTTCCTTCTACTTTTAGTTCTTTTATTTTTAAAGGCTATGAACTGCTCAAATGAGGTAATTGGATATTTTTGAACTTCTCCTATTTGTCACCTGTACTGTTATTAGTAGAGATGAGCGAACACGTTCGGCCCCGCCCCTTTTTCGCCCGAACACCGAACTTTGCGAACACTTCAGTGTTCGGGCGAAAAAAGTTCGGGGGCCGCCGTGGCAGCGCGGGGGGTGCGGCGGGGAGTGGGGGGGAGAGGGAGAGAGAGAGGGCTCCCCCCTGTTCCCCGCTACTGCCGCCCGCGCCGCCGCGCATCTCCCCACCCCCCGGCGGCACCCGGACCTTTACGCGCGAACACTGCAGTGTTCGGCAAAGCCGGTGTCCGGGTGCGGATGTGTCCGTAACGGACATGTCCGCTCATCTCTAGTTATTAGGATTAGCCCAAAGCCAAATGGGTTGGTTGGCACAGTGGGTCCACGCTCGCTGTCTGCGACAGTACATTTAGGCCATGGACCCTACTAATCCCTCCTGCAGGGGACCCCTGGAATTGTTACCTACTGACCGTGCTAAGTGGCTTGCATGATATCTTACCTTTATGGACAGGTGCTGGCCTTGATAAACCCTGTCTGGGAGAGAGACGATCCTGTGGTCAATAGCCTAGGTATGTTTGTGGAAACGTCCGGAGGGTTTTAGATAAGCCCTGTCGTACAACTCTGGCTGCCTCCTCCTTACTGTGTCTACATTAGGACAGTCTCACTGTGGGCCAATATGCCAATCGATTTTGAACCCTGGCCTCAGAGTTGAACTAGAACAATGCGGCCCTGGTAGTGGCATTTTGGGAGGGCCTGGCAAGTCGCATTAAGTATTAATTGGCGGGTTGTGAGAGTCCATCTTCCCTGGACAGCTTGATGTCTTTGGCTAAAAGAATTGATCTTCAATTTCAGGAAAGGATCAAAGAGGTGGCCCAGGAGAAGATATCTATTTGACTGGCACCCAAGTTCCAGGCACCGATTTGTACCTCTCCGATTACCCCATTGGCTACTGATCAAGAGGCCATGCAGGTCAATAGCCTCAAGCTAACAGAGAGGAAGCACATGCTCAGACATTCCAATAATCTCTGTATGTACTATGGGATATTACATCCCTACCTGTCCTCTTAAGCCGGGAAATATTCGAGCCTAGGGTCAGTAGGAAAGGCTACCCTAGGTGAAGATCAGTCCTCTCCAAGATTGAATTCATTTGTGACTTTGTCCATCTTCAGTACTAGGGTCACTGTGTTGGCTTTCCTAAATTGTGGTTCATCAGGAAACTATTTGCATCAGGCTGTGGTAGGCCACTACCAAATTCCTATTTGAGACCTTTTGTGGTGACAACTGTGAATGGAAGTACCCTTTCTGAGACCATTCAGTTTGTCACAGAGCCACTGGGTCTGAAAATAGGCGTTCTCCACTCAGAGAAACTTTCCTTACTGATCCTTCCGAGGTTCACCAATTTCCTGTTGTTCAGTCAACCTTGGCTTTGTCTATATAGTCCCACCTTGAATTAGAGGTCTGGGGAGGTTTTACATTGGAGAAAATTCTGTTATTCCAAGTGCATGATTCTAATACAGCTGGTTTGATGCCTTCCGGTGCCTCAGGATCCCCATGGTCTGACGGAAGTCTAATACGTTTTTTATGATTTCTTCAACGAGGAGGCTAAATATCTGCGACCGTATCATCCCTATGACTATTCTGTTGATCTGCTGCCAAGTACCTTACCTCCTCGAGACCCAAGCTATGGCAAAATGCATCAAAGATAATCTTGACAGACGATTCATTCACAAATCTTCGTCTCCTGCTAGGACTGGATTCCTCTTCATTAAAAAGAAAGATTAGTCATCCTGGCTCTGCATAGGCTATCAGGGCTTGGACGCTATTACAATTAAGAAAAAAATATTTGTTACTAGAGATGAGCGAGTATACTCACTAAGGACAATGCTTGATCGAGCAATTGTCCTTAGCGAGCATCTCCCCGCTCGGGAGAAAAGGTTCGGCTGCCGGCACGGGTGACAAATGAGCTGTGGCAGTCAGCATGGGGGAGTGGGGGGAGGAGAGAGCGATCTCCCCTCTGTTCCTCCCCGCTCTCCCCCGCAGCTCCCCGCCCGCCGCCGGCAGCCGAATCTTTGGTCCCGAGCGGGCAGGTACTTGCTAAGGGCAATGCTCGCTCGAGCAATTGCCTTTAGCGAGTATACTCGCTCATCTCTATTCGTTACCCTTAATTTCTGAACTATTTGACCGCTTGGGCGGTGCATGTATCTTCATTAAACTTGACCTATGAGGAGCTTACAAACTAATCTGCAAAGGGGACAAGTGGAAGACTGCCTTTAACACTCTGGATGGGCACTATGAGTATTAAGTAATTCCCTTCAGTCGGAGTAATGCTCTAGTCGTCTTTTAGGAATTTGTGAATGACCTATTTGGATCTTCCCTTTATGCGTGTGTTGTCATGCATCTTGATGATATTCTGAACTTCTCGCTAGATATCCACTCACATCGCAGACATGTTCGTACAGTACTCCAGCAATTAAGGGAGAACATATCAAGTTAAAAATGGCCTCCTATAAACTAGCTCCTCTATTTTTCGGACCATTCGAGGTATCCAAAAAGGTGAACCCCCGTATGCTACAAGTTGCCACTTCCTGCCTTTACTTGCGCATACCCAATTCCCTCCACGTCTCACTTCTCAAACTTTGCTTCTTTACAAATATTTAAAATGGATGAAATTACTTCAAAGAGATTCTTTGATAGGATTAGGTGTACAAAAAGAAGACTCCAATGCCTTTGCAGTATCTCCTGCATGTCCCTCCATTGAGAATTGAACTGAGAGATATATCTCACCTGCTCCTCTTTAATGCTTTTCTGTTTCTTTATCTGTATTAACCATTCTCTGCATTTCTTTTATTGGGCCTTATTGTAGCCTTTAGTGATGGTTCCATCCCTGTATCCACCATTTCTAAATCTCCAACTCGGCTCTAAAGCTCCTTTTTTCAAAAACATCCTCATTAGAACAGATGCATTTTAATCTTAGAAACTGCTCAACAGGAATGTTCTTATTTAAATGTACAGGATGCGAGGAGTTAGCATGCAGAACTGAGTTGACTTTAGTATTCTTTTGAAAGATATCAGACTCAATAAAAAACCTAACAGATACATCTAAGAAGTCAACATCAGACAGACCATATTTATATGTCAGCCTGATATTGTATGTGTTATTCAAAGTAATCATAAACCAATCCAGTTCTACTTTGGTACCCTGCCATATAAAAAAAAATGGCATTGATATAGCAGGTCCACAGGTGGATTCTGTCAATAAAAGGGAAGGGATCTATCAAAAAATGTGTCTTTCCTATAGTCCCAGGAACAGATTTGTATAGGAATATGCACAAGGTCTCCCCATCGCTGCACCCTGGAGCTGTAGGCTGTACCTTTAAAGAAGAAATTATACCCCAGGAAAAAATCCAACAAGGACAGGATAAAGTGGCCAAATTTTCTATTCCAGTTTGAACACCAGAGAAAAAAACTCTACTGCTTCCAATCCATGTTGATGAGAAATGGAAGTATATAAAGATTCTACATCACATACAACTAGAATCATGCTCGGCTCAATCTGTATGCCTTCCAATTTGTTCAAAAAGTCAGTTGTATCTTTAGTGTATGAGGAAAGTGTCCCAAATAGAGGATGAAGAACATGCTCCACCAATTTACCAATAGGTTCACATAGGCCATTTATCCCAGACAATGATCTGTCCTGGTGGATTGGCACTGTCTTTATGTATTTTGGGAGCACGTTGATGACTGGTACTGTGGGGGAATTCAAGATAAGACCGTTAGCTTCATGTTGATTAATCACAATACTTTTTTAAAAATTATTCCCACAAATTCTTGCTTGTAAGAGAGAAGAGAGTTAAACGTTAGATGCTTATATTTGTTACTGTCTCGTGGCTGTCAAAACATTTCTCTTTCATACATTGTTGTTGGCCACAGAACTAAATTTCCTTCCTTGTTTGCTGGCTTACTGATAACATCATCCATTTTCAGTTGTTTTAAAGCTGCCCTCTGTTTGTGCCTCAAATTACACCGTGCAATACATTTTTTTAAAAATTTTCATAAATGAAAGTAATTGATATGTTTCTGTAAAATGAAAACATACTGATTACATCGGTACAACTGAATAATAGCAGCACGTCTCATTTTCAAGTTATTTTACACTTTAGTGACTAAGCCTTTTCTTTTCATATTAAAAAATCGTAACTCCTTTATTTATCCATCGACGTAGCTATATGAGGGCTTTTTTTTTGTGGGATGGGTTGTGTTTTTCAATGTTACTATTTAATGTACCAAATAATGCACTTAAAAGTTTAAAGTGAAGTAAAATGAAACAAAAAAAAACCCGAAATTCCAATTGCGTCTTGTTTCTGCGACTCGAGCATTTTTGTATGGGACCGATGCTCCGCATAGCTGATGACTTGTCAGACACTAGAAAACATCAGAAAGTCATGGAAACACCACAGAAACAGATAGGGAAGGGCAGGGGCAGCATTCATGGCTGCATCTGAGTCTCCCAGGTCCCACTATTAAGCCACAATGGGGGCAAGAGTCTGGCGTCACCCCCCTAACAATTTTTACTTCGGACAAACGCTCATTAGCAAGGCACACCTTAGCTAAACACCACACTACCTGCAACCAAGGACAATCACTGCCTGCGGGTGACACCGCTGCCTCTTCTCCTGGGTTACATGTTGGGATTGCTGTCCAACCCCCTCGCACGAGCCTGCATCCACAGCGCACCCAAAAATTTCCCTGTGCAGCATTGAGCTGCCCTCATGCCACACGCTCGCTTCATAGCCACACCACCCTCATGTCTATTTATAAGCGCATACTAGATGAGGAGGAACCGGAGGCACACACTGCAGAGGGATGGCAGGGCCAGGCAGCGACGCTCTTTGAAAGTGGGGGTGATAGCCCACAATGCTCGTGTTAATTGATGATAAATTGACATACGATCATCATTCGATTCCGTGCCACCTCTGTCGCAAAATTGTCAGGAGCCGCATACATGGGCATAAAGGGGACTCAGGTGCCAGCACTTCTACACATCTCCACAATGCAGCAATACTCCGTGTGGGAAGCACATGAGAGGGCCCAGGGTCAGGCTCGGTCCCAGCCTCCATCTTGTGTGACCCAAGGTGCCGCGAGTTATATAGCAATGGAAAATCCATGTGTTCCCACATAATTCATTCTGTGTAGGTGTTAGATAGCTCAGCACCGCAATGGAAAGTCTTTGAGTTCCTTGGGCTTGCCTATGCTGTCGGTGCACAAAGATGGTATTACACAAGAAGAAATCAGAGCGCCCAAACATGGCAGAGTTTCACCCCGCCAAGGACATTTCTACCTGAGTCAGTCAGTGTATTTGTGCCAGACAGGTAAAGCAATGCAATGGGAAGTCATTGTGCACTCACAGCATAGGCGAGCCCAAGAAACTCAAGCATGGTATTACACATGAGGAAATCAGAGTGCCCAAATATGGCAGAGTTTCATCCTGCGAAGGGCCTCGGCCTACTTTTCTGCCCTAGTCAGTCAGTGTATTAGTGTCAGACAGGTAAAACACCGCAATGGGAAGTCTTTGTGCATTTACAGCATAAGCTAGCCAAAGGAACCCAAGGAAAGTATTAAACATGAAGCAATTACAGTGCCCAAACATGGCAGACTTTCACTCCGCTGAGGACCTCAGCCTCTGCACACACCCTCAGCAATCGTGGGCATAAAGCGGACTCCGATGCTAGTACAGCTGTGAAGGTCTCATTAAATCAGTTACAGTTGCTTTCACCGCTCCAAAGACTGGATTAACCAGGAACAAGTTCCACAGGCCCAACCTGGCACAGTTGCATTTCCCCCAGGACCTCGACCTCTGCACAGACCCTCAGCAATCGTGGGCATAGAGCGGACTCCGATGCTAGTACAGCTGTGAACGTCTCATGAATGTAGTAACACTCCTTTTGTTTGGCCCAAACCAGTGCCGTGAATAACTGTGGTAACACGAGAGAAAATACATGTTGCCCAGTGCTGATCCCATGACCCCAAGTAGGAGAAGGAGGTGGCATTATAAGGCCAAGAAACCAGGACCCGCTATAGCCTGTGTGGGAAGTATGTGAGCGGGCGCAGGGTCAGGCTCGGTCCCATCAAACATCTTGTGTGACCCAAGGTGTCGCGAGTTACATAGCAATGGAGAAATCCATGTGTCCACACACTATTCATTCTGCGTAGGTGTCGGATACCTCAATCAACACCGCAAGGGAAAAGCCATCTGCACTCTGCACCCTACCCAAGTCAGTCAGTGTATTTGTGCCAGATAGGTAAAACACCGCGATGGAAAGTCTTTGTACACCCACAATATAGGTAAACCCCTGTAACATTCCTGTAGCAGAAGTATAGGCAGACCCCAGTAACATTCCTGTAGCTAAGGTTTAGGCAGACCCCTGTAACATTTCTGTAGCAGAAGTATAGGCAGACCCCAGTAACATTTCTGTAGTAAAAGTAGAGGCGGACCCCAGTAGCATTTCTGTAGTAGACATAGTGGCAGACACCAGTAACATTTTTGTAGCAAAGATTTGGACAGACCCCTGTGACATTTCTGTAGCAGAAGTAAAAGCAGACCCCAGTAACATTTCTGTAGTAAAAGTATAGGCAGACCCCTGTAACATTTCTGTAGCAGAAGTATAGGCAGACCTCTGTAACATTTCTGTAACAGAAGTATAGGCAGACCCCAGTAACATTTCTGTAGCAAAGGAATAGGCAGACCCCTGTAACATTTCTGTAGCAAGAGTATAGGCAAACTCCTGAAACATTGGTGTACCGTGAGTGTAGGCGAGGGCCAGAAAAATTAGTGTACCAAGAGTATAAGTGTACCCCTGAAAAATTGCTCAACCGATAGGGCAGGTGAAACCCATAAATATTTTTTGAATATACAGCTCGCTGTTGCTTAATTTGTAACAGAGCCTGGAGTCAGCACTGTGGAAAAAACTGTAAGCAGAGCCTTTTGGGCCGCAGAAAAATTGGCAGTTCAGTGTGATGACATGATGTTTCAGGAGGAGGAGTAGGAGAACTAATATCCGAGAGGGATTGACAAAGCTAATTCCCCCTTTTTTACGGTGATAGATAATGCTTTTTCCTGCGGTTGCAGCGAAAAGAATCTTTAGGTTCCACTGCTCTCCGCCGGTGGAGAAGAGAAGTCTGGGGAATTCCAGGCTTTGTTCATCTTTATGAGTGTAAGCATGTCGGCACTGACAGTTGACAGGTGGGAACGCTTATCCGTTATGATTCCCCCAGCTGCACTAAACACCCTTTCCGACAAGATGCTAACGGCAGGGCAAGAAAGCACCTCCAGGGCGTACAGCGCAATTTCGTGCCACTTATCTAGCTTTGACACCCAATAGTTGTATGAAGCAGAGGCGTCACGGAGGACAGTGGTACGATCGGCAACATACTCCCTCACCATCTTTTTACAGTGCTCCCTCCGACTCAACCTTGACTTGGGAGTGGTGACACAGTCTTGCTGGGGAGCCATAAAGCTGGCAAAGGCCTTGGAGAGTGTTTCCCTGCCTGCGCTGAACATGCTGCCCTCCGCGTGCTCCCCTGCTACCTAGCCCTCAGAACTGCGTCTTCTGCCACTAGCGCTGTCAGATGGGAAGCTTAGCATCACCACCTTAGCTTTTTCCACCAGGGCCCTGTGGTATTGCATCACTCTCGTACCCCCTTCCTCTTCGGGAGTGAGAGTGGAAAGCTTCTCCTTATACCGTAGGTCGAGAAGGGTGTACACCCAGAAATCCGTAGTGGCCAGAATGCGTCTAACGCGAGGGTCACAAGAAAGGCAGCCTAACATGAAGTCAGCCATGTGTGCCAGGGTACCAATATGCAAGACATGGCTGTCCACACTAGGAAGATGACTTTCAGGATCCTCCACCTCCTCCTGTCCCTCTTCCACAGCCCATACACGCTGAACAGATGAGAGGCAAGCAGCATGGGTACCCTCTGCAGTGTGCCCAGCTGTCTCTTCCCCCTCCTCCTCCTGCTCCTCTGCTTCCTCCTCCTCCAAAACGCGCTGAGATATAGACATGAGGGTGGTCTGGCTATCAAGCGACATACTCTCATCCCCTGTCTCCTGTTCCAACCGCAACCGCACGAAGGCTTGCCGCGAGGGGGTACTTTGGGAAACAGTTGGGGGATACTTCGCTCTGGCCCTACCTCTACCCCTGGCCACTCCACTGCCTCTTCCAATGTGTACTGCTGCTGCATTTGCCTCCCCCTCTGAAGCCCTGTCCTCAGTAGGCTTTGCAAACCAGGTGGGGTCAGTCACCTCATCGTCGTCGACCTGCTCTTCCTCCGAATCCTCTGTGCGCTCCTCCTCATCACCTGGACTCTGGGAACTTTCCAAATGTTGGGCATCAGTCACGACAAACTCCTCAGGTGAGAGAGGAACCAGTTTTTCCCACTCATGGCAGGGACCCGAGAATAGTTCCTGGGAGTCTGCCTGCTTAGAATATGTCATTTTAATGGAGTGTGGAGGCTGGGAGGAAGGAGGAGCAGCAGTCAGAGGATTCAGAGTTGCAGTCCCTAAGCCGGGAGTAGTGGACTGCGTAGAAGACTGGGTGGTCGATACATTGCTGGATGCATTTTCTGCCATCCATGAAAGGAGCTGCTCACACTGTACTGTTTGTAATAAAGGTCAATGACGTGGACCCATAAATTGTGATATGAAGCTGAGGACCCGTGAAACTTGCCTCTCTCCTAATCCCGCAGCAGCCGGCTGTGATTCACCTGGACCAGGAACTCGGCCTGTGCCCACACCCTCAAAAGAAGGAGCTTTGGGGTATTTGCGCGGAGGATACGGACTGTATAGTGTATATTTTTTATTTCCCTATAGAAGTGGCTGTGCCCCAACAGTCTGAGTCTAATTCACTGCAGACAGAGAACGGTATAAAATTATTACTGAAAGGCTGCAAACAGGCCTAGCTGCGTTATAAAAAAATGGAAGCACTACTACTACTACTCCCACCAGGCCCCAAGTAAAGTGTACACGGTCAGATGTAGCCCTAAGAAGGAGCTTTGGTGTTTTTGCACGGAGGATACGGACTGTATAGTGTATATAACTTTCCCTATAGAAGTGGCTGTTGCCCCAAACACTGCGTCTAATTCACTGCAGACAGAGAGCGATATAAATGAGGTAGTTTGCAGCAGGCTAGTGTGAGACAGTGACTGATAAAGTGCTGGAGGGCGGATACGTGCCACCGAGCGGCCTGGGCTCGGTGGAGGAAGCCAGCATTTGTGTGTCAGTAACACTAAGTTACTGACACGTTGTAGTTTTGTAAGTGGCTCCAAGCCGCATAGTCCGGGCAGGCTTTTCCTGGAGTGGTCAAAGCGAAGGGAGGGATGGCCACTCCCACATACCAGGTGAGGCTGGTACCAGCCCTTATAAAGCCTGGGCCTGCAGGTCTTGTGAGAGTGTCTGGCTGAGAGCCAGGAAAGACAGCTCGGTGGAGCTGCAAGGGCTGCTAGCCCAGGGTCTGGTGCAGACCAAGAAGGCCTGATGTTTACAGAGAGACGCCTCTAACCTCCACACCTAGGAGAGGTGACCTGAGACCTTTGCAAGTCTGAGAGCCTGGCTGGCTGTGCGCAGGAACCATTTGTTTTTTCAAGTATGTAGACAGGGACGATCCATGTCTAGTAAGTGCTCAGACGAGCAGGTGTTATTTAGTGTTGGCCTGAAGTAAAGGCCTGTTTTGTTTTCTTTATGCTGCAATAAACCCAGGCGAAGCCTGGACTAAAGAACTTTGTTGCCCGGTGTCACTGTCTCTGGCCGCGGACACAGCCCTCACCAATCAGAGGCAGCTCTCACTCACCCATTCATGAATTCATGAATGGGTGAGTGAGTGCTGCCTCTGATTGGTCCTTGCACTGAGCCAATCAGGGGCAGCTCTCAGCTATTAAATGACAGCTGAGAGCTGCCCCTGATTGGCTGAGCACAGGGACCAATCAGAGGCAGCACTCACTCACCCATTCATGAATTCATGAATGGGTGAGTGAGAGCTGCCTCTGATTGATGAGGGCTGTGACCAATCAGTGGCAGCCCATTCAGCCCCCCCTGCTGAATACTACACAGAGCAGTTCAGGAGAACTGCCGGCCGGCCGCGGCTGAACTCCGGCTGCAGGGACAAGGTGAGTATATATTTTTTTTTATCTTTACACATTTTTGAATGGTTTTCAGGGAAGGGCTTATATGTTTAAGCCCTTCCCGAAAATTCATCCTGCGCTTGCCGGCAGCCCATTGCTTTCAAAGGAGATGGCTGTATTGCCGGCTCCATTGAATTTCAATGGGCGGACAGCGCTCCTTTGATCAGGCCCATTTCGTGGAAAACGCTGCTAGCTGCAGATTTTTCAGCGAATCGTCGGCCCCGGTCACGCGATTTGCGGATGCGCATCCGTCATGCGATCCGGAAATCGCGGCAAAAAACGGTCGTCTGACCGAGGCCTTAAGCAGTGAAATTGTCTATACAGAGTATTCTATTTTTTTTATTCCTTTTTTCTATTGTGGGCACTTTTATAGTGCGGTAAGTTATTGCTGTCCACTTTAAAAAAAAGCATTTGTGTAAAAACGTTGTCATGTTTGTGAGTTAGGGGTCGAAACAGTCAATCGGGGATTTAGAATTATGCCATATGAATGTCATGTTCCAATTGTTCATATTGAGATACTCAGAAAACTTTGAGAACTCATCAGAAGATTGAATCTTATATAAAGATCAGGTCATCGATGCACCATTTATACAGGATAATATTTGCTGACCACTGGTGTGTGGACATTAGATATTTTTTCTCATATTGACCATATATAAGTTTGCAAAGCTGGGCACAAATCGCACCCCCATCGCAGACTCTTTGTCTGAATAATTGAGAATCAAAACAAAAGTAATTATTAGTCCGGATGAACCTACTGATTAAAAATTGTTTTTGTGACTTTCTCTCTGACCATATTACCCACTGTACTGCAAACCGAGACCTGCCGTTACTAATCTCTGGCTTTCCATCTGACTATATTACCCACCTCATACCTTTGTACTGCAAACCGATACTTCCTGATAATGACTCCTGGCTATCCTGACTACTGACTTGCACGGCTACTACACCCGTGGCTCCTATCCAGCGCCGGTAAGACATCACCAGTGTAAAAGGGCCCAAAGGGTCTCAATGATTTTGTTTGTATAATAGAAAACCAGTATAAGAATTTTCTGAAGAACATTCTTTATTATCAAGAAAAAGGGGGATGGGAGGTAACTTGTAACTTTTGTTTCTTAGTGAAGAGGTTTTCATTTCTTTGAAACTAATCAGCTCCTCCTGTGTCCCGCCCCCAAAAAACAGATAAATCAAGAATCTCACCCAAGGTTTCCACTTCTCAAGAACACCAGTGCTAAATGATGACTTCTCTGGTTGGATTTCTGTGCCTCGTCTCGGCTCTTACAGCAACAAGTAGGTTGAATTATTTGTCTTTGTATTTGCTTCATGCCTATGGATTTCTCAGTCACGCTTCTGTTAGGGCTGCCAGTTATAACTCCGTCTCTCTGTTCCTCTGTTCCTGCAGCAGAGAAATGTAATTAAATTGGAAACTGTATATTGACATGTGAGATTCTCATCTGAACATCACACAATATTAGGACATGCTGCATATACCCATTCACATGAATGGACACTACTTCTGTCCCATTTTAAGGTTGACTTTTTCGATCTGAATATTTGCCAGAAATATCCGTGTGCATGTACAATTAATAATGATAGAAAATAATAAATATCAGGAATTGTGGTAAGAAGATATATTAATACTCATATTTAAAATCTGCAGCGTTTTTCCCGCATGCGGATCCGCACCCCATAGGGATGCATTGGACACCCGCAGGTAGTTAAATACCTGCAGATGTCATTTTTCCCTTCAGCCGCGGATCCGCGAGTGGGAAAAAAACCGTGAGATGCTCCATTTTAGTGCGGGTCTCCCGCAGGGACGGCTCCCGGAGGCTTCTATTGTGGCCTATGGAAGCCGTCTGGATCCGCGGAACACCCGTACCAGAATTATAACTCACCTGTCCGGACGCTGCGAATCTTCCCTCCGTCGCGGCCGGATCTTCTTTCTTCGGCCCGGTGGATGTGTCCAGTGCATGCGCGTGGCACGCTGCCGGCATGCCGAGCACATCCGCCGAGCTGAAGAAAGAAGATCCGCAGCGTCCGGACAGGTGAGTTTATTCTTACTTTTAGCCTCATATCCGCGGGGCAGGAGGGACCTGCTGCGGGATTCTCCATGAAGAATCCGCGGCGGGCCTGATTTTCCCTGTGGACATGAGGCCTAAGTCTGTGTGACAGATGTTACCGCTCATCCTCTTCATACTGGGAGATGAGCTTTTAGACATCTATCTCTGATGCCGCTGATCTCTGTGACTTTGCAGCAGAAAACCAGAGTGTAATAAGCGATTAATGTGCTGACTGTGTGCTGTGTGACATCTCTCTAGGTTCCGATCTCTCATGTACGGAGTGTGTATCTATATCATCTTCGACATGCTCAGGCGACAGCATAACTTGTCCGGGTGAATTTATGTGTGGGTCTGTATATACACGAGATCTTGGCGGTGAGTTATATGACTAACACTTTCATGACCAGGGCTATTTCACATACTGGAATGCTGAATTTTAAGTAGAATTTTTAATAGAGCTTCTTAGTCTACTCAAATAAATATAATCTCTCATTATATATATATATATATATATAATTATTTTTTGGCAGGACACTTAGCGCTTTCTAATTCTTCAAAGCTGGATTGGATACCTTTTTATTCTGTAGGTTATCCATGGTGATAAATGGGCATAAACAGAGAAAAATACACTCTCACTTTTGGTTTTTTTTCTTACTAAAGTATTTGGTTCAATCTATTATATTTACCCCCTAAATTAATTCTCCTAGTTCTCCTGTGCGCAGCGATGCCAAATACGCGTACATTGCCTAACGTATGACGCCAATATAGCGCCGCCAGAACACAGCCTTTACTTTAGTTTCTTATGAGTTCTCTCTCCAGGAGTTTTGCAGGCAAGAAAACTACATTTTCCTTCCCTATCACAGAGCAGGGTTTATCTGTCGTGACCCAGCGGGTGTTTCTGTATACCGGAGCGAGCAGAGCGTCCAACAGAGCATATAGAATAGTGAGGAGAGCGCCATTCGTCTAGTAATAGAAGTGAAGCAGGCAGGAAGGGGTTAAAAGCCAATTCATTTCTCTCATATATACGTGTATGTTGTGTAAAAGCCTGTCTCCTTCCTCCGATCTCAGCAGCAGAATGGACAAAAATATGTCAGTTTTGCAAAACAGCACAAAGCTCTGATGCATATTTACAGTTGGTGGTCCTGAAGGGGTTAAAGGGGTTTTTCGCCCTTTTTTCAACTCGTGACCAATCCTCTGCATAGATGAACACAAGAAGAAAGTGTGCAGAAAATACTTAATTGTACAAACATATTAAGCTACAAGCACTTAACCCCTTAGTGACGAAGCCAGTTTGCACCGTAATGACCAGCTAATTTTTCAGTTTTTTTCATCATCTGATTCCTAGAGCCAGAACTTTTTAATGTCTCCATTGATATAGCCATGTGAGGGCTTGATTTTTGTGGGGCAAGTTATATTTTTAATAGCATCATTATTGGGTACGTATAATGTACTGTAACTTTTTAGGGAAAATAGGGGGAAAAAATTAATTCTGTCATTTGTTTTTTTGGATTTCATTTTCACAGCCTTCAGTCTGCAACATAAATAACATGATAACATTATTCTCCGGGTCGGGACGATTCCAGCAAAAACAGGTTTATACAGTTTATTTATGTTTTGCTATTTTTGTACATAAAAAAACACTATTTTTAAAAAATAAGATTTGCCTTTGTGTCGCCGCATACCTAGAGGCAGAACATTTTTATTTTTCAATCAATAGAGCTCTATAATAACTTGGTTTTTGCTGGATGAACTCCAGTCTTCAGTTACATATGCTTTAACCCATTCCCACTGCAGGGCGTAAGTTTACGTCGTGGGAGCGGGGTACTTCCCGCAATAGGGCGTAAACTTACGTCCTGGGGATAGCGCGTGATCACATATGATCCCGCGCTATCCCGCAGCGGGAGCCGGCTGTCAGTCACAGCCGGCGTCCTGCTGCAACAGCGGGGGGGCATCGGAGATGCGCCCCCCGCTGTTAACCCCTTCCCTGCCACGATCTAAGTAGATCGCAGCAGGGAAAGAGTTCACAGAGGGAGCGCGCTCTCTCTGTGTCTTCGGCCGACTCTCGCGATGTTACCAGTGTAAGCGATAAGGCAGTGTATACGCGATAAGGCATGGCAGAGCAGTAGCTCTGCCATGCCTTATGACAGCGATCATCAGGGCTGTGGTCAAAGTCCCTCAAAGGGACACAAATGTTGTAAAAAAAACAGAGATTAAAAAAATGTAAAAAAAGAGTAAAAAAAATATTTTTTATGCTTTTTCTCAGATTAGCATAAAAATAGGAAAAAAAAACAATAAAACCCTACATATTTGGTATTGTCGCATCCGTAACGACGCATACAATAAGTTGCACAGGCTTTTGACTGTGCATGGAAAAAATTGTTTAAAAAAACGCTAAAAAACTGAGGCAAAATGCTAATTTTTAGCATTTGGCCTCACTAAAAAAGCAATAAAAGTGATCAAAAAAGCTGTATGTACCCCAAAATGGTACCAATAAATACTACAGCTCGTCTCGCAAAAAATAAGCCCTCATAGAGCTCAGTACATCAGAAAATAAAAAAGTTGCAGGACTTTGAATGCAGCGATTTAGAAAAAAAAGATTTCCAAAAAAAGGGGTTTTATTGCAGAAAAGTGGAAAAACCTTTAAAAAAAAATGTAAGAATTTTGGTATCGTTGTAACCGTACCGGCCCACAGAAAAAATGGAATGTCTCATTTATGCTGCATGATTAACGCTGTAAAAAAAAAAAATCTATGGTAGAATTGATGTGTTTTCTCTCCCTGCTATCATAAAAAAAAAAGTTTTACAATATAGTTAATGTACCCAAAAATGACGCCAATAAAAACTACAGTTTACCATGCAAAAAACAAGCCCTTACTCGGCCGCGTCGACGGAAAAATAAAAAAGTTATGGCTTTTGATAAACGGAGAAGAAAATCCACCAAAAATTGTTGCTTCCTAAAGCCCAAAATAGGCCATGTCATGAAGGGGTTAATAGCTTTTTATACCATTTTTTCTAGAGAATAGATTCTGGCATGTTTTTTCATTTTTAACAGCATTGACTGTGAAGTATAAATAATATGTTAAGTTACTTCTGTGGGTCACTACAATTATGTCAAAACCAAATTTTATATAGATTTTTTTTACTTTTTCAAAAATCCTAACTCTTTTTTATTTATTTAACAACATAGATGGATGGGGGCTTGTTGTTTTTGCGGGACAAGTTGTATTTTTCAATAGTACTATTTAATGTATCATATAATGTACTGAAAAACCTTTAAAAAATTGTAAGTGGAGTGAAATGTAAAAAGACCCCCTAAATTCCGCCATCTTTGGGGGGGGGGGGGGTGTATTGTTTCTACGGTGTACACACTGTAACAAAAATGACATGATAGCTTTATTCTATGGGTCAGTACAATTACATAAATGCCAAATTTATATGGTTTGTTTTTTGCTGTACATGTGAGGCTGAGCCTCATAGGCCGCTTTAGCTGACAGAACTGGAGGCCAAATTCAAGCCTCCGAGTGCCATAGCAACCCATCGGGACCCAGCAAACACCTTGCGAAAGTCCTATGAATGAAAGACGGAGCCCCCTTACTCTACCAGCATTTTACATGCCACGGTCACACTGAATAGGGTTCCTATACAAAGAAATATAATCACCTCAGTGTCTTCTGATTTTCCTATGTCCCTGGAATGCTCAGAGATGCTCTATTCAGCGCACTGCATAGGCAGAAATTACATCCCACCTGCTGCTGGAGGAAACCAGTACTGTAATGGTATTTTGCCCATTTCCAATTTGGAGCAAACGAGTGTGCAGGTGCTGTAGTAACCCACATGTTCAATCAAGAGAAAAAGCGTTCAAATCCACTACAGGCAATAAATAGAGATGAGCGAGCACCAAAATGCTCGGGTGCTCGTTACTCGAGTCGAACTTTCCGCGCTGCTCGAGGGTTCGTTTCGAGTAACGAACCCCATTGAAGTCAATGGGCGACTCGAGCATTTTTGTATATCGCCGATGCTCGCTAAGGTTTTCATTTGCGAAAATCTGGGAAATTCAAGAAAGTGATGGGAACTACACAGAAACAGATAGGGCAGACGAGGGGCTACATGTTGGGCTGCATCTCAAGTTCCCAGGTCCCACTATTAAGCCACAATAGCGGCAAGAGTGCCCCCCCCCTCCCAACAATTTTTACTTCTGAAAAGCCCTCATTAGCATGGCATACCTTAGCTAAGCACCACACTACCTCCAAAAAAGCACAATCACTGCCTGCATGACACTCCGCTGCCACTTCTCCTGGGTAACATGCTGCCCAACCTCCCCCCCCCCCCCCGCACGACCCAGTGTCCACAGCGCACACCAAAGTGTCCCTGCGCAGCCTTCAGCTGCCCTCATGCCACACGCTGGCCTCATAGCCACACCACCCTCATGTCTATTTATAAGTGCGTCTGCCATGAGGAGGAACTGGAGGCACACACTGCAGAGGGTTGGCAGGGCCAGGCAGCAACCCTCTTTAAAAGGGGCGGGGCGATAGCCCACAATGCTGTACAGAAGCAATGAGAACTCCAATCTTGTGCCACCTCCGTCAGGAGCTGCAAACATGGGCATAACAATGGGGAATCCATGTGCCACACAGTATTCATTCTGTCAAGGTGTCGCATAGCTCAATCCATACTGCAAGGGGAAAGCCGTCAGCGCTCTGCCCCCTACCCAAGTCAGTCAGTGCCTTTGTGCCAGACAGGTCAAACACCGCAATGGGAACTAAGTTTGCACCAACAGCATAGGTGGGTCCAAGGAAACCCAAGACATGAACAATAAATTGATCCGAGCGGCCAAACATGGCAGACTTGCACCGCGCCCACGGCATAGGCCTTGGCCCACAGATTCAGCAATCCTAGGCTGGAAGCGGACTTTCACTGCACCCAGGACATAGGCCTCTGCACAAACCCTCAGCAATCGCGTGCCTACAGCGGACTCCAATGCTAGCGTATCTGTGCACGTCTCATTAGCGCTGTATTGCTCCTGTAGTTTGTCCCAATGCAGTGCCCCGGATAGTAGAGCTAACGTCAGATTAAATACAGGTGGGCTTCGGCCCACACTGCATGCCCCAGTCAGACTGGGGTTCGTTATAAGTAGACACAGGCAGGTACAACTCTGTGTGGACCGACAGCATGGGTGGGTCCCAGGAAGCCACCGGCGTTACATAAATAAATCCCATTGCATTGCCCAGCACAGCTGAGGTAACGTCAGATTAAATGCAGGTCGGCTTCGGCCCACACTGCATGCCCCAGTCTGACCAGGGTTTTTAATACATAGACACAGGCAGGTACAAATCCCTAATGTGAAGTCCGTGTGGACCCAAAGCATGGGTGGCTCAACTGGAACCCACCGGCGGTACATAAACAAATCCCATTGCCGTGCCCTGGACAGCAGAGCTAACGTCAGATACCATACAGGTGGGCTTCAGCCCACAGCGCATGCCCCAGTCAGACTGGTAATATGTACCTTAACAGTAACCGCGTTGGTGGGAATGTGGTGGCGACTGCGGACCTAGTAGCGCGGTTTTATTTAGTTGGTTTTCGGAATGTGGCCAGGATTAAGTGGGCCGTGGCAGGGGGATGGTGGGGGGGGGGGGGGGGCTCACTTGTTGTGTCGTTAAAGGTGAAATTCTTGGACTGACACCAGACCGACCAATGCAAAGCTATTTGCCAAGAATGTTTTCATTGTTGGAGGAGGAGGGGGATGTTTTTGAGGCACTACGTGTCCGTGGTTATATGCACCTTAACAGTAACCGCGTTGGTGGGAAATGGCCCCGCCGCCATCATGTCTTTGGGAAGCCTCCGTTTCCACATCCCAGTGACATAGCATTAGCAGCGGTATAGGCAGAGCCCAGAATTAGTAACATTTCAGCGGTAGCATTAGGGTCAGGCCCCAGTAACATATCACTAGCAGCATTATAGGGGGAGCACAGTATTAGTTCCATTTCAGTAGTAGTAGCAGTCCAGACAGGCCCCAGTAACAATTCCGGAGCAGCAGTATAGGGGGAGCACAGTCTTAGTTCCATTTCAGTAATAGTAGCACTCAAGACAGGCCCCAGTAGCAATTCCGAAGCAGCAGTATAGGGGGAGCACAGTCTTAGTTCCATTTCAGTAATAGTAGCAGTCAAGACAGGCCACTGTAACATTCCCGTTGCAGCAGTTTAGAGAGATAACAGTCTCTTTCACATTTCAGTAGTTGCAGTATAGACAAGGCCCCAGTTACATTTAGGTAGCAAAAGTGTAGGCCAACCCCACACACCTTGCTGTACCATGAGTGCAGGCGAAGCCCATAAAAATTACTAGGATTACACTGTAGGCGAGGGCCCAAAAAATTGGTGTACCAACAGTACCAATGTACCTCAGAAAAATTGCCCATGCCCAACCAAGAGGGCAGGTGAAACCCATTAATTGCTTAGCTTACTGTGGCTTAATTTGTAACTAGGCCTGGAGGCAGCCCAGCTAAATTAAAAAAAAGGTTCAGGTGCAACTCTCAACACTTTAATGAGAATTGAAACGTATAAACATTGTTTACAAAAGTAATATGACTGAGCCTTGTGGGCCTAAGAAAAATTGCCCGTTCGGCGTGATTACGTGAGGTTTCAGGAGGAGGAGCAGGAGGAGGAGGATGAATATAATACACAGATTGAGGAAGCTAAAAGGTCCCCGTTTTTTATGGTGATAGAGAACGATGCTTCCATCCGCGAGTGCAACCTACGTATTGTTTAGGTATCGCTGCTGTCCGCTGGTGGAGAAGAGAAGTCTGGGGAAATCCAGGCTTTGTTCATCTTGATGAGTGTTAGCCTGTCGGCACTGTCAGTTGACAGGCGGGTACGCTTATCTGTGATGATTACCCCAGCCGCACTAATCACCCTTTCTGACAAGACGTTAGCCGCAGGACAAGCAAGCACCTCTAACATACAGCGCGAGTTCAGGCCACGAGTCCAGCTTCGACACCCAGTAGTTGTAGGAAGCAGAGGCGTCACGGAGGATGGTCGTGCGATCGGCTACGTACTCCTTCACCATCCTTTTACAGTGCTCCCGCCGATTCAGCCTTGACTGGAGAGCGGTGACACAGTCTTGCTGGGGAGGCATAAAGCTGGAAAAGGCCTTGCAGAGTGTTCCCCTGCCTGCGCTGTACATGTTGCCTGATCTCCGCGCCTCCCTTGCTACCTGGCCCTCGGAAATGCGCCTTCTGCCATTAGCGCTGTCGGATGGGAATTTTACCATCAGTTTGTCCACCAGGGTCCTGTGGTATAGCAGCACTCTCGAATCCCTTTCCTCTTCGGGTATGAGAGTGGAAAGGTTCTCCTTATACCGTGGGTCGAGCAGTGCGTACACCCAGTAATCCGTAGTGGCCAGAATGCGTGTAACGCGAGGGTCACGAGAAAGGCATCCTAACATGAAGTCAGCCATGCGTTAAACGTGCACATACCTAAATTGATCAGCCTGGAGATACTGCCGTATAGGCTTGTGGAAACGGAGGCCTTCAAAAACATGATCGCGGCGCCGCCATCATGTTTTTGAAGGCCTCCATTTCCACAAGCCTATACGGCAGTATCTCCAGGCTGATCAATTTAGCTATGTGCACGTTTAACGCTTGAGTGTGTCGGTGCGTGGTGGCGTACTTGCGCTTGCGCTCAAACAGTTGCGCTATCGACAGCTGGACACTGCGCTGAGAGACATTGCTGGGTGGGGCCGAGGACAGCGGAGGTGAGCGTGTGGGTGCAGGCCGGGAGACGGTCGTGCCTGTGTCCTGAGAGGGGGGTTGGATCTCAGTGGCAGGTTGAGGCACAGGGGGAGAGGCAGTGGTGCAAACTGGAGGCGGTGAACGGCCTTCGTCCCACCTTGTGGGGTGCTCGGCCATCATATGCCTGCGCATGCTGGTGGTGATGGCTCCCCGGCTGATCTTGGCGCGACAAACCTTGCACACCACAGTTCGTCGGTCGTCTGCACTCTCAGTGAAATACTGCCACACCTTTGAGCACCTCGGCCTCTGCAGGGTGGCATGGCGCGAGGGGGTGCTTTGGGAAACAGTTGGTGGATTATTCGGTCTGGCCCTGCCTCTACCCCTGGCCACCACACTGCCTCTTCCAACCTGCCCTGCTGCTGCACTTACCTTCCCCTCTGAAGACCTGTCACCTCATCGTCCAGTTGCTCTTCCTCCGAATCCTCTGTGCGCTCCTCCCTCGGACTTACTGAAATTACTACTACCTCACTGATAGACAACTGTGTCTCATCGTCATCGTCCTCCTCACCCACTGAAAGCTCTTGAGACAGTTGCCGGAAGTCCCCAGCCTCATCTCCCGGACCCCGGGAACTTTCCAAAGGTTGGGCATCGGTCATGACAAACTCCTCCGGTGGGATAGGAACCATTGCTGCCCATTCTGGGCAGGGGCCCGAGAACAGTTCCTGGGAGTCTGCCTGCTCCTCAGAATGTGTCATTTTCATGGAGTGAGTAGGCTGGGAGGAAGGAGGAGCAGCAGGCAGAGGATTCAGAGTTGCAGCTGGGGATGGCGTAGAAGACTGGGTGGTCGATAGATTGCTGGATGCACTTTCTGCCATCCACGACAGGACCTGCTCACACTGCTCAGTTTCTAATAAAGGTCTACCGCGTTGACCCATTAATTGTGAGATGAATCTGGGGACCCCAGAAACTTGCCTCTCTCCTAATCCCGCAGCAGTCGGCTGCGATACACCTGACTTGGGCTTCCGCGTCCTCTAGGCCTACCCCTACCCCTCCTCATGGTGTATTACAAGTAGAGCAGAAACAGAACGCTGTAATTAAATGTGCCGCTTATTGGCCTGTGGTTGGAAGCTGACTTCGCTTACGGAGCATACAGCAGAGCCGGGAAACAATTATGCGCAAGCCTGTAGTGAGACCTAGGTGTGTATGACTGAGCTACTGGAATTCACAGCGCAGAACCAGTCAAGTGGCCAAAGGCCAGTGGTAGGCCTTAAGTATTTTGCTTCAATTTTTTAAAATGGTGAGGTGAAAATCCAGACAGACACCGTATGCAGCGTATATATATATATATATATATATATATATATATATATATATATATATATATATATATATATATATACTGTTTCCCTCTGGCGGGATGACGGCGATCATGTAACGGACACAGCAGAGCCAGGAAACTAATATGCGCAAGCCTGCTATAACGCTTAGCTGGGTATTAATTAGCGACTACTACCCCCAGCAGACACGCAGTAAACTGAAGACGGTCACAGGCAGCCCAAATATAGTATTTTTCCCCAATTTTTTGGGGAAAAAGCCCACTGCCTATATAGCCAGTATACCTCTTTCCCTGCCTCACCAGTACTGCCCCTATACTCTGTAAAATGACTGCAGACTGAGGACGCTATGGTCTGCATGCCCGATATAAAAAAAAAAAAAATTGTGCAACACTGCTAAAAGCAGCCTCAACAGTACTGCACACGGTCAGATGTGGCCCTAAGAAGGACTGTTGGAGTTCTTGAAGACTAAGATAACACCTAACACTCTCCCTATAGCAGCTACAGCAAGACAGCACTTTCCCTGATCTCTCTTAGCGTGCATCTGTGGCGAGCCGCGGGCGGGGCAGATTTTAATACTCAGGTGACACCTGATCTCCCCAGCCACTCACTGCAGGGGGGTGGTATCGGGCTGGAATGTCACAGGAAGAAGTTGTAATGCCTTCCCTGTCTTTCTATTGGCCAGAAAAGCGCGCAAATTTCTAAGGGAAGGAAATGTAATGGAGTCGAGCACCGCGTGGTGCTCGTCTCGAGTAACGAGCATCTCGAACACCCTAATACTCGAACGAGTATCAAGCTCAGACGAGTACGCTCGCTCATCTCTAGCAATAATCAATAAAGATTTTATACAATGTAATATGTTAATGATGGTACGATGTCATAAGCATTGGTTCGTAACAATTACAGATATTGTAGTCATTCCCATGTGCTCCTCTCATATAATTAGGGCAATTTATCATATCTATTCCCAAAAGCCTTACCAGCAAGACTAATAAACACACAATGTTTCCTCTGCTCCATGTATCATATCCTCAGACAGAGTGATACAAGGTAGCCCCTTGTGATGGATGTGCAGGGCCCACACTGAGGAGCCAGTAGGGTAGAAATAGCACTTGTCATGGTGACTCTACCAAACTCCTCTCCTGGAGGGAACACGTGCAACCTTTTGCTAAGGCCCTGACAGGCCTTTTCCAGGCAACGCTGACCTAGCGGTTACCTGTATATGGGTCGTCTTCTTTAAATGTGTACTTGTCATGGGTGATGCCAGCACTTCCATTGGACTTTCATCAAGATGACGGAAATAACTTGATACGAGTCCAGTAATGTGATTTTTAGCAACTGGAAGTGCACAGTTTACTAAACACTATTGCCGGAGGCAAAGCAATACAGCATAGTCCAATGAGAGCACAACACAGTTCCAAAGATACACTAGTACTAACAGAATAAGGCCTCCTTCCCACGAATGGATTTCCACGGCGTAATTCGCGGCGAAAATCCGCTGCGTTGCCCGCAGCTATTAGGTTCTATTGAACCTAATAGCTCAGGGCACACAGTGCGGAATTCCACCGCGGAATTCTGCACCGTGAAATCTCCCGTCCTCACCTACGGCATGCTCTATTTGCTGCGGGTGTACGCGCTGACTGCTTCCATTGCAGTCAATGGAAGCCGTCCGTTCACGCTATCTCCCGCTGTAACACACGCTTTTTCGCCTGCCGCCGCGTCATATGACGCGACCGGCGCGTCACATGACACGGCCGGCCGCGTCATGTGACGTGGTGGGTGTGTCATGTGACGCGGCGGCGGTGGGCAGGGAAGTGTCATGCGGGAGCGAAAACGCCGGATCCGCTGGTAAGTATGGGATCTCTGGGGGGCACCGTGACGGCCTTCGCCGCGGAATATTCCCGGCGGAGCCCGTCACGCTCGTGTGCAGCCGGCCTAAAGCAGGAATACAGTTGAATTCTCACTGACAATCTCTTCAACGCTCTCTCTTTCTGCACTTTAACAGTAGGTAAGCTAAAAGCTGATCCTCCCTCTTTAGGTAACTGATGGGATGGATTTAATAGTTTAGTTGAAATTAGACAGTTTAGGAGGGGCCCTTATAGAAACTCCTGCCTTTGGCTTTCAGAGAGGGTTTATATAACTCACGATTAAGAGGACAAGGTGGTTTTATTCTTTTTTCTGAACTCCACTTATCTCTGGGTGGTGTAGATTAGATAAGGCTCTCACTCCCGGAAACATTATCTCCAAACTGTAGTGACTCTCTTCTCTGGAAACTGGCTCTGACACACTTTCTGACCTCCTCCGATGACCCAACTCACTCTCTTCCCCCTGTCCTTTCTTTTTCTCCCACCCCTCCCTTCTGCCTCTGGTGTTTTCCACGCTCTTTCTCAGCTTCTGTTCTCTCCACCAATCAGGGAAAGCCACACAAACAGCCAATGGTAGGTCAACTTTTGAGAAACAGTTTTGCTGATTTTTAAAGTAAGGAAGGGGGAAAAGAGGGTTCCTCTGAAGGATGACACCTTCTTTGCCTCCTTACAGCTCATAGCAAGATGGAACAGGATGCTGATATAGTGGTTTATTCTGGAAACCCCCCCCCCCCCCCCCCCCCCGGGGCCACTGCAGATGGATAGATAGATGCAAAGGCTAAGATACTGATCACAGGACAAAGACCAACTGTAGTGCCTGACAGACTGATTGAAAATGACATGATTGTAACCATATGGAAGGAAAAGATGGTGGTCATAATTATATAGCAAATACCCCACAGTGAAAGAAGCTATCTTCTGGATAGGCCATCAGTAGTTGATGGACAGGAGTCTGTCGCTCGGGATCCCCATCCATCAACTGATCAATGACCTTTAGTCATGAAAAAGTTAATGTCCCCCTAATCCGTTTACTTCCACTTTTGGCTGGCAGATGTCTGCGTAAAGCTTCGCATCCTGCAGTGTCAGGACGAATGCTAGGATTATGGCCTAAGTTATAGACTTAGAGCAGAATGCTTTGCCTTTTAAGTCTCTTTTTGCCATCAACAGGCTAATAATTCTATGGTAGGTAAAATGAGTGCTGGTCCTACAGAAGAAAAGTAGGAATAGAAGCTGTCATCAGAATAGATTTCCACTGCAGAACAATGTATACTGTAAGAGAGGAACAGGGTAAAAGCAGCAGGAGCTATTAAATCATGCTTGTCAGGATCAGCGGATGCTTTTGGCCAAATCCTGAGGTACAACGGTTTTCACTCTTTAACCCCAGCAGTCAGGATGTGGGTTTTGCTGTGGGATCTCGAGACTGTTATTCTGGAAGTCGTCCCAGTACTGTGGCAGCTGAAGCTACTAGAAGCTAGGTGTGGTACCTAATAGTGTGAACAGTTCAGGTCAGGGCAGATGGCCCACTTCATTATGAGGGACACACCAGAGATCACATTAGAGATCCAGGCTGGCAGCGGGCAGTAGCGTAGTCAGTATAACAAGCCATGGTTAGAAGTGGAGACAGGACATTGTCAGGAATAGTCAAATATTGAGAACCAGAGAATCAGAACGAACTTGTAATAGCACCATGATAAGACCAAAATGATCACCATTTTCGGACATCTTCCAAACCTTTCACGCTGGTGTTATGATCAGCACAAATTCTTCTACTGGACCATTATGTTCTGTTTTCTAACCTCACTGCTTACTCAGTCTTGTTTAGAGACCCCAGTAGTTCCTCATTGGCTAGAATCCCGTGATGTATCCTTGGCTTCTGCAGTGTGCTTGCTGGTAATAGTAGTAACAATGTGCATGTATATCCAATATTCCTTGCTTAGTTCTAGTGCCTTGTTTTAGTCTAGATTGTTCTTGGTAGTGTGACTTTGTTCCTATGGTTGTCTAGACCCATCTTGTTTCCTAGATTTGTGGCCTTTGTCTTTCCATTCCCTGTTTGATTCTGACTTCCCTTGTTTATTATTCTGCTTGTGTGTTTGGTTTCTTACCTGGTTCCTAGTGCCATCTTGTTTTCAAGGACAGTATTTCAGATAGGGATTACTGAGGGCAACTTAGGGACATGGGTGTCTGGTGTTAGCGACAGTATCAGGAAGAGCTTAGATAGATAGCATTAGGGACAGGATTCCTCTAGTTATTTCTGTTCCATGTGATCTTTGTTAGTCTCCTTTGTCAGTTTCAATTTAATCATCTTCATCCTCCTCATCTGGTTACTTGCATTTTATATCCTGGAATCTAATAGAGAGTTCTTAGTTTTTGTATTAGTGTTTGCTGTGCTGATTCTTGCTTCTTAGCTATTATTCTTACTGACTGACCACTTATTACAATGTTGAGCTTTACAGGAAATCCTGGCATACCTGGGAACTGGGAGAAACTGGTACCAAGGAACGGCAACTGATAACAATATTTGACACAAAATTGCATGAAGGCGCCTGTGTACTATATACAAGAGTGGCATTTTGACAATGCATCAGGTGTCTACTCTCAGAAAATATATAGATACAGGGGTTGGTATGATTCTTTTATTTAACAATAAAGGTTTTATATTCACACGTCAAAAATCTGAACCCTGGGGGTGCAATTTGCAAAAAATGCCGCCAGTAATGGAATGGTGAAATTTTAGTAAGAAAAATGTTTGATCTTTCTATTTGTAGAGGGAGTGAGGAGCGAAATGCTGCAAAGGGGATGCCTACCTTCATCACAATGCAACCTCAGTGGCACCATGAGCATAATGAATGGACAATTTGGGATTGGCAGTTCATGCTGCAGCTCTGACGACTGTACTCCCACTCTTCCCACATGTAAGTCATCCATTACGGTTTTGTACTACATACAAATGTGGATTGGTAAATTCTCCATAGACTTTACAGCTCCTAGTTTACTAACACAGCTGAATTTCCATTCCGTATGATTACAGATGCCTTCGGTAACGTGGCACACTATCACTCAGATGTTCACAATACTGAGCTAGTTACAGTAGCCAAAAATTTGAGAATCTCCTTTCAAAATCCCCCATGGCTCCCATGCCAATTGTTTGTTAACCATCTGTTTACTCCACTCAAACAGTTGTGCTTCATTTTGATGCGTCACCGCCTCAGCCAATCACTGCCCACAATGGTGACATGCCATTCTGTCATCAGTAGAGATGAGCAAACGTACTCGGTAAGGGCGATTTCGCAATCGAGCACCGCGATTTTCGAGTACTTCACTACTCGGGTAAAAAGTACTCGGGTGCGCTGTGGGGCGGGGGGTTGCAGAGGGGAGTGGCAGGTAGCAGCGGGGAAAAAGGGGGGAGCCCTCTCTCTCTCCCTCTCCCCCCCATTCCCCACTGCAACCCCCCCGCTCACCCACAGCGCACCCAAGTACTTTTCACCCGAGTAGTGAAGTACTCGAAAATCGCTGCGCTCGATTGCGAAATCGCCCTTACCGAGTACGTTCGCTCATCTCTAGTCCTCAGCATTGTGTGTGATTATCAGCTCAAACAAAATGTACAAGAAGGCACAATTAAACTTTATAAGAGAACAATAAAGAAAAACACCAAAATTAGTAATAGATTTTATTATCAGCACATGTAAAAAACCAGAGACCAATTAAAAGCATGTAAAAATCCTAAGATGGTGTTATAAGGGGAAAAGCAGACTTCTTTAATAAACAGTGACCCCTATAAACTGTATCCCCTTAAACATCACTTACAAAATCTCTGGAAAGACGTTAGATATCTGGAGCCATGTACATTATTATACACCAAAGTGCAAAATATTACTAACATGAAAACACAACTCATATCTTAGGTATGTATCACTTACAAAGTCACTACAAAGGTGTTAACGGGATTCTGTCACCAACATTATCCATACTAAACTGGCCCCATAGCACTCCCCGGCATATTACACATAAACTGCACATATGTCTATTACAGCAAGCAGTTACCTTATTTTTGTAAAAGATCAGTGTGCCTTGCGCTATATGCAAAGCAGCCCACCTCAAGTCACGGAGTCAGCCAAAGCATGGTCAGTCAAACTGCATAAAGTATTAACCAGAGCAAAAGGGGGGTGCGGCTAAGACCCCTCACATATCACCACTATACAGTGTCTTCCTCAAGGGTGACCAGAGGTGGTTCATGGACTCATATAAAGGAGGCTAAGGAGGGTCACCTGGAACAAGTAGCTCAAAAAATGGCACGGACAGATCGATGTAAGGTCCTGAGCGAGGTTCTTGCATCAATGGAGAATATGAAAGGTCTGAAGGAGGTCAGGAGAGGTGTCCTTGGAGAAAGGGGGGTTACCCTGTGGGGGGGGGGGGGGGTGAAGGGTAGGAGACACCTGTGGGTGAAAGGGGAGGAGACACCTGGAGGGTAAGTGGGTCAGGGGATGGCATTGTCTCTCCCCAATGAGAGCACCCAGAAGGGCTGCTATTCCTAATCATTGTTCTTCAAACTTGGTAAAAAGTCTTACATTGATTTGAAGGAATGCTGCCATCCAATAGGTGGCAATACAGATGTATTGTTCCATCTTCCTTACGTGCAGGTCCGAAGGAGAGACAACACACAGACCTGTGACCCCTTAACAACAGTTTGGAGATCATTAAACTGTCACATTGCATACCAGGGAATGTATTTACTTCTCTGCTCATCTTGTCTGGTATTGTTTTAAGTGCAAATTAGTCTCACTATGTCTGTACATTTGTATAAGTATGCCACATCGAGATCTGTTTCATTATGCCTTGATGAAGGACCCTGAGTAGGTCTGAAAGCTTTCAATAACATCACGTATTTTTGTTAGCAAGAGAAACAAAGTAATCTTGTAGATATTATACCTTTTTAATGGCAAAGAACAATCACAAAAATATAAGCATAATCTTGCAAAAACAGAAGGTAAAACACAATATGTCACCAATTTTGCAGCCTTATTAAATGCTACTGTAACCCCAGGGAACTATCAGTGCAGCAGAATCTCAACTGTTATCAAAGGTTTATGCGATAAAAGTTTTAAATAGACCTAAAGTTATATCACTCACAGAAAATGGCCGTTACTTACTGGGTGTGGAGTGCATATAGATGCATCCTCCTCTCACCATGCAGGTAGCTGACTACCAAATGGAGGAGCCAATAACACCTGTGAGGGCACCGATAAAACACCCACTCACACTGCCTTTTGATAATGAGGGGGTGGATGCTTGGTGTACACTCCCACACATAGTGGATACAGGGTGCCAGACCATTCTGATATATGTAGTTCACCATGCAGACCAGCGACCTATTAATGACGCCATGATAATTCGGCGGGTTGCCCTGCATTTCAAACAGTGAACCACATTGGTACTGCCACCCTGGGCTCCCCCTGGAGTCTTAATGCCACACTGCATGTGAATGATAGATAATAAATGCAAGGCATTGGTTGGATGTTGGCCAAGATACATGAGCCCACTAACCACTTCACGGTTCCTTGCGTTGTAGTGGGTCCCTACACTAATATAAATGCATCACAGAAGGGAAAATCAAGAATTAAAAACAATCACAGAAAATGGCCGTTACTTACTGGGTGTGGAGTGCATATAGATGCATCCTCTCACTATGCAGGTAGCTGACTACCAAATGGAGGAGCCAATAACACCTGTGCAAGACACCGATAAAACAACCACTCACACTGCCTCTTGATAATGAGGGGGTGGCTGCTTGGTGTACACTCCCACACATAGTGGATACAGGGTGCCAGACCATTCTGATATATGTAGTTCACCATGCAGACCAGCAACCTATTAATGACGCCATGATAATTCGGCGGTTTGCCCTGCATATCCATCAGTGAACCACATTGGTACTGCCACCCTGGGCTTCCCCTGTACGCTGAATGCCCCCTTTATTAGACTCCTCAGTCCTCTCATGACTGGAGCTTCCTTGTATGGATATTAGACCCCAGAGTGCAGCATAAAATCAAGTGACAAATTATCTTTAGATCAGATTCCGTGAGAATACACATTAGATGGGAAAATCCAGCAATTTGAAGGCTTATTTACATGTAAGAATTGTTGTACAAAATTTGATCAAAAGAGAGTGCACGATAATCATGACATCTAAACGCGAAGTCTTCATCCACTGTTTGGTTTTCGTTTGTCGCTCAGTTTCAGCCTGCATAAAAATCACTGCATAGAATATGAAGCACTGAGGGAGAAGTGAGCATGAAGGTAGCGATCCTCAGAAATAATCTGCCTGCCTAAACATTTTGCACAAGCGTGAACAATTAGCGGTGACGTGACTCGCTTGTGCACTCGTTTAAATGAGAGTTGTCCCGTGTAAATGGGACATAAGCGACTTCTAAAAAGTTCTGTTCATCAGTGCTAGACTAGCCGAGAGCAGGATTTCACTGACAACCTACTAGGAGGTTTTGTGTAGCAGTGTGCAGAGCATACAGAGAATGGTGAGATTGAGCAAAAACATCAAGTGAACGGATATCCTGTGGGCAAAAACACTCTTCGTCAAAAGGAGTGGGAACAGGATGTCAAGAACGATTCTGATGAACCGGTGCAGCCCAGTCAAGAGCAGCTAAAAGCAATACTGGTGCTGCAATGACCTTGTCACTCATTAGGAGAGCTTTAAACTAAAACAATATGGGAAGGGAAGTGAAAGAGGGGGGGGGATATCTAAAGAAGAATATCATGTGGTCTGCAGTAACTGTAATGCAAGAGTAAAAAAAACTAAAGCTTTTAATGAATTAATGCTTGCAACAGAGGCCAAAAGCAACAACAAAAGGATTTGGGGGTATGTCAAAAGCAAAAGTCAAGTCAAAGATGCTATTGGATGCTTACAAGATGAAAATGGTGAATTGGTTAAAAATGACGTTGAGAAGGCCCAACTTTTAAATTCCTATTTTGTAGCTGTTTTCTCTCAGAAAGTAGATGGAACATCAACTGATCTTCCCTGTCCTATTGAGGGAATAAAAGAAGGCAGGCTATCTATAAGCAGAGAGATGGTGAGGGAACAGTTAGCTAACTTAACTTAATTCAATTCTGAAGGTCCAGATGAATTACGTCCTAGGATACTAAAGGAAGCAGCGGAGGTAATTGCTGAACCACTCGCTATAATCTTTGAAAATTCCTAGAGAAGTCCCAGAAGATTGGAAAATGGCAAATATTGCTCCTATCTTCAAAAAGGGGAAGAAGGTGGATCCTGAAAACTACAGGCCTGTGAGCCTGACTTCAATACCAGGAAAGATCTTTGAACAAATGATTAAACAGCATGTATGCAAGTACTTGGATGAAAATGGAGTAATTAACTAGAGCCAGCATGGGTTTGTAACAAACAAGTCCTGCCAGACTAATCTAATTTCCTTCTATGACAGAATCACCAACTGGGTTAATCAGGGAAATGCGGTGGATATAGTATATTGACTTTAGTAAAGCATTTGACAAAGTATCTCATACCGTATTTACTGAAAAAAATGACCAAATATGGAATTGACAGGGCAACTGTTATGTGGATTCACAACTCGCTAAGTGATCATACTCAAAGAGTGGTCATAAATGACTGCACATCCAAGTGGAATAATATATCAAGTGGGGTCTCACAAGCCTCTGTCCTTGGTCCAGTGTTGTTTGACATTTTTATAAATGATCTGGAAGAGAGAAATAACCGGAAACTGATCAAATTTGCCAACGACACAAAGCTAGGAGGGAAAGACAACACTAGGGAAGAGAGAGAGTATTCAAAAAGATTTAGAAAAGCTTGAACAGTGGGCAGCGACTAACATAATAGTATTTAACAAGGAGAAATGCAAAGCCCTACATCTGGGCAAGAAAAATGAAAAAAAAAAGCACATAGACTGAACATGAGTGAACAATTTGATGCAGCAGTCAAAAGGGCAAACACAATTCTGGGATGTATTAAGAGAAGCATAGAGTCTAGATCACGTGAGGTCATTATCTCCCTCTACTTTTCCTTAGTCAGACCTCATCTGGGATACTGTCTCCAGTTCTGGGCACCACACTTTAAAAAAGACATAAACAAACTGGAGTAGTTCAGAGCAGAGCTACCAGGATGGTGAGCGGCCTGCAAATCATGTCCTATGAAGAACGGTTAAAGGATCTGGGAATGTTTAGCTTGCAAAAAAGAAGGCTGAGAGGAGACTTAATAACTGTCTACAAATATCTGAAGGGTTGTCACAGTGCAGGGGATCAGCCCTATTCTCATTTGCACAAGGAAAGGCTAGAAGCAATAGGATGAAACTGAAAGGGAGGAGACACAAATTACAAATTAGAAAAACCTTTCTGACAGTGAGGGTGATCAATGAGTGGAACAGGTTGCCACCGGAGGTGTTGAGTTCTCCTTATATGGAAGTGTTCAAACAAAGGCTGGACAAATATCTGTCTAGGATGATTTAGTGAATCCTGCACTGAGCAGGGGGTTGGACCAGATGACCTTGGAGGTCCCTTCCAACTCTACCATTCTATGAAATGTGCAATTCACCATTGCACAAATATATTATAACAGCAGATCACCAGTTCCAGTACCATTGGATCAGATAAATCCAGACTTCTTTTGAACCATGCTGAAGGCAATGTCAGAGTTTGCTGCAAGCAGCATGAATCAATGAACCTTTCCTGTCAGCTATTCAGAACTTCTATCTAATTTGTGGCAACTACAAAAAGCTTCCGGTTCACGTGGGCCAATATTCCCACAGAATGGTTCAAGCACCTTGTGGATTCTACAACATTAGGAATTGCTGTGATTTTGAAGGTCAAAGAAGATTCAAAGCGTTCCAAGATGGGTCTCTAATAAAGGGGACACTATATTATATATTGTACTAGCTTACCCGTCGTGCGTTGCTGCGAAGACAGACATACATACATACATACATTCGTTTTTATATATCTAGATAACAACCAATCACAGTGCAGCTTTCAAGTTACCTTAGCGTTATTATATATAACAACCAATCACAGCGCAGCTTTCATGTTACCTCAGGATTCTCAATATCTAGCAATTGTCTTGCGAAACATTCGGCGGATGCATCATTTTGTAGTTGAACATGCATCCCGTTGCTCGTAATGCCTTTTGCTTTCGTGCTTGAGATGGAAATCAAACGATCTTTGTCTGGGGGGCATAACTGTCGACGATACTCGCACGCGCGCCACCTATCGTAGGATAGATGTACTATGCCAGCAATCTTCGGAGGAGTGTACTCAACAACTTCCCAAAGTTTCATGGTGATTATATGAATAGTGTAGTAATGCATAAAGAACGGACAGACAGACAGTCATTCATTTATATATGTGTGTGTGTGTGTGTGTATGTGTATATATATATATATATATATATATATATATATATACACAACATCAGGAAGGGAGAGAATTAGATTCCATACGTAAAATTTGGACGCTAATTCTTTGGCGCTTAGAATTGAATAATCGAGTTGGGACCCATTAGCTTTTCCTATTTATGACATAATCAATGCTCGTGCCAAATTTCCAGTTTTTATGATATCGGGAAGTGAGAGAATTGGTGGCAATGATGGAAATCGAACGATCTACGTGGGGGGGGCGTAACTGTCGAGTCTCGCACGTGCGCCATTTATCATAGGATAGTTGTACTATGCCTATAATCTTCCCAGGAGTGTACTCAACTTCCCAAAGTTTCATGGGGATCGGATGAATGGTGTAGTAGCACATAAAGGACAAACAGACTGACAGATATACATTCAATTTTATATATATAGACTAGCTTACCCATCGCGTGTTGCTGCGAAGACAGACATACATACATACGTTTTTATATATCAAGATGACAACCAATCGCAGCGCAGCTTATATGTTACCTCAGCTTTATAATATATAACACCCAATCACAGCGCAGCTTTCATGTCACCTCAGCAGAAAGAGAAATAACAACTAATCACAGCGCAACTTTTATTCTACCTCAGCAATATAAAAAATAGCAACCAATCACAGCGCAGCATTCATTTTACCTCAGCTGTATAATATATAGCAACCAATCACAGCACAGCTTTCATGTTACCTTAGCAGTATAAGAAATAGCAACCAATCACAGCACAGCTTTCATTTTACCTCAGCATTCTCAATATCCAGCTATTGTCTTGCGAAAAGTTCGGCAGATGCATCATTTTGTAGTTGAACACGCATCCCGTTGCTCGTAATGCCTTTTGCTTTCGTGCTTCAAATGGAAATCAAACGATCTTTGTCTGGGGGGCATAACTGTCGACGATGCTCGCACGCGCGCCACCTATCGTAGGATAAATGTACTATGCCTATAGTCTTCCCAGGAGTGCACTCAACAACTTCCCAAAGTTTCAAGGTGATTGGATGAATGGTGTAGTAATGCATAAAGAACAGGCAGACAGACAGTCATTCATTTATATATATAGATGACATCAGGAAGTGAGATAATTAGATTCCGTACGTAAAATTTGGACGCTAATTGTTTGGCGCTTAGAATTGAATAATCGAGTTGGGACCCATTAGCTTTTCGTATTTAGGCATATTGAATGCTCGTGCCAAATTTCAAGTTTGTATTACATTGGGAAGTAAGAGAATTAGATTTCGTACGTAAAATTTGGACGCTAAGTCTTTTGCGCTTAGAATTGAATAATCGAGTTGGGACCCATTAACGTTTCCTATTTATTTTTTTTAAAGCAAATTTTATTACATTTTTCATAGATAATCCATACAAAAAAAATCTTGCATTGAAAAAGTTGACATAGCAAATATTACTCATTTTAGCAAGAAATCTATCAGCCGTTTTACAGATATAATCGGGTTGATGGACATCATTTTCAAAAATCTACTTAGTTCAAACTTATAACAAGTTTCTATAACTCCTGTACTCAGTAATGAATGTACCAGTGAACTGCCGGTACATTAACTTGGAATGCAGAGTACAATTTGCGATTAGGTTCGCAGAAACAAAGACAAGGGGGGGAGAGGGGGGGGGTAGGTAGAAGGATGGGGGTATGGGGAAGAGGGAACAGGTGGGAGCCAGTAGGTAGGCCCTGGGAGTCTCCACTGGATATATATCCATAAAGTCTTACCTCCTCCGGGACAGCGGGGCATTTAGTCTGATTATATTTCCGGGCCCAGGTCAAGCGCCGAACGTCCGAGGTCTTGAGGTCTCCTTGGGTGTAATGTTTTATGTGAGTTGTCCCTTCCAGGGTACTCCTCACAGAAAGTGGGGTCCTGATATTTTAGTAATTTTTTTTGTTTTTGTTTTTTGGGGCGTCCCTTTCTCTAGGGGTTGTGTCTCAGATTTCTCCACGGGGACCAGATCTGGAGGAACTTGTCATGAGAGCTTGTTGACCAGCTCAGGAGTTCCTCCGTATTGCATAACATATCCGCTTTTTCTATCCATTGGGATATGGTAGGGGGTGTCTTCTATAGCCAGTGTAGCGGGATTAGTGCTTTAGCTGTGTCCAGGAGGAAGGCCGTCAATCTATTTTTTAAGGGGTGGAAGGCATTTGAGGGTTTCCAAAGGAATATCATTTCTGCTCCTAAGGATAAGTTTGGTTGGATCAACTTGAGGACGTCCTCGACCCCCCCTCCAGTAAGGTTTAATGTCTGGGCAATGCCACCAGATGTGAGAGTAGGATCCAATACCAGAATCGCATCTCCAGCATCTGTTGTGGGGTGCCAATTTATAGCTGAAGAGCCATTGTGGAGTTTTGTACCATCTGACAAGCAACTTGTAATGGCTTTCTTGCATGAGAATGCATGGAGAGAGGCCGTAGGCCATCCTCATGATCAGAGCGGTGTCTGCATTTGATAGTGATATTCCCAATTCTTTCTCCCACGATATGAGAAAGGTAGGTTTGGCATATAGCGGAGGTGCGATAAACTGTTTTCTCAGGTACGAGATTTTCAGCGTTTTAGAGTTGTTTTCGGTGAGAGTTTTTTCAAATAAAGTTTTGGGACGGGTGGATTTGTATTTTGCTTGAAATTCATCAAGGGTTTTGTGTGGATGTGCTTTTTCTGCAGGAAGGAGTAGGATTGGCAGGGGAGTAGATTCTGTCTTATTTCCTCAGGGGTTTTATGACTTAAGGCTTGCAAGTCTTCTAACTGTCTATTGTGCGCCCCTCTCCAGATGCTAGATATCGTTGGGTCTTGTGGTAGCTCCATCAGTTTGTATAAGATCTGAAGTGGCATTTGTGGGGATGGTTTGGGGGCTAAAGATTCGCTAAGCCCGTCCCAGATCTCACATGGTCCTCTGAGCAATGGGTTGAAGTCCCTTGCCCTATATGTGTTCTTATCTGGAAACCAGAGGTCTTCCAGGTAACGCTCCCCGTGTACCCCTTCAGCAAGGGCGTGCAGCAGTGGGTCTTTAGATAGGTTTGTTAGATCTATCCAATATCTAAGTTGAATTGCTCTATAGAAGTCTTGGATGGATGGGAGATCCAAGCCGCCCTCATTTTTCCTCTTAATCATCAAGCTATATGCCAATGTAGGCCTCTTCTGCATCCAAACAAATCCGGAGAAGGCTATACGTAGGAAGTTAAAGAAGGACGAGGGCAAGTGTATCGGAAGCATACGAAGTTTGTAGATTATTATAGGGAGTACATAGGACTTCAACACGTTTTACCTACCAAACCAGGACAAAGCCGGCAAGTCGTATGCGCGTAAGAGTGCTTTGATCTGGTCCAGCAGGGGTAAAAAGTTTTGGCCAAGTATATTCTCTATTTTCTTGGTGAGTTTGACACCCAGATAGTCGACTGAGGTCTCTGACCATGACAAGGGTGAACTGAACCTCAACAGACTACAGTGTCTCTTTGGGATTGAGATATTTAGTATTGTAGATTTGGAGAAATTTATCTTGAAGTTCGAGAAGGCACCAAAATCATTTAAGATGGAGGTAAGTCTGGGCAGACTTCTCACCGGATCTGTTATAACAAACATTATATCGTCCGCGAAAGCTGCTGAGGAGAGTGTGTGTCTGCCCAAGCTTAATCCCTTTATTACAGGGTCCTGTCTCACCCATTGGAGTAAAGGTTCCATTGTAAGTATAAATAGAGTGGGGGAGAGGGGACAGCCTTGGCGGGTGCCATTACGAATGTCAAAGGGGGGGGATAGGGTGTCATTGATTTTTAGTCTAGCGTGCGGTTCTATATATAGAGACAATATTGCAGATATGAAGGGGGTGGGGAAGTTGAAATTTGATAAAACTCTCTCCATGTAGGTCCAGTCCACCCTTTTCGGCGTCGGTACTAACAAGGGCCAGTGGGGTGTTGTGTTTTTGGGCATACTTTATTGCATGTAGTAGGCGTATGCAGTTATCCTTTCCTTCTCTGCCTTTCACGAATCCTGTTTGCTCAGGGTTGACCAGGGTGGGTATAAGGTCTTCCATTCTTTTGGCAAGTGGTTTAGCCCATATTTTCACATCCAGATTAATTAGAGAGATAGGTGTATAGCTGCCACATAGGTTAGGGTCTTTATTGTCCTTGTGAATTAAAGTAACATGTGCCTCCTGGGCTTGTCTAGGGAGTTTTTCACCCTTGAGAAGTGCATTAAGCATATCCATTAGATGTGGGACTAGCTGTTTTTTAAAGACCCTGTAGTACACTATTGAGAACCCATCAGGTCCGGGGCTTTTCCCCTGAGGGCAGGAGTCTATTATCCCTTCTACTTCGTTAGTTGTAATTGGTTCAAGGAGAGTATTGGCGTCTTTATCATAGAGTTTTGTAAGTTTCAGGGATTTTAAGAAGGAATCAATTTGACTTTTATGTCTGACTGGGGAGGTTTCACTATCCTCGAGGTTGTAGAGCTTGGAATAAAAGTGCTGGAATTCCTTCGCTATCTCAACGGTTGTAGAGACTATTGCTCCCGAGTGAGTTTTTATTGATTGGATGTAGTTTCTAGATCTAACCTTTTTAAGTAGGGCCGTCGTCAGTTTGCTTCCTCTGTTAGCATGCGCATATATTCGTTGTTTGAGAAAGAGGTGTTTTTTATTAAATTTGTCATTAAGACAGCAACGCAGGTCCTTCCTTACTGTAGTTAGTTCATCTAGATTTGCTTTGGACTGTGATTGTTTAGTAACTTGTTCTAGTTTAGCTATACGTAAAAGGTAATTGTCTATCTCCTTTTGTTTCTGTTTTTTAATTCTGGATCCTAGGGCTATTAAGTGACCTCTCGTGTACGCTTTATAAGTTTCCCAGCTTAGAGGAAGTTTGAGGTTATCTTTCCGATTTAGTTTGAAAAATTCGTCTATCAAGAGTCCTAGTCTGGATCTCTCATCTGTAGAGTCGAGTAAGGAGTCATTTAAACGCCATATCCACTCCCGAGGGGGTTTATTATTTAAGTGGAAGTCGGCGTGTACAGGTGCATGGTCCGAAATTGTTATAGTCTATTTTGGTTTCCCTGAGTTTCGGTAGTAGGCCTGAGGAGGCAAAGATATAGTCCAATCTTTGGAATGTGGCATGTACTTGCGAGTAGAAGGTAAAGTCTTTAGCAGAAGGTCGTGACGATCTCCAAACATCTGAAACTCCCAGCTCATGCAGAACTTTATTGAGTCTCTTTAGCTTGGCCTGTGAGATCTGGGAACGGGCCGAGGAAGAATCCAGCAGGATTTATGGTGACGTTTAAGTCCCCACCTAGGATGATATGTCCTTCGGCAAATTGTTTGATAATTTCGAGTCGTTTTATTATCCAGGGGATTTGTTCTGTGTTAGGGGCATATAGATTTGCAATTGTTATTTTGATATTTCCAATTTTACCCTTAAGAATGAGAGCCCTACCCTCTCCATCCGAGTGTTGGGCTGTAAGCGTAAAGGGGATAGATTTGTGAAACCAAGAAGAGACCCCTTTTGAGGCGGACACTGGGTGGGAGCTATGGAAGCACTGGTTGAAGAGACCCCCGGGCAACGAAAAGTGTCTGCCTCCCTTAAAGTGTGTCTCTTGTATAAGTAGAATTTTGGACTTACATTTTTTTAGGATCTGTGCCACGTTGTGCCTCTTGTTCGGAGAATTTAAGCCTCGGACGTTGAACAATGTGACACGCATGTCCCCTACGCCGCTCCCGGAGGAGTTGACCATAGCTTAAGAGGGATATAGAAGGCAGTACTTTTAGACAAGATAATCAGAATTAGTTATAAGTTAAAGGTTTAGTTACTGCTTAGACTTCAACTGGCTTTAGAGTTTGGAGGAAGGTTGGAGTTGAGGGAAGAGGGGAGAGGGAGGTGGGATGCGAGGGATAGGAGAAGTAGGTTGAGTACACAGACAGCGAGGGCAAAGCGTTTTCTACTAGTAGCAAATCTTTAAAACGCAGTATAAGGGGAAGAAGAAGAGTTATGTGCTGTGGTAGCTGGAGAGGTCGCGCCCTCACTTGGAGACGTATCAGCCTCAGCAACCAGTCCACACCATCAGAGCTGCTTCGACTACAACAATGTAAAACTGTGGTTATGCTGGACAGATTCAAGCGAAATCCGCTCAGTCAGTCGGGCACCACCACACCACGGCCCCTCTAGGGGCAAATAAACAAAGTAAAACAGGCTAAACATTAACGGAAGGCTATGCGCCGTCAGATGCAAAAAAGAGATCTCTGCTTAGCTCTAGGTCAGAGCAAGCAGCAACAACCAGAAACAGATGGTCAGGTCAAATGCGTACAGTTCTTTTTCAGGTATCCTCCTGGGTCATTTCCACTCTATTCTTTTTCTTCCTGCTCTTTGGGGATTTGGAGTGTCCCGCATGTTGCCATTCTTCTTCTTGAGTTAGATGAGGGAGCTTAGGAAGTTCAAGTAGAGGCATCCAACAGGGTAGATCGATTGGTTCTAGCCCCAATTGCTGCCAGCACTTATGCAGGTCTTCTGGTGAGCGAATGGTAATTCTTTTACCTTTAATGGATAGACCCAAGCCAAATGGGAATAGCCAGGAGTATTTAATGTCCTTGGCTCTCAGAGCTTCCAGGAGGGGTCTAAGCATCCTGCGTTTGGCTAGGGTAGATGGCGCTAAATCTTGGAAAAATTGAATGGGTGTTTCGTCATAATGCAAATTCTTCTTGTTTCTGGTGGCGTTCAGGACCGCCTGAGCATCTGGGAACGCTAAGAGCTTGCATATCACGTCTCTTGGGGGTTCTGAGGGTGATGGAGGCGGTCTCAGAGCTCTATGGATTCTTTCAATAGAGATATTTGCTGCTCTGTCCGCGCCCAATAAGGTAGTAAAGAGATCCATTGCAATTTTTGGGAGTCTTTCGGCTGCCCATGACTCAGGAAGTCCTTTGATTCTGATGTTACTGCGCCTATTCCTATTTTCTAGGTCTTCTTGCATAATTAAGGCGCGATTAAGTTGAGAGTGGTGTTCTTTGACGGCTTGGGGCATTTCTATTGAGTGGGAAATGATATTAGCTGAGGAAGACTCCAGATCTTCCACTCTTCTTCCTAGGTGTTTGAGTTCTTTAATTTCCGATAACTCTGTGATGACAGGGCGTAGCGCCCGTGTAATCAGGTCTCTCATAAAGCTTTTGGAGATGCGTTCAATCTCCTCTCCCTCTGAGGATGCTTCGTTGTCCTTTTCAGTGTCACGGTTGAGTGATGTAGCCATATTTAAAGTTTTTTTACTGGATGGGTGAGGGAATCTGGAGCCACGCTCTTTCAGGAATTTCTGCATATCTGATTGTCCTTTGGTAGGGCGCGGGGTGCTCAGAGTATCAGAATTTTTGTCTCGGCTGGTTTTTCCCCATAATGTACAGCCTTTTGGCGTAGAAAAGAGGTCGTGTAGTGGCGCCCTCATGACCCAGCAAGTCTAGCTATGCTCCATGAGGGCCAGCTGTTGATGGTGTAATATGCCGGTCTACGTTCACTGAGCGAGTTGTTCGTCGAAGTATTAAGGTTCCACTGTAGAACTCTTAAAGAAAAAATTCAGGCAATGCCTGTGCTGTGGATGATCGATGCAAGTATGATGATAGGAGGCTTCTTTATATAGAAAGGGGTGCACGGGTAAAGTGGAAGGGGCTGTAGTGAAGGGCCACAGGGTGGAAGTGGTCAGTGCTCCTTTCGAAGTACCAGAAAAAATTCAGGCTTTGCCTGCGTTACAATTGTTTGCTATATTCCTGCCGGCTTTGTATTCTCACTCCCTTATGTGAAGGTGGAGATGGAGGTGAGGGGAGGGAGGATTCAGGGGAGAGAAAAGGCGCAGCAGATGGTTGGAGCGCAGGTGCTCTGGGTCCGGTCAGAAAGTTGTCTTGAGAGCTCTGTGAAACAACTAGGGGCTGCGCAGGTTTGGATCGAGACCTCACTATGTTGTGCCTCTTTGGGCAAGGTCCTCGTTTTGTGCTGTTAGGTGAACAGAGTGGGGAGAGAGGGTAAGGTCTCCCCGTACAGCTACAATGGTATAGAGTCCAGAACCAGCAAAAGAGAAAAGCAGGGGGGGGGGGGGGGGGGGCGATCCCTGCTATACTGAAGATGGTGTTATTTGTACAGTTCTCTAACTTTGTCTTGTCCTGTGCTCTGCTGGCAAGAGTAATCAGCACCTCTCTGTCTTACATGTGCAGCTTCAGGCTGAGATATACGGGCCTTATCAGCTCCCCTGCCCTCAGGTGGTGAGGGAGGGAGGGGGGGGGGTCCGGGCCGCAGCTCCGGGACTTATCAGCTCCCCTGGGGGCTTATCAGCTCTGCTGCCCTCGGGTGGTGAGGGAGGGGGGGGGGGCAGGCCTCAGTTCCGCTGTTTTATCTCTATTTTTGCTGCTCGGGGAACCTCACTCACCCCACCGACCGTCTCCAGCTCAGTTGAGCTCCTGTGCCTGTTCCAGCGGCAGTGTAAGCTGTCTCTCAGTAGGAGTGGGGTGGCCGTGGGACTTCCGGTCCGCCCCGGCTCCCAACTCGAGGCCGCGGCTTCTCCTTTGTAAATAGGCCCCGATCTTCTAAGTTGCTCGATTTGGGCAAGAGACCCCTCTTTCTGATCCTTGGCCTGCCAGGTAGCCGAGGCTTGTAGTGAGCGGCTCACAAAGGGCTCAGGAAAGACCGTAGGTCTAGAAAACAGTCCTTGTATGCAGGAGCACTAAAGCTGTGCGACTGCTCCCTCTGCAGGCTAGGCCACGCCCCCTCATTTCCTATTTATGACATAATCAATGCTCGTACCAAATTTCAAGTTTCTATGACATTGGGAAGTGAGAAAATTAGATTCCGTACATAAAATTTAGATGCTAATTGGCGCTTAGAATTGAGTAATCGAGTTGGGACCTATTAGCTTTTCCTATTTATGACATAATCAATGCCTGTGCCAAATTTCATGTTTCTACGACATCAGGAAGTGAGAGAATTAGTGGCAATGATGGAAATCAAATGATCTATGTGGGGGGGGCGTATAGATAACACTGGTGGTTCATCTAGTAAGACAGCTCACTGTCGGTAGAGCAGAGACCTGTTGCATTGAGCAGATCTCTCTCTGAAGGACCTCTTGTGTCTGTGTATTGCATGGAAGATCACTGATTTCTTTCTACTGTATAGAGGAGGTGACCAAGACATGTCCTGATTGTGATGTTAATAGGCTCTAACAGAGGGACAACTGCTTCATCAAAGAGAAGGGTGGATGATGAAGGTTCTTCATAGGTTCATACATTATAGTTTATGTGCTACTAGCTTACCCGTCGCGTGTTGCTGCGAAGACAGACATACATACATACATTCGTTTTTATATATCTAGATAACAACCAATCACTACGCAGCTTTCAAGTTACCTCAGCGGTATAATACATAACAACCAATCACAGCACAGGTTTCATGTTGCCTCAGCAGTATAATATATAGCAACCAATCACAGCACAGCTTTCATGTTACCTCAGCAGTATACGAAATAGCAACCAATCACAGCACAGCTTTCATTTTACCTCAGCAGTATAAGAAATTGCAACCAATCATAGCACAGCTTTCATTTTACCACAGCATTCTCAATTTCCAGCAATTGTCTTGCAAAACGTTCGGCGGACGCATCATTTTGTAGTTGAACACGCATCCCGTTGTTCGTAATGCCTTTTGCTTTTGTGCTTGAGATGGAAATCAAACGATCTTTATTTGGGGGGCATAACTGTCGACGATGCTCGTACGCGCGCCACCTATCGTAGGATAGTTGTACTATGCCAGTAATCTTCCCAGGAGTGCACTCAGCAACTTCCCATTAACTTTTCCTATTTATGACATAATCAATGCTCGTGCCAAATTTCACGTTTCTATGACACCGGAAAGTGAGAAAATTACATTGCGCACGTAAAATTTAGACGCTAATTCTTTTGCGCATAGAATTGAATAATCGAGTTGGGACCCATTAGCGTTTCCTATTTATGACATATTCAATGCCCGTGCCAAATTTCAAGTTTCTATGTGAGAAAATTACATTCCGTACGCAAAATGTGGACGCTAATTCTTTGGCGCTTAGAATTGAATAATCGAGTTGGGACCCATTAACTTTTCCTATTTATGACATAATCAATGCTCGTGCCAAATTTCAAGTTTCTATGACATTGGGAAGTGAGAAAATTAGATTCCGTACGTAAAATTTGGACGCCAATTCTTTTGCGCCTAGAATTGAATAATGGAGTTGGGACCCATTAACTTTTCCTATATATGACATAATCAATGCTCGTGTCAAATTTCAAATTTCTATTACATTGGGAAGCGAGAAAATTACATTCCGTACATAAAATTTGGACGCTAATTCTTTGGCACATAGAATTGAATAATCGAGTTGGGACCCATTAACTTTTCCTATTTATGACATAATCAATGCTCGTGCCAAATTTCATGTTTCTACAACATCGGGAAGTGAGAGAATTAGTGGCAATGATGAAAACCGAATGATCTACGTGGGGGGTCGTAACTATCGACGACACTCGCACGCGCGCCATTTATCGTAGCATAAATGTACTATGCCTATAATCTTCCCAGGAGTGTACTCAACAACTTCCCAAAGTTTCATGATGATCGGATGAATGGTGTAGTAGCGCATAAAGGACAAACAGACAGACAGACACACACGCAGACATACATTCAATTTTATATATAGACTAGCTTACACGTCGCGCGTTGCTGCGAAGACAGACAGACATACATTCGTTTTTATATATCTAGATAACAACCAATCACAGCGCAGCTTTTTTAGGTTACCTCAGTGGTATAATATATAACAACCAATCACAGCGCAGCTTTCATGTTACCTCAGCTTTTTAATATATAACACCCAATCACAGCGCAGCTTATATGTTACCTCAGCAGTAAAAAATATAACAACCAATCACAGCACAGCTTTCATGTTACGTCAGCAGTAAGAGAAATAACAACCAATCACAGCGCAACTTTTATTCTGCCTCAGCAATATAAAAAATAGCAACGAATCACAGTGCAGCATTGATTTTACCTCAGCGGTATAATATGAAGCAACCAATCACAGCACAGCTTTTATTTTGCCTCAGCATTCTCAATATCTAGCAATTGTCTTGCGAAACGTTCGACGGATGCATTATTTTGTAGTTGAACATGCATCCCGTTACTCGTAATTAGAGATGAGCGAACGTACTCGTCCGAGCTTGATACTCGGGCGAATATTAGCGTGTTCGGGATGCTCGGTACTCGTAAAGAGTACCACGCGATGTTCTGGTTACTTTCAGTTTCCTCTCTGAGACGTTAGCGCGCTTTTCTGGCCAATTGAAAGACAGGGAAGGCATTACAACTTCCCCCTGTGACGTTCAAGGCCTATACCACCCCCCTGCTGTGAGTGGCTGGGGAGATCAGATGTCACCCGAGTATAAAAATCGGCCCCTCCCGCGGCTCGGCTCAGATGCCTTGTGAGTTAGCTGAGGGAAAGTGCTATCGTGATGGAGCTGCTGTAGGGAGAGTGTTTGTAGTGAGTGTAAGCTTCAAGAACCCCAACGGTCCTTCTCAGGGCCACATCTACTAGTGTGCAGTACTGTGTTAGCACTGTATTTTTTTTTTTTTCCAAAATTGGATCTGCAGAGCATTGCGCCCTGCAATAGGGACAGAAGTGGTAGTTAGGCAGGGAGAGTGTTAGGAGTGAGTGTAGGCTTCAAGAACCCCAACGGTCCTTTCTAGGGCCACATCTATCCGTGTGCAGTACTGTCCAGGCTGCTGTTAGCAGTGTTGCATTTTTTTTTTTTTTAAACCGGCTGTGCAGACCATTGCACCCGGCATTAATACTACAGGGATAGAATTGTGTAGGCAGGGCCAGAAGACATACATTATTCATTGAATAGACGCAGTGTGGCTTTTCCTTTGAAAAACCAGGGAAAAAATTCTATTTCGCCTGCCTCTGACAGTCCTCAGGGCTCTGGGTACGTGTGTGCTGCGTGCAGAACGTTAAAAAAAATCAGACGCAGCCAGCTATGTTTTACTGCAGGCTTGCGCCAATTTTTTTCCTGCATGGGAAATCCCTGATCTGCTGTAGCGAATAACTTTGCATCACTGCAGTTCTCTGACACATTTGCAGGGCCACAACACAGTTATTAAACTTAGTAGTATTCATTGAATACCCGCAGTGTGGCTTGTCCTTTGAAAAACAAGGGAAAAAATTATATTTTGGCTGCAGGCTTGCGCCAATTTCTTTCCTGGCTTGGAAATCACTGGTAATACAGCATGCTGAGGGGTAGGGGTAGGGGTAGGCCTAGAGGACGTGGACGTGGCCGAGGACGCGTAGGCCCAAGTCAGGGTGTGGGCACAGGCCGAGCTCCTGATCCAGGTGTGTCGCAGCCGACTGCTGCGCGATTAGGAGAGAGGCACGTTTCTGGCGTCCACACATTCATCGCCCAATTAATGGGTCCACGCGGGAGACGTTTATTAGAAAATGAGCAGTGTGAGCAGGTCCTGTCGTGGATGGCAGAAAGTGCTTCGAGCAAGCTATCATCCACCCAGAGTTCTGCGCCGTCCAGTGCTGCAAATCCGAATCCTCTGTCTGCTGCTCCTCCTTCCTCCCAGCCTCCTCACTCCACTACAATGACACATGCTCAGGAGCAGGAAGACTCCCAGGAACTGTTCTCGGGCCCCTGCTCAGATTGGGCAGCAGTGGTTCCTCTCCCACCAGAGGAGTTTATCGTCACTGATGCACAACCATTGGAAAGTTCCCGGGGTCCGGGGGATGAGGCTGGGGACTTCCGGCAACTGTCTCAAGACCTTTCAGTGGGTGAGGAGGACGATGACGATGAGACACAGTTGTCTTGCAGTGAGGTAGTAGTAAGGGCAGTAAGTCCGAGGGAGGAGCGCACAGAGGATTCAGAGGAAGAGCAGCAGGACGATGAGGTGACTGACCCCACCTGGTGTGCAACGCCTACTCAGGACAGGTCTTCAGAGGGGCAGGCAAGGGCAGCAGCAGGGCAGGTTGCAAGAGGCAGTGCGGTGGCCAGGGGTGGAGGCAGGGCCAGACCGAATAATCCACCAACTGTTTCCCAAAGCGCACCCTCGCGCCATGCCACCCTGCAGAGGCCGAGGTGCTCTAAGGTCTGGCAGTTTTTCACAGAAACGCCTGACGACCGACGAACAGTGGTGTGCAACCTTTCTCGCGCCAAGATCAGCCGGGGAGCCACCACCAACAGACTCACCACCACCAGCATGCGCAGACATATGATGGCCAAGCACCCCACAAGGTGGGACGAAGGCCGTTCACCGCCTCCGGTTTGCACCGCTGCCTCTCCCCCTGTGCCCCAACCTGCCACTGAGATCCAACCCCCCTCTCAGGACACAGGCACTACCGTCTCCTGGCCTGCACCCACACCCTCACCTCCGCTGTCCTCGGCCCCATCCACCAATGTCTCGCACCGCACAGTCCAGCCGTCACTAGCGCAAGTGTTGGAGCGCAAGCGCAAGTACGCTGCCACGCACCCGCACGCTCAATCGTTAACTGTCCACATAGCCAAATTTATCAGCCTTGAGATGCTGCCGTATAGGGTTGTGGAAACGGAGGCTTTCAAAGCTATGATGGCGGCGGCGGCCCCGCGCTACTCAGTTCCCAGTCGCCACTACTTTTCCCGATGTGCCGTCCCAGCCCTGCACGACCACGTCTCCCGCAACATTGTACGCGCCCTCACCAATGCGGTTAGTGGCAAGGTCCACTTAACTACGGACACGTGGACAAGCACAGGCGGGCAGGGCCACTACATCTCCCTGACGGCACATTGGGTGAATTTAGTGGAGGCTGGGACAGAGTCAAAGCCTGGGACCACTCACGTCCTACCCACCCCCAGAATTGCAGGCCCCAGCTCGGTGGTGGTATGTTCGGTGGTGTATGCTTCCTCCACTAAACCACCCTCCTCCTCCTCAACCTCTGTCTCGCAATCTAGATGTGTCAGCAGCAGCAGGACGTCGCCAGCAGTCGGTGTCGCGCGGCGTGGCAGCACAGCGGTGGGCAAGCGTCAGCAGGCCGTGCTGAAACTACTCAGCTTAGGAGATAGGAGGCACACGGCCCACTAACTGCTGCAGGGTCTGACACAGCAGACCGACCGTTGGCTTGCGCCGCTGAGCCTCCAACCGGGCATGGTCGTGTGTGACAACGGCCGTAACCTGGTGGCGGCTCTGCAGCTCGGCAGCCTCACGCACGTGCCATGCCTGGCCCACGTCTTTAATTTGGTGGTTCAGCGCTTTCTGAAAAGCTACCCACGCTTGTCAGACCTGCTCGGAAAGGTGTGCCGGCTCTGCGCACATTTCCGCAAGTCCCACACGGACGCTGCCACCCTGCGCACCCTGCAACATCGGTTTAATCTGCCAGTGCACCGACTGCTGTGCGACGTGCCCACACGGTGGAACTCTACGCTCCACATGTTGGCCAGGCTCTATGAGCAGCGTAGAGCTATAGTGGAATACCAACTCCAACATGGGCTGCGCAGTGGGAGTCAGCCTCCTCAATTCTTTTCAGAAGAGTGGGCCTGGTTGGCAGACATCTGCAAGGTCCTTGGAAACTTTGAGCAGTCGACCCAGGTGGTGAGCGGCGATGCTGCAATCATTAGTGTCACCATTCCTCTGCTCTGCATCTTGAGAAGTTCCCTGCAAATCATAAAGGCAGATGCTTTGCGCTCGGAAACAGAGGCGGGGGAAGACAGTATGTCGCTGGATAGTCAGAGCACCCTTCTGTCTATATCTCAGCGCGTTCAGGAGGAGGAGGAGGAGGAGCATGAGGAGGATGAGGAGGAGGGGGAAGAGACAGCTTGGCCCACTGCTGACGGTACCCATGCTGCTTGCCTGTCATCCTTTCAGCGTGTATGGCCTGAGGAGGAGGAGGCGGAGGAGGAGGAGGAGGATGAGGAGGATCCTGAAAGTGATCTTCCTAGTGAAGACAGCCATGTGTTGCGTACAGGTACCCTGGCACACATGGCTGACTTCATGTTAGGATGCCTTTCTCGTGACCTTCGCGTTACGCGCATTCTGGCCACTACGGATTACTGGGTGTACACACTGCTCGACCCACGCTATAAGGAGAACCTTCCCACTCTCATTCCCGAAGAGGAAAGGGGTTCGAGAGTGTTGCTATACCACAGGACCCTGGCGGACAAGCTGATGGTAAAATTCCCATCCGACAGCGCTAGTGGCCGAAGGCGCAGTTACGAGGGCCAGGTAGCAGGGGAGGTGCGGAGATCGAGCAGCATGTACAGCCCAGGCAGTGCAACAGTCTTTAAGGGCCAGGACAGCTTTATGGCTCCCCAGCAAGACTGTGTCACCGCTCCCCAGTCAAGGCTGAGTCGGCGGGAGCACTGTAAAAGGATGGTGAGGGAGTACGTAGCCGATCGCACGACCGTCCTCCGTGACGCCTCTGCCACCTACAACTACTGGGTGTCGAAGCTGGACACGTGGCCTGAACTAGCGCTGTATGCCCTGGAGGTGCTTGCTTGTCCTGCGGCTAGCGTCTTGTCAGAGAGGGTGTTTAGTGCGGCTGGGGGAATCATCACAGATAAGCGTACCCGCCTGTCAACCGACAGTGCCGACAGGCTAACACTCATCAAGATGAACAAAGCCTGGATTTCCCCAGACTTCTCTTCTCCACCAGCGGACAGCAGCGATACCTAAGCAATACGTAGGCTGCACCCGCGGATGGAAGCATCGTTCTCTCTCACCATCCAAAACGGGGACATTTCTGCTTCATCAATCTGTGTATAATATTCCTCCTCCTGCTCCTCCTCCTGAAACCTCACGTAATCACGCTGAACGGGCAATTTTTCTTAGGGCCACAAGGCTCACATATAATTTTTCTAAAAATTTTTTATGCGTTTCAATGCTCTTAAAAGCATTGGAACTTTAACTTGAAACTATTTTTCGTTAAACTGGGCTGCCTCCAGGCGTAGTTACCACTTAAGCCACATTAACCAAAGCGATTAATGGGTTTCACCTGCCATCTTGGTTGGGCATGGCCAATTTTTACTGAGGTACATTAGTACTGTTGATACACCAATTTTTTTGGGCCCTCACCTACAGTGTAATCATAGCAATTTCTATGTTCTTCGCCTGCACTCATGGTACAGAAAGGTGTTTGGGGTTGGCCTACACTTTAGCTACATAAATGTAACTTGGGCCTTGGCTATACTGCAGCTACTGAAATGGAACTAAGACTGCGCTCCCACTATACTGCTGCTTCGGAATTGTTCCTGGGGCCTGTGTAGGCTGCTACTATTACTTAAATGGAACTTAGACTATGCTCCTCCTATACTGCTGCTTCGGAATTGTTACTGGGGCCTGTCTTGAGTGCTACTATTACTGAAATGGAACTAATACTGTGCTCCCCCTATAATGCTGCTAGTGATATGTTAGTGGAGCCTGTCCTAATGCTACGGCTGAAATATTACGAATTCTGGGCTCTGCCTATACCGCTGCTAATGGTATGTCTCTGGGGTGTGGAAACAGAGGCTTCCCAAAGACATGATGGCGGCGAGGCCATTTCCCACCAACGCAGTTACTGTTAAGGTGCATATAACCACGGACACGTGGAGAGGACACGTAGTGCCTCAAAAACATCCCCCTCCTCCTCCAACAATGAAAACATTCTTGGCAAATGCCTTTGCATTGGTTCGTCTGGTGGCAGTCCAAGAATTTCACCTTTACCGACACAACAAGAGAGCCCCCCCACCATCCCCCCGCCACGGCCCACTTAATCCTGGCCACATTCCGAAAACCAACAAAATACAACCGTGCTACTAGGTCCGCAGTCACCACCACATTACCACCAACGCGGTTACTGTTAAGGTGCATATAACCACGGACACATGGAGAGGACACGTAGTGCCTCAAAAACATCCACCGCCACGGCCCACTTAATCCTGGCCACATTCCGAAAACCAACAAATTACAACCGCGCTACTAGGTCCGCAGTCACCACCACATTACCACCAACGCGGTTACTGTTAAGGTGCATATAACCACGGACACGTGGAGAGGACACGTAGTGCCTCAAAAACATCCCCCGCCACGGCCCACTTAATCCTGGCCACATTCCAAAAACCAATAAAATACAACCACGCTACTAGGTCCGCAGTCACCACCACATTACCACCAACGCGGTTACTGTTAAGGTACATATTACCAGTCTGACTGGGGCATACAGACACCTTGACAGAATGAATAGTGTGTGGCACATAGGTTCCCCATTGCTATGCCCACGTGTGCAGCTCCTGATGGAGGTGGCACAGGATTGAATTTCTCATTGCTTCTGTACAGCATTGTGGGCTATTGCCCCACCACTTTTAAAGAGGGTCGCTGCCTAGCCGTGCCAACCCTCTGCAGTGTGTGCCTGCAGTTCCTCCTCATGGCAGACGCACTTATAAATAGACATGAGGGTGGTGTGGCATGAGGGCAGCTGAAGGCTGCGCAGGGACAGTTTGGTGTGCGCTGTGGACACTGTGTCGTGCAGGGGGGAGGGGGGTTGGGCAGCATGTAACCCAGGAGAAGTGGCAGCGGAGTGTCATGCAGGCAGTGATTGTGCTTTGTTGTAGCTAGTGTGGTGCTTAGCTAAGGTATGCCATGCTAATGAGGGCTTTTCAGAAGTAAAAGTTGTTGGGGGGGGGCCCCACTCTTGCCGGTATTGTGGCTTAAAGGGGTCGTCCCGCGGCAGCAAGTGGGTCTATACACTTCTGTATGGCCATATTAATGCACTTTGTAATATACATTGTGCATTAATTATGAGCCATACAGAAGTTATAAAAAGTTTTATACTTACCTGCTCCGTTGCTAGCGTCCTCGTCTCCATGGTGCCGACTAATTTTCGGCCTCTGATGGCCAAATTAGCCGCGCTTGCGCAGTCCGGGTCTTCTGCTTTCTACTATGGAGCCTCTCGTGCAGGATGCCGGCTCCGTGTAGCTCCGCCCCGTCACGTGCCGATTCCAGCCAATCAGGAGGCTGGAATCGGCAATGGACCGCACAGAAGAGCTGCGGTCCACGGAGGAAGAGGATCCCGGCGGCCATCTTCACCGGTAAGTATAGAAGTCACCGGAGCGCGGGGAATAAGGTAAGGGCTCCAGTAAGCTTTCTTTAGGTCCCTGCATCGGGGTTGTCTCGCGCCGAACGGGGGGGGGGGGGGGGGGGGGTTTGAAAAAAAAAAAAAAACCTGTTTCGGCGCGGGACAACCCCTTTAATAGTGGGACCTGTGAACTTGAGATGCAGCCCAACATGTAGCCCCTCGCCTGCCCTATCCGTTTCTGTGTCGTTCCCATCACTTTCTTGAATTGCCTAGATTTTCACACATGAAAACCTTAGCGAGCATCGGCGAAATACAAAAATGCTCCTGTCGCCCATTGACTTCAATGGGGTTCGTTACTCGAAACGAACCCTCGAGCATCGCGATAAATTCGTCCCGAGTAACGAGCACCCGAGCATTTTGGTGCTCACTCATCTCTACTTGTAATGCCTTTTGCTTTTGTGCTTGAGATGGAAATCAAACGATCTTTGTCTGGGGGGGGCATAACTGTCGACGACGCTCACACGCACCCCACCTATCGTAGGATAGTTGTACTATGCCTATAATCTTCCCAGGAGTGTACTCAACAACTTCCCATTAACTTTTCCTATTTATAACATAATCAATGCTTGTGCCAAATTTCACGTTTCTATGACAACGGAAAGTGAGAAAATTACATTCCGCACGTAAAATTTGGACGCTCATTCTTTTGTGCATAGAATTGAATAATGGAGTTGGGACCCATTAGCTTTTTCCTACTTATTACATAATCAATGCTCGTGCCAAATTTCACGTTTCTATTAGCGTAAAATTTGGACGCTAATTCTTTGGCGCTTAGAATTAAATAATCGAGTTGGGACCCATTAGCTTTTCCTATTTATGACATAATCAATGCTCGAGCCGAATTTCATGTTTCTACAACATCGGGAAGTGAGAGAATTAGTGGCAATGATGGAAATAGAACGATCTACGTGGGGGGGTCGAAACTGTCGACGACGCACGCACGCCATTTATCGTAGCATATATGTACTATGCCTATAATCTTCTTAGGAGTGTACTCAACAACTTCCCAAAGTTTCATGGCGATCGGATGAATGGTGTAGTAACGCATAAAGGACAAACAGACACGCACGCAGACAGACAGACAGACAGACACACACACACGCATACATTCAATTTTATATATATATACTAGCTTACCCATCGCGCGTTGCTGCGAAGACAGACAGACATAGATTCATTCGTTTTTATATATCTAGATAACAACCAATCACAGCGCACCTTTCATGTTACCTCAGTGGTATAATATATAACAACCAATCGCAGCTTACATGTTACCTCAGCTGTATAACATATAACACCCAATCACAGCGCAGCTTTCATGATACCTCAGCAGTAAGAGAAATAACAACCAATCACAGCGCAACTTTTATTCTGCCTCAGCAATATAAAAAATAGCAACCAATTACAGCGCAGCATTCATTTTACCTCAGCGGTATAATATATAGCAACCAATCACAGCAGAGCTTTCATGTTACGTCAGCAGTATAATATATAGCAACCAATCACAGCACAGCTTTCATTTTACCTCAGCGGTATAATATATAGCAACCAATCACAGCGCAGCGTTCATTTTACCTCAGCGGTATAATATATAGCAACCAATCACAGCGCAGCGTTCATTTTACCTCAGCGGTATAATATATAGCAATCAATCACAGCGCAGCGTTCGTTTTACCTCAGCATTCTCAATATCCAGCAATTGTCTTGTGAAACGTTCGGCGGATGCATCATTTTGTAGTTGAACACGCATCCCGTTGCTCGTAATGCCTTTTGCTTTTGTGCTTGAGATGGAAATCAAACGATCTTTGTCAGGGGGGCATAACTGTCGACGATGCTCGCACGCACCCCACCTATCGTAGGATAGTTGTACTATGCCAGTAATCTTCCCAGGAGTGTACTCAGCAACTTCCCATTAACTTTTCCTATTTATGACATATTCAATGCCCGTGTCAAATTTCAAGCTTCTATGACATTGGGAAGCGAGAAAATTAGATTCCGTACGTAAAATTTGGACGCCAATTCCTTTGCGCCTACAATTGAATAATCGAGTTGGGACCCATTAACGTTTCCTATTTATGACATAATCAATGCGCGTGCCAAATTTCGAGTTTCTATTACATTGGGAAGCGAGAGAATTCTATTTTGTACGTAAAATTTGGACGCTAATTCTTTGGCGCATAGAATTGAATAATCGAGTTGGGACCCATTAGCGTTTCTTTTTTGTGACATAATCAATGCCCGTGCCAAATTTCAAGTTTCTATGTGAGAAAATTACATTCCGTATGCAAAATTTAGACGCTAACTCTTTTGCGCATAGAATTGAATAATCGAGTTGGGACCCATTAGCTTTTCCTATTTATGACATAATCAATGCTTGTGCCAAATTTCACGTTTCTATGACACCGGAAAGTGAGAAAATTACAATCCGTACATAAAATTTGGATGTTAATTCTTTTGCGCATAGAACTGAATAATCAAGTTGGGACCCATTAGCTTTTCCTATTTATGACATAGTTAATGCTCGTGCCAAATTTCACGTTTCTATTACATTGGGAAGCGAGAGAATTCGATTCCGTACGTAAAATTTGGACGCTAATTCCTTGGCGCATAGAATTGAAAAAATCGAGTTGGGACCCATTAGCTTTTCCTATTTATGACATAATCAATGCTCGTGCCAAATTTCATGTTTCTACGACATTGGGAAGTGAGAAAATTAGTGGCAGTGATGGAAATCGATCGATCTACGTGGGGGGGGGGGGGGCATAACTGTCGACGACGCTCGCACGCCCGCCATTTATCGTAGGATATTTGTACTATGCCTATAATCTTCCCAGGAGTGTACTCAACAACTTCCCAAAGTTTCATGGCGATCGGATGAATGGTGTAGTAGCGCATAAAGGACAGACACACAGACAGACACGCAGACAGACAGACACATAGACAGACACGCATACATTCAATTTCATATATATAGATAAAGACAAGTCATCTTCTTATTTCTTTCTCCTGTTCTCTTCTAGTTCCAACAAAAAGCCATAACCCCAATGGAGTGATCTGCCCATCCTGCACTGCTGACCAACCTACCTGGTGTTACACTTCAGATACTGTCCAATGTACAGCGGATGAGAATATGTGTCTTCTCCAGGAAATAGAACAAACAGGTTTCAATAACTATTTTATTGTTGTACTTCACTTTATAGGCAACCTTTGACTAAGATTGAAAGGATCTCTACACAGAGATCTTACCAACACCTAACTAGACACTGAAAAGAACTAAAAATTAAGTTTTATTGAAAAAAAATATTCAAATTAGTGTACAGTAATTTAACAATTACTCTATAATCATGTGTAGATCCCCTATTCCTATTATATCATTAGGGACCACAGTTTCTGATATCACATGAGAGTTAGATGTTTCACCTCTACAGTCTCAATTGGTACTATACTTCGAGACTGGAAAAAAATAGCGGTATCGTAGAATAAGGGCTCCCACACACTTGTGTTTGCGTTTTTTGTCAACGTGACTGTCAATGGGACTTTCTAATGTTAACCCTTTCCAATCCACTGTCTGATGTCTGAAGACATTATAATTTAAGGCTGTACAGTCCCGATGTTGAAAGATGTCCGTCAAGGTTCTCTTACTGTATATTGCCAGCCTCTCTGTTGTTGGAGCCTATCCAACATGTCACCTCATGCAGTACTGGCTTTAGCCAGCATATAGCGCTGTTGTATAATGATAAAAAAAGAGTAAGCCCCCTAGAAAAACCAAGATACTAATTGGATTGGAAAGGGTTAAAAACACAGCGCAGTGCAACTTGCGTTTTTGGTGCGTTGCGTTGCGTTTTTAACATTAGAAAGTCCCTTTGACAATTGCGTTGACAAAAAACGCAAACGCAAGTGTCTGGGAGCCCGAACTTGTAAATATTTCCGTATGTTCAATCAAACTACAAGTGACTGATCTATTAGTACTAATACCATTTATGAACTACTGACACTTTGTTAGTAACGATGAGCGAACGTACTCGTTTCGAGTACTTACGCACCCGAGTACCGCCATTTTCGAGTACTTCAGTACTCGGGTGAAAAGATTCGGGGGGCGCCGGGGGCGGGGAGAGGCGTGGCGGTGCGGGGGTAGCAGCGGGGAACAGGGGGGAGCCCTCTCTCTCTCCCTCCCCCCCCCCACTCCCCACTGCTACCCCCCGTGCCGCCACGGCGCCCCCCGAATTTTTTCGCCCGAGTACGGAAGTACTCGGAAATCGTGGTATTCGGGCGAAAAAGGGGCGTGGCCGAGCACGTTCGCTCATCTCTATTTGTTACTTAAGAAATAAAGTAAAATGCAAATTTGAGTAACAATAAATATTTATGTAGACGTGAATCAAGTAAATATAAAGGATCCCTACGTAGCCATTTAAATCCAGGCCTTATTCCTTGCTTCTGTATCATAGATAGTCATCTGTATAGCCTTGCATGACAATAGGCATTTTAATATAGCACATAGAAAGATTTTGCACTTGCCCAGAGGCTGATATAAGAGGACAAGCTACAGTTTGTCAGCTGAGTAAATCTTGCAGCAAACAGTGGAATAGCTAATTCTGCACTACTGATATATACACAGTGCGCAACATCATAACGGTGTGTCTGCGCTGAGTAGGTGGTTACGCCACTTTTCTGCGTATTACAAAAAGTTATTCTACGATATAACTATTTTTTTTTTCAACTAATCACAGGGACGGAAAAAGTCTATAGAACTAAAGCTAAGCCCTTTTCACAGTAACAGACTAAAATATAGATGCTTTATTAGGGATATATTAAAAGACATAAATGGGCTAACACACAAACAAAAAAATATAAACCAGTAAAGTCCGTAACTTTTTGGTATATTACTGGCCTCCACTCAAAAACCAGATGTGTGTGGGGCCAGATAACAGATCAGTGCTACAAGCAAGTAGTAGGAAGAGCTTAGTCACTTCCTAAACTGGTAAAGATCATACAGCATCAAGATTTGGAGGTATGATGCTCCTCTAACTTGGTATTGAAGTGCTGTAATGATCTACTAAAGTGATTGCTGTCTTAGACAGTATCCAACATAGGGACGTGTCAATATCTCAAACTCTTTAGCATCAATCACGGGCAATGAGAAAAAGTTTTCCTATAATAAGGATTTTTCACAATCGGACACTCATAGTCGGAGTGTGTAAATGAACTGTGCTCGACGCGTTTCCCCACAAGAAAAATTGTGGTTCATCAGGAGCTCAGATGAATTCGACAGGCATTCGTATAGCACTGTTAGTAGTAATGAATTAACCAAAGATGTTTAAGATGAAGTCAGATAATCCAAGTGGTGCAGTGACTTAGAGACAATCTGTGTGATTGCTCAGTATGTCAGATGCATAGAAGCAAAACTGCATGTTAGGCACCAACTAAAGAGATACAGGTATACTCCCAGCATTAGTATGCAGAGTATGGTCTCTCTGCTCAATCTTAGCTAATGGGGGTTTGTAAGTAGGAAGTCTGAGAGATATTGGCTCAGTATATTATGGAAACTGCAGCCAGAGTATATGCTCCCTGAGTAACAGAGAGCTATAAAGCTGTAAATCTGGATGCAGCATCAGCTTGGCAGTTTCAATAATAGCCCAGGCTCATCAAGGACTGTCTCATCTTGATGATATAACAAAAATCAGATGAGGATGTTAGGTATATAGAAAATGGTCACTATATAAGTGTGGCCACCTCTATAACCAGACTAAACTTCAGACCTAGGCTGAAAATATAGACTTAGTTTCAAGTAGTGTAAAGAGCCTTCCTGCATGCTACCAGGTATAGAGTAGCAGCAGGTTTCTCTGATCTACTCCTTCCTACAGAGGATAGTTGTTATGCCCATGCATCAAACTGTCACAAAGCACCAAAGATAAATAAATAAATAAATAAATAAAGAGGTAAAGCCTGTGGCTCTGATGGTGAGCCACAGGGGTAATGCAAGAGTGTATGTGTCAGCCTCTTATATACTGATTACTGGACCGCCTTGATGGGAGGAGAGTAATAAGTGAGCCAATCAGCGGCTCTTAAAAATAAAGGGGACCCGACTATGCAAATATCCATGCTGCAGCTCTAATTAAAGTGTTTTGGATGTGAATCCAAAGTTGTAACATGCTTATCAGCATGTTACCGGCAAGGGGGTTAAGTAAAGCAGTGCATAGCGGTGTCTGATCGCTCACCGCTATGCCAGATTATTCAAAAATGATGTTAGTAGCTCCTACCAGCATAGGAGGCTACTGCACATGCGTGTGACATCATCACATGGTCACATGATCGCAAGAATGGTCACATGACCGCCAGGAAGGTCCTGGTGGTAAAAGATGGAATGCAAGCCCTATATGGATCAGAGGGCAACCACAGCGACCAGAGCCAGGATTCAAAACATTTAAAGCTGCTAAATAAAGGTGTATTTGCAATGTTTGTACTTTCCTTTATGTATTATAATTTGTAAAGGACAAATATGGATGGTACCCATTATGAAGATGTTCTTTCAGGTAAGTATGCAAATCCAGTAATATATAATGGTACTCAAATGCAGAATAAGTATAATGCCACACCAATACATGTTTAGATGCTCTGATATCGAATATGTACACCATAATAGGATGTACAGGCTGAAAGAGAACATGGAACGGTCTATTCGGAGGAGAACATATTAATAGATCTTTATCCGGGGAAAAGGCACAAATACTGACAATTAATCCAGGAAACAATTAAAGCATAAACTTTCATTGAGGCCGAGTGGATTCAGACTGTTCATACGAAATATCCATGCCGCTTCTTTTTGTAACAGCCGCTGGTCCACATTTCCCCTTCTCCCATGTGTGCGTAACAATTCTATGCCTTGGAATTTTAGCGTATTTGCATCACCACTATGCGTTGACCAAATGTGGTCCGCTAAAGGTGTAGATTCTCGTCTTTCTATGTTTCCTATGTGGCCAAGTATCCTGCGCCGGAACTGCTGTATCGTCTTCCCTATGTAGTTTTTTGGGCAGGGGCAGGTGGCCATGTAAATGATATTACGAGTTTTACAGTTAATAAAATCTTGGCACTGGAAAGTCCGGTTGGAAACAGCACACGTGAAAGAATTAGCTTTTAGAATGAAGGGGCAGGCGGCACAGGTATGGCACGGAAAAGTGCCTACTGGTCTGTTTTGACCTAACCAAGTCAGTCTGGATTCGTCAGGATGTAAATGGCTTTTGACGAGATGATCTTTTAAATTATGGCCTCGTCTGTAAGTAATGCATGGTTTCGTAGGTATGTAATCTCTAATATCCGGATCATTTTTGAGAATGTCCCAATAATGAGATAAAATCTCTCGTATCTGCCCCGAAGCTGTATCAAAGGTGCCTATCACTCGTGGAGAATGTTCAATGGCCCGTACTCGTGGTGTTAGTAATGTAGTACGAGGCTGTTGAGATGCATATTGATAGGCTTTCATGACTACTTCCTCAGGGTACCCCCTTGTTGTAAAACGTTTCATCAGTTTTTTGCTTTCTTGGAAGAAGGAAGCTTCGTCCGAACAATTACGACGAAGACGAAGGAACTGGCCCTTAGGAATACCGCGTTTCAAGGGTGTAGGATGGTAACTCTGCCAGCCCAATAGACTGTTGGTAGCAGTCTGCTTCCGGTGCAAAGTTGACGAGATGGTACCATCCTCGTTCTTAGAGATCCGAAGATCTAGGAAGGGTAATGATGTCGGGTGGATGTCACTAGTGACACGTAGATTTAAGGTGTTCACATTTAGTGCATCAATGAAGGTCTCCAAAGATGAGGGAGTCCCCTTCCATAGAACGAGGATGTCGTCTATATAGCGTAACCAGAGGATGATGTTGTCGGACCAGAGTGGATTATTATAAATGACCCTTTCCTCCCACCAGCCCAGGTACAGATTAGCATAAGATGAGGAACATGGCGTCCCCATCGCTGTACCCCTGAGCTGGTGGAAGTACTCGGAGTCAAACACAAAATAATTGTGCTTCAAGATGAATTCGAGTAGGTCAACGACACACTGGTTATGGCTATTGTAATGTGCACCCCTTTGTTGGAGAAAGGAAGACACTGCTGTCAGACCGCCGTCATGAGGGATGGAGCTATACAGTGCTTCAATGTCTAATGATGCTAGGATGACATCGGAATCGATTGTAATACCATCAAGAATACGCAGGACGTCCATCGTATCTCTAACATACGATCTCAATGATAGAACGTATGGGCGCAAGATCTTATCAATGTAAATGCTAACATTCTGGGTGAGATTATTTACCCCCGATACTATAGGACGTCCCTTAATAGGGTTAGTACCCTTATGCACCTTTGGCAGTGCGTAAAACGTAGCGATGGTTGGAGTTGGAGGGTACATGAAACGGTATTCATTGGTATCAATATTTCCGGCAGCCAATTCCCGTTGTAAAAGGTCACGCAGTAGGACCAAAAAGGAGTTTGTTGGATCACATGAGAGAGTACCATAGGTGGAGGGATCATTCAAAAGTCGGCGGCACATGTCAATATATTGTGATCTATTAAGAATCACAATATTGCCGCCCTTATCAGCTGGCTTTACAATAATCGCAGGATTTTTTTCGAGATTTTTAAGTGCCTTAGTTTCCCCTTGTGTCAGATTAGAACGTGGACCTAAAAAGGTTTTCAAAGTTTTAAGATCATTTTTTACCAATCTCTCGAAGATGTCTATTTCCGGACTATGTAGTGCCGGGGGGTTGTTTCTACTGGAAGGTTTAAGGTCCGTAAAAGGACCCATGCCTTCAATTCTCATATTCTCATTCTCGAGATCCTGTAGAATCTGAAGGCCCTGAAGATCAGCCAAATCTAGGCCCATTTCTCTGAGTCGTTCTTTATCTTTGATGGCAAAAAATTTTTTCCATCTTAATTTGCGGGTGAAGAGGGAGATGTCCTTCGTCCACACGAACGGGTCAAACCGGGTCGTGGGGACGAAGGACAGCCCCCTCTCCAACAGGCCCAGCTCCTGTGGTGTAAGATTATAATCAGACAAGTTGACAACTTGCAACTTGTCTTCAATGGGAATTAGGTCCGTCTCAGATATAGTTAACATGTTCGAGTTCGTTCCTATGTAGTCTCTATGGTCCGGGTGAGGGATTGGGGGAAGAGACAGAGTAGAGGATGTCAGGGGGGGGGTGATGCAAATACGCTAAAATTCCAAGGCATAGAATTGTTACGCACACATGGGAGAAGGGGAAATGTGGACCAGCGGCTGTTACAAAAAGAAGCGGCATGGATATTTCGTATGAACAGTCTGAATCCACTCGGCCTCAATGAAAGTTTATGCTTTAATTGTTTCCTGGATTAATTGTCAGTATTTGTGCCTTTTCCCCGGATAAAGATCTATTAATATGTTCTCCTCCGAATAGACCGTTCCATGTTCTCTTTCAGCCTGTACATCCTATTATGGTGTACATATTCGATATCAGAGCATCTAAACATGTATTGGTGTGGCATTATACTTATTCTGCATTTGAGTACCATTATATATTACTGGATTTGCATACTTACCTGAAAGAACATCTTCATAATGGGTACCATCCATATTTGTCCTTTACAAATTATAATACATAAAGGAAAGTACAAACATTGCAAATACACCTTTATTTAGCAGCTTTAAATGTTTTGAATCCTGGCTCTGGTCGCTGTGGTTGCCCTCTGATCCATATAGGGCTTGCATTCCATCTTTTACCACCAGGACCTTCCTGGCGGTCATGTGACCATTCTTGCGATCATGTGACCATGTGATGATGTCACACGCATGTGCAGTAGCCTCCTATGCTGGTAGGAGCTACTAACATCATTTTTGAATAATCTGGCATAGCGGTGAGCGATCAGACACCGCTATGCACTGCTTTACTTAACCCCCTTGCCGGTAACATGCTGATAAGCATGTTACAACTTTGGATTCACATCCAAAACACTTTAATTAGAGCTGCAGCATGGATATTTGCATAGTCGGGTCCCCTTTATTTTTAAGAGCCGCTGATTGGCTCACTTATTACTCTCCTCCCATCAAGGCGGTCCAGTAATCAGTATATAAGAGGCTGACACATACACTCTTGCATTACCCCTGTGGCTCACCATCAGAGCCACAGGCTTTACCTCTTTATTTATTTATTTATTTATCTTTGGTGCTTTGTGACAGTTTGATGCATGGGCATAACAACTATCCTCTGTAGGAAGGAGTAGATCAGAGAAACCTGCTGCTACTCTATACCTGGTAGCATGCAGGAAGGCTCTTTACACTACTTGAAACTAAGTCTATATTTTCAGCCTAGGTCTGAAGTTTAGTCTGGTTATAGAGGTGGCCACACTTATATGGTGACCATTTTCTATATACCTAACATCCTCATCTGATTTTTGTTATATCATCAAGATGAGACAGTCCTTGATGAGCCTGGGCTATTATTGAAACTGCCAAGCTGATGCTGCATCCAGATTTACAGCTTTATAGCTCTCTGTTACTCAGGGAGCATATACTCTGGCTGCAGTTTCCATAATATACTGAGCCAATATCTCTCAGACTTCCTACTTACAAACCCCCATTAGCTAAGATTGAGCAGAGAGACCATACTCTGCATACTAATGCTGGGAGTATACCTGTATCTCTTTAGTTGGTGCCTAACATGCAATTTTGCTTCTATGCATCTGACATACTGAGCAATCACACAGATTGTCTCTAAGTCACTGCACCACTTGTATTATCTGACTTCATCTTAAACATCTTTGGTTAATTCATTACTACAAACAGTGCTATACGAATGCCTGTCGAATTCATCTGAGCTCCTGATGAACCACAATTTTTCTTGTGGGGAAACGCGTCGAGCACAGTTCATTTACACACTCCGACTATGAGTGTCCGATTGTGAAAAATCCTTATTATAGGAAAACTTTTTCTCATTGCCCGTGATTGATGCTAAAGAGTTTGAGATATTGACACGTCCCTATGTTGGATACTGTCTAAGACAGCAATCACTTTAGTAGATCATTACAGCACTTCAATACCAAGTTAGAGGAGCATCATACCTCCAAATCTTGATGCTGTATGATCTTTACCAGTTTAGGAAGTGACTAAGCTCTTCCTACTACTTGCTTGTAGCACTGATCTGTTATCTGGCCCCACACACATATCTGGTTTTTGAGTGGAGGCCAGTAATATACCAAAAAGTTACGGACTTTACTGGTTTATATTTTTTTATTTTTTTTTTCAGTCTCGAAGTATAGTACCAATTGAGACTGTAGAGGTGGTTTGGAACATCTATCTCTCTTGTGTGATATCAGAAACTGTGGTCCCTGATGATATAATAGGAATAGGGATCTCCACATTATTATAGCCGGTGTGAACTCGATCACTAGTCGACTTGCAGAATATGCTGACAGACTTCTGCAAAAATATGTTTTATCGCTCCCTGCTTATTTGCGGGATACGAGCCATCTATTAGAGTTGATCAGTGACTTTACGTGGAAAGAAAGCTATATTTTTTGTACTCTTGACGTTGAGTCACTATATTCAAATATTCCACACAAATTGGGTCTTTTGGCTATAAAAAATTTTTTAGATAGTGACCCCCTTATGCCACCCAATCAAAAAACGTTTTTATTAAAAGCGGTTCAATTTATATTAAAAAATAATTATTTTTTATATAAAAAAACATTTTATTTGCAAACGCTTGGAACAGCGATGGGCTCAAAAGTCGCGCCGGCCATAGCAAATCTTTATATGGGTAATTTCGAACAAATGCGTTTTTTAGATCCTAATATTATATTTTTTAAAAGATTTATAGATGACATTTTAATTATATGGGATGGGTCTTTAGATAATCTTAATAATTTTATCAATAATCTTAATCAAAATAATTTAAATTTGAAATTTACTAGTACTGTTAGTTATGATGATGTAATATTTTTAAGGCATGAGAATAGTAAAATTATTACAAAAGCAAATTTTAAAAAAGTTGATAAAAACTCGTACTTAGATTTTAGAAGTTGTCATGCTAAAAAATGGAAACAGAATATACCTTATGGACAACTACAGCGGATTAGACAAAATTGTACATTGGATTCTGATTATGAGGAGCAAGCTTTAGTTTTAAAAAATCGTTTTAAAGAAAAAAACTACCCAGTACAAATAATAGAGGATGCATACAATAAATTAGATAATAAAAAAAACGGATAGAGTAGAAAGGATAAGTAAAACACAAAATAGGACCATTTTTAAAAATCCACCTTTTATCACCCGATACAATAGTGATCATGCGGCAATTAGGAATATTTTTAAAAAACACTGGCCAATAGTTTTGAATGACCCTTTTTTAACGGACCAACTTGAAAAAAAACCCTTTGTTAATATTCAAAAAAAATACATCGATACAAAATTTAATAGCACCGTCTGACCCTGAGAGGAAAAGGAAAAAATTAATAGCTATAGATTCTGAAAAATCGGGAAATTACAAATGTATGCGTAATAAATGTAAATGTTGCTCAGTTATCTCACACAATAAAACTCATATAGATCACAATAAAATAAAAATACCCATTTCTGAACACCTTACATGTAGTTCTACACAAATTATTTATTTAGTAGAGTGTCCTTGTGAGCTCAAATACATAGGTAGAACCATAAATAGTTTAAAAAAACGGATCAGTAATAGAGATGAGCGAACGTGCTCGGCCACGCCCCTTTTTCGCCCGAATACCGCGATTTCCGAGTACTTCCGTACTCGGGCGAAAAAATTCGGGGGGCGCCGTGGCGGCACGGGGGGTAGCAGTGGGGAGTGGGGGGGAGAGGGAGAGAGAGAGGGCTCCCCCCTGTTCCCCGCTGCTACCCCCCGCACCGCCACGCCTCTCTCCGACCCCCGGCGCCCCCCGAATCTTTTCACCCGAGTACTGAAGTACTCGAAAATGGCGGTACTCGGGTGCGTAAGTACTCGAAACGAGTACGTTCGCTCATCTCTAATCAGTAACCATAGACGAAACATAAAAAATAATCTAAGGGTACATAGCCTATCCAAACTTTTTTATGATGTCCATAATGGGGACTTGTCTTTAATGAGAGTCACAGCGTTAGAAAGGATTGAAGTAAAATCTATTACTGTATTGAGAAAAAAAGAAATGTTTTGGATACACCGCCTCAATACACTAACCCCCTTTGGACTGAATGAACTTTTAGAAAAAATTTAGAAAAAATTTAGCACATTTATTTTTCTTTTATCAATTTATTAATTATTTATTTATTATTAATTAATCATTATTGCATATTGTGTTGTTGTAACTTGTTTCCGTAGGGTCTTTACATAAATTATTAATTTATTATGATTATTGATGGTATATTAATATATTTTTATATATATATATATACACACATTATAAATTTTATTCTATAAGTAATGAGAATATTGATGCACAATGAGAATGTTTTTTAAATACTATTTCGTTTATAGCAACATTAATACACTATAATTAAGTGTGGCTAGATGCATTTAAATTTGATTTTGACCGTACCGTGTTCTCGGTCGCTTTTAAATAAAGTTTTATTAATGAATATATGGAACGCTCAGAGCGTTCCATGTGATGTAGTTCTAATTGTTACTACCAGTGACGTAATTGTGGGACGGGAGGGGTGTTTCCCACACCTCCTACCTTGCCCTTGGGAGCAACCTTGATTGCTGCTTTGAAAGCATATGGAAGCATGTGAATAGACTATTTAAAGACCTGCTTTGTAATACTTGTATGTATGTTTATTTTTGAGCTTGAAAAAGGCGATTGTACTTGCCGAAACGCGTCGCTCGTATTTATGTAAATAAATTTAATTATATTTACACTTTTCATCTTTTGTCCCGACGAGCGCAAAAGCAGCTTTTTTCTTTTACTATTGCCGTCTATCAAGCACCGGACAGGTGCTTGCTTGCTGTGTACTCTTTTGCTGCTCTCCGTCATGCTGCGGATGTGGGATTAAAAGAACCTGTGCAAAGTCTTCCTGGACATCGGTGCCGACGGGGTTTATCAGGCTGATTTCCCCGTCAGGCACCAGGTGAGTAAATATTGGCTCACTGTTTTAATCACCTGGCGCGTCCCTGACCTACTCTTAGGGATCTACACATGATTCTAGAGTAATTGTTAAATTAGTGTACATGCCATGATATTTTAATAATTTATTCAAGAAAACTTAATTTTTAGTTCTTTTCGGTGATTTGGTATAATTCTTTAGGACTTTTTCTGCCGCTGTGACTAACACTAAACTAATGAACTACATAGTCCTCGACTGCCTATTTGGGGGCCAGTAAAAGTATTTGCTGTTACTAGTATGGCCAATTGAAGAAACAGGTTTTCAGTTTTCACATGCAAACATTTTATAGCTTATTGGGTGTTTAAGCGAGGTAAAAAATAAATACTAAAAATAAACCTCATTTATGAAAACCATTTATCAGAAATAAACTGGCCAATCACAGCCAAACTTTTATTTCCAGGATAATTTATGAACAAGCTGTATTTTGATTGGTTGTTAGGGTCTATAAGGCCAGTGTATGTTGTACAAGCTTCATTTATGAGGCCTCATATTGTGGTATATGACATCTTTGTGTATCTTTGCAGGATCAGGCTCAAAAGCCTCATCAGCCTTGCGAGGGTGCGCAACAAAGTCCTTCTGTGATCATGACAGCCTGTTCTATTACGGTGAAGAATCAATAATGAGAGTTACATTTACCTGCACCAGTGGTGGCATAAGTGCCCATAAAGTCGTCCTGACTCCAGCCATTCTGTGTCTTCTACTGCTGAAATTGTTCCTCTAACAGTTGTAAAGGATCCTGAAACAAGAAAAGTTTACAGGATGGAAGATTTTATAGGATTCCTTTATGGTGTCAGGTTTTGATCTTAATAATCCTTGGCTGGAAAATATATTGGCTAATACATTAATAAACACTCGTTTGCTGTATTTAATCCTTTTCATATTCTCTAATTTTGCTCTTCCTTTTCAAACACCTTCCACTGATGATGCAATAATAACTTGTGAAATGACTCCTCCCCCACTTCAACAAAAAAAACTACCTTTTCTTCTTTATCTCTGTAATCTCATTTTAGTCTTATATGGGAGACAATTGCAAATACTGTAAACAGAAAACATCTTAACCCCTTAATGACCTCCCATACATCTTTTGATGGCGTCCGTTAAGCAGCTTTGTTCTGCACCCCACAATCTACCACATATAACACTTCAGGCAGTGGTCGGGTGGTACCCGGAGCAGAAACTTTTTTGTCACCCCCCTACTAAAAGAAGGAGAGACAAGATCCTTACAGTTGCAAGTGTAATTTTTTGGAAAAGTTTTCTGCTAATTTTGAAATCGCATCATCAAAATCAATTCCTTTCGCTACTTTGTTTTCACATGACAAGATGGCTAAGCACCGAGCCTGACTCATCGTGGACCTAAGATGTCTTGATTAATTTTAGTTTTGAAAGACTCCTCTCACACAATGCTACTCAAACACATAACATTAACAAGAATCTTAAGGCTAAAGTTATAGTCACGGCTCACCTCCTCCCCCACACTGCACGGGTCACAGTGCATGCTGGAATAGTCTCCCGTAGAAATTATTAGGTCAGCTTCTGTCCATTGTGTGAAAGGCCCATGAGTTCTGCAGTAAAGCATCTCTCTAAATGCTGTGAACTGCAGTAAAGACAAGATGGCCGCCCCGTAGTCATATAAAGACAATAGAATACAAAGAAAATTAAAAAAAGTTAAAATTCAATATGTTTCACTATCTGGTTTTCCTTAGTGAAAAGAATACAGATGATACATTTCCTTTAAGGCTTCCCTGAACCATCAATTTTTGGGTAATTCCACCACAACCCCACCCAAAAAAATGTATTTAAAAAATGTCAACTTTTTTCTAACCAGCAAAATAGATTTTTGGGTGGTGATTATTTGTTTACTTATGTTTGGCATGCATTTTTTTCTGCCATTATTCATGGAGAAGTCTGAGCAAAAACATCTAAAAAAAATAGGCAAAAAAATAGGCACTGACCCCAAAAAATGCAAGTAAACAATATGTGCTATTTGTATCATGTTAACTGTTTCCTAGCTGACTTGCAGTTAACCTCTCGATCCTCTGCCGCGCCTGTGACAGCCGTGGTGGGGATTCCTTTCATTCCTGAAGTGATGCGAGGCTCAAAACTCTTCGCATCCACGGGGCTTTCACATGGTGGGGAGCTAAATATCTGTCCGTGTTTCACAGCCTAATTTTTCGCTCGCCCGTGTGAAGGAGCCCTAACCTGGGTATCTCCTGTATATTATTATGTATGTACAACTGCTGTATAGAGTGATATACCAGCACGCTCCATATCCCTATATATAGCAGATATACATCCCCTGTATATAGTGATGCTGATGTAACCTGGATATGACCTATACATAATTATATATACAGCTAGTATAATGTATAACACCTAAACATACAAGATTACATGCAATACATGGTACACACCTCATTGTACCGCAAGTACTGCTCCTCCGCTCTCCTTTTCTGGTCCTAGCACTGTCACTGCATGGTCGACTGGAGATCCATCCTGATTCCCAGACATCACACACACAGCTCTGCTACATCCACCCTGAGCCCCACAGCGCCGCTCCATCCATCCTGACCCACACAGCTTCACTCCATCCATTTATCCTGACCCCCACAGCTCCGCTCCATCCATCCTGACCCACATAGCTCTGCTCTATCCACCCTGACCCACAAAGGTTTGCTCCATCCATTCATCCTGACCCCCACAGTTCTGCTCTATTCATCCTGACCCACACAGCTCCGCGCCATTCATCCATTCTGACCTGCACAGCTCCACTCCATCCATCCATCCTGACCCTCACAGCTCCACTCCATCCATCCATCCATCCTGATCCCCACAGCTCTACTCCATCCATTCATCCTGACCCACACAGCTCCATTCCATCCATTCTGACCCACACAGCTCCACTACACGCAGCACACACACAGCAGAGTCCTGTATCCACTGATCTCCCCCATGGTCATGTGATCCCTAACTCCTCCCAAACGAGGATCACATGGCAGTGACATCACCACAGATCCTGGAAGCTGCCGGCTCTGCAAGTTTGTGTGTCCCCTCATGTCAAGACTGCCAGGGGAGGATTAACCAGTGCTATGCAGCTCAGGCTCTACAGGGAAGCTCCTCTGTGGCCAGGCAGTCACACATTGCTCCGGGCAGAGTGCACACGGGGCGGCGGGCAGGCACTGGATCTCCTGCAGCAGCTCCATAGCGTCCAGTATTAGCTCCTCCACCCGCTGTCGCTCCCTGCAGTGCTGCTGCCAAGTTGTCACCCCCCTCACTGACAGCACCCATGGCATCCCGCAACGGCTGCTCTCAGCTTCCTATGCCACTGGCTTCAGGGTTAATGAACGTTTTCTGCAACACTTTGTCAGCAATACAGTTCTTAAACAGATCTTCAGTAAATGTCCATGCACACTGTGCGGCTTTCATTATGTCATCCTGCACAGAAAATATCATGTCCTGCAACCGTTGTATCATTTTGTGCCAGTTCTTAGTGTGCCATCCTCCACAGAACCCCAGCAAGGCTCTTTTAGGAGGTCTCCTGTGACTATTGCCATCTTGACTGCACATATCATGAAATAAAAAAACAAAGACACAAGTCCACCAACTTGCCTTGCAGATGTTCTCTACCTGGACCTTTGTTACTCCCCAGCAACCACAGTTTTCGGCCTCCATGCCCTCTAAACTGCTGACTGCAAACTTTCATTGCTCCTCAGCAATCAAAATTTTCGGCCTCCTGGCCCTTTAAATGCTGTCTCCAGAAGCACTGCTCACAGCAGACATCCTCCTAACACATGGCTTGCACTCTGCAGCTTTATGCACCACTCCATGCCAGCGCATCCTCCACCATGTGTGGCAAACTTGGGTCACTTGCCTGCAGATCTGTGAACTCTCGGATTGGACATGGGCCCCACACATGTAGACAGATGCTCCAGAGACAAGATTTCTTTAAATATGGCACCTGACAGGTTTATTCGACAACAAACACGTACAGCATGCAGCAGAAGCGCAATTCATTGTCCAGGGTTCACAACTCACGAGGTCTCCCTAACTAACCCCACCCGGAGTGTTTAGAGGGCATCCTCCTCTTTCAGACAGGTGATGGGCCCAAACTGGTTCGCACCAGACCTCAGGCTCCTAGTTCCTGACACAGCGCCCTTATACCACCTCTCACTGGGCCTTGCACTGTCCAAACTGGACTTCAGGCTAGCAGTCCTACCAGCTCCACTGAGCTATTACTTCTCATTGAGTGTGGCAGGAACTGATCTTTTTTATCTTACATCCGGCCACACCCATGGTGTTCTCTCTTTGTAGTACCAGAATGCCTGTCTCTAGCCCTCTAGGCCACTCTGTATGCTGCACTCCCGCAAAGGTTAAAGCTTTGTCCGGAATGTTATACGTTTCTGACATGGATTATGAATCTGATAAAACCATTGCTCTGGGACCTATGACTCATAAATGTATATATTGTAAAAACCTCAAGTGGAAAGAAGAGGCTCCTGGTATTTGTTGCAGCAGTGTAAGATGCAAATTCTGACTTTTGCGCCTTTGCCTGAGCTGCTCTGTGGCTTAATTATAGAACTTCATCCAGAGCACATGCATTTTATGAACTGTAGTAGCAATGGTTGCTTTCAAATGATGTCCTATGGAGCAAGCAAATTGTAGAAAATGGTTTTGTGCCGACTTTGAAAATGCAAGAAGAGGTGCAGCACTTGGTTGGTAGTCTGTTGCCTTTGCACCAACAAACCTCAATTTCTACAGATTTATTTCATTGGTGAAGATGAACGAGAAGCAAGCTTGAGATGCAGCAATTTGCTTTGCGTGAACCACAATTTGAAAACCAGCCAATACTCATAGAGGATGCTTTACTGCACCTACAACAAGGGAAGTGGCTCTGATCAAAGTTCAACAGCAGTTCGAACAATGAGATATTGTGTTACAAAGCCATGATAACCGGTTACAATGTATCAGTGAGTTGCACCAATCGTACAATGCCTTACAGTATCCACTGCTATTCAGTTATGGTGAGGATGGTTATTCTATTGGTATTCCCCAGTGTGACCCTAAAACAGAGTTGTTCCTTAAAAAAAACAGTATCTGCATTACATTTTTATTCCTACCGCATCATGAGCAGAGAAACTGATACTAATTGTTTGCTGTCTTCTCAATCTCTTTTCAGTCAATATTTAGTTGATATATACCCAAAAATAGAGACAGAGTGATTAAATTATATTAAAAACAACCAAGCGCAACTCAGAACAGGCAGCAATATACATCCTAAAGATGCTATAGGAAGGCAGCATACTGATTCCGTTCAGCTTGGACAAATGGTGGTGATCCCGTCCTCAGTCACTGGTTCTCCTCGATATATGTATGAAAAACTTCAAGATGCCATGATGTAGGACCGCTATGATGGTGGTCCTGACTTTTGGATCACTTTACATGTAATCCTTGATGGATGGAAAGTGCAGAGATATTGATGCCTGGTCAAAAGCACATTGTACATCATTTGGGTGGTAAAAATAGACCGGTGGAAGTTGTGTATATTTATCAAAAGTGCCAAAATTGGGAAAATTTTTAACTGCAATATGTCAAATATGTGCAAACATACTGTACAAATTTATGATAAGATATATATTTCCATCTGTTTACATCATTCTGCAAGCACATTTGAAAAATATAACCCTTAATGTATTCACTTAGGGGTGTCATGAGTCTTTTCACGCCACATTTTGTTTCAAAAGTTATTGAAATGAAGAGAAGAAAAAACAAAATTTCATATTTTTGCTAATATGTCATTTTAAAGAGAGGTTTTCTTCTCTATAGTGCACATAAAAATGAGGCTTTGCCCCCCAAAGTGGATGCTCCTGTTTGTCCTGTGTTCAGAAACACCCATTGAAACCTAAGTCTGCTTACTGGACCCATAGCTCGGCCTATAATGGCTTTCATGGCACACCTGAATAAATTCCAGGCCCCATTGCTCACTTGTACAGGAATTTTTTTTTTGTAGAGCCATCAAGGTGGCAAAATGATAGAACGCCTCCCCACAAATGACCACATTTTGAAATGTAGACCCCTTACCCTTTTATCTAAGGGTGCCTACCCACTAGCGATATTTTTTCATGTGATGCGAGAGCAATGATTATGAAAGCAATGATTTTCAATGGTTTCATACTCATTTGAGATTTTTACTCTCAATTCTCACAGCACAGAAAAAAATATGCGGGGGCGTGGCCTAGATGCAGGCAGAGAAAGTCGTGTAATCCCGAGCTCTGCTCTCCGGTGGCCTTTCAAAGCTATTTAAAGCTGCTCCAGCACGACCTGACATTAAAAAAACTCCTCCTAAGCCTCTCTGCTTACCATGCCGAAGAGGAGGACCGGGAAAGCGCCGCTCCAGAAGGTCTCCGACTCCTTCTCCTCCCGCGGCCCGGGACAGACTGAGTCTGCAGGGGTCTCCCCGAGATCTACAAGCTCCGATATGAGTGCAGGAGCAGCTGAAGCCTCAGCCGGTACCATGGACAGCGACGCTGCTTCTGCTTCTGCAGCCGGCTCGGGGAGAACAAATCCCGGACGAATGAAGCCCTCATCACAGCGCAGGGTGAGTGAGAAAGGAGCTGACATTGGCGCACCAGCTACACATAAAATGGTGCCTGAACATCCACACTCCCCACATGCTGCACCCACTCCCTCTGCTAGTCCTGAAAAGCAGAGACCCCGTCTGTCCCCCTCCAGCAGCTCCTGCCAGCAGCTATTATATACAGAGGAGGACCCTATTAATGATCTGCCCTCTTCAAGTCTTCCTGCCTCAGAAGACTTTATTAAAAACATGATTCTAGCTCTATGTGGTTCACTACAAAAGGACATTAAAGCCCTCTCTAACACAATAAATATGTCCGTGCAGGAATTAGAGCAGCGCACTGATCATATTGAAAACAAAAAGGGAGAAATTGCTTCCTCCCACAACAACCTTATCGATGCTCATTATTCCCTGGAAGAAGAGGTGGAATCTATTAGGCACAAACTGACCGACTTAGAAGATAGGAGCAGAAGAAATAACATAAAGTTTAGATGCATACCAGAAAGTGTGTCACAGCCCGAATTAAAGAATTTCCTTATCAAACTAATAAAACATCTTCTTCCAAACGCAACAGAACAAGACTGCACTATTGACAGAGCCCACAGACTAGCGAAGCCAAGCTTTCTTCCTGATACAATCCCTCGAGATGTGATCGCTAGGATACATTTTTTTCATGTTAAAGAAGCCCTTATGTCAGCTTCCAGAACCTCAGGTCCTCTGGTACCCCCATATACCAACATTCATTTATATACAGACCTCTCTCAATCTACAATACAAGCCAGAAAGGCCTTTTCACAGATAACCCTGGCCCTGAGATTCACCAAAGTACCATACAAATGGGGCTTTCCTGTCAAAATAATAATGCATAAAGACAATGCAACACAAGTTATCTCTTCCCCAGAAGAAGGAAAGAAACTACTATCTAAATGGAACATTTCCATACCAGACACCTCCCAAACTGAGAAACCTCAAAGACCCCAAAAGTCTTCCAGCAGACGCACGCTCCCTACTACGCCTCCTTGAGGGAAGTGAATTAATCTCAAATCGACCCTATCCATCATCTGTGCAGGACATATCATCTTACCAACACAAAATAAAAGGCTGTCACCTGCCTGCCAAACTTTTTTCCCCCAAATGTACCTGGTTCTAACAACTGCTATGCTGTTTTGTTCTACTTGTTTTTACTTTCAGGTCTTCATCCACATCTCCGGAAAACAACTCTCTCTAACCCCTTATTGCGGGAAAACCACCACCGCCACCAAGAACAACTCTCATAAGCTTCCACTTTTTTCCCTAAGACCACCTACTTCTGTTGTTGTAAGTTCTAAATTTTCTGTATTCAATGTTAATTATGCTGCCAAATTAACTCCATACACAATGCATATATTTACCATTTATTATGTCGTTAAATGTTTGTTCACTGAACGTTAAAGGCTTAAACACCCCTTTCAAGAGGGCAATGGTGTGGAAAGACGCCAAGTCAGCAAACATTGACATACTATGTCTCCAAGAGACACATTTTAACCACCCCTCTTCCACCAAGTTCTCAAACAGGCTATACCCTAATATCTTTTTCGCAAACGCCCAGAAAAAAACATGCAGGCATCTTAATCGCCCTCAGAGAGAACTTAAACTTCTCTCTTAAAGAACAAATTGTCGACCAGAAAGGTAGATACCTAATTTTAACAGGTTTGCTTGATGAAGTCCCGGTGACTCTGGTAAACATATACGCCCCCAACAAGGCACAAATTTCCTTTTTAAACAAGTTAATTAAAAAGGTCAAGAAAGTCCATCTAGGCAAGCTAATTTTCTGTGGTGATTTTAACATCATCCCTGACAAAGATCTAGACTCTACAGCACAAACAAGGACCTCCCCTACACTCCAACCCTGGCTGCACAAAGAGAGTCTTTATGACTCTTTTAGATGCCTAAACAACTCCTCGGGAGAATTCACCTTCTATTCACCAAGACATAAAACATTCTCACGAATCAACCTAATGTTGGTGGATAGATGGACCCTGACTTCAGTTACCAGCTCCTCAATAGGCCCCACCACGTGGTCTGATCAGTCCCCTATCTACTTAAAACTAAACATTAAAGCCCCCTTTAACCCAACTAGAATCTGGCGAAACGACATAAATCTGTTCAGCTCACCCGCCAACCAAAAAATATTTGAAGGGGCCATAGAAGAATACTTTTCTATAAATGCCACACCTGATATTAGCAACTACACACTATGGAACGCCCATAAGGCAGTAATCCGAGGAGTTCTAATAAAGCTTAAAATTCAGGACCGAAAAAACAAACAAATAAAAATTAACTCCCTACTAGAAAAAATTAAAAATCAGGAAAAAACTCAACAGGAGCACCCCCAAAACACACACCATATAGAACTAATTTGAACTGAGGAGAGAGTTGAGGAAAACTCTCTTAGACAAACATGCCAGCAACCTCACTTTTCTCAAAGCAAATTTTTACTCACACATTGACAAGCCCTCAAAACTAATGGCAAAAATGGCAAAAAAAAAAAGACAAATCAGGGCAAAAATCCCCTTCATAAACTCCCTCAGTGATCCTACCACAAAAATAACCCACCCTCAACAAATTTCTGAACAATTTAGAGTCTACTATGCAAACCTATACAACTTAGCAGAAGACCCAAAAACTCTTCAACCCTCCCCTCACCTTATAGAGGCGTTTTTGAAGAGCATGTCACTTCCCTCCTTAAAATCAAAAAACGAGTCTCTAAATAAACCTATATCTATCTCACAAGTAACTAAAGCCATCAATGGCCTTAAAAAGTACAAATCCCCTGGCCCGGACGGCCTATTGAACAAATATTATAAAAATTTTTACCTTACCCTGGCCCCACATCTAACAGCCATCTTTAATGATTCAATAAATCAGGGAGAGATGCCAGCAGAGATGCTACAAGCTACGATTATCACTATTCCTAAGCCAGGAAAGGACACCTCTTGTTTAGCAAATTTCAGACCCATTTCCCTCCTAAACTCCGATGTAAAGATTTACTCAAAAATTTTAGCAACCAGGCTCTTGGAGCTCCTCCCTTTGGTCATTCACAATCACCAGGTAGGCTTCACAAAAGGCAGAAATGCAACAGACGGCACACAAAGAACCCAAAACCTGGTGGAACTAGCCAACTTGAGTCGGACGCCTTCTCTCCTCCTTTCTTTGGACGCGGAGAAGGCGTTCGACAGAGTACATTGGGGGTTCGCTCTCGCTGTTCTGCGAAAGTTTGGAGTTGTAGATAATTTTCTCCATGCAGTCCAGGCCCTCTACACACAACCATCCACCAGAGTACTAGCCGATGGTGCCCTGTCCACGCCATTTCCAATCACTAATGGAACCCGCCAGGGTTGCCCCCTTTCCCCTCTAATATTTACTATGATAATCGAACCCCTGGCGAAAATGATAAGGATGGCCCCAACAATTAAAGGCATTCCAGTTGGCATGAGGCAACATAAAATCGGCCTCTTCGCTGACGATGTGCTTATCACTCTGACGGATCCTTTGAACTCCCTAAGGAAGGTCCAGGAGTGTATTTCCCGGTTCAGCCAAGTCTCCTTCTACAAATTAAACTTGAGTAAATCCCAGATTATGGGCTTCAACATAGACAAAAAACTGAAAGAGGACATCCAAAATGAGTTCCCTTTTCAGTGGAAATTGACAATCCCTTACCTAGGAATCAACCTATGCAGTACCGTGTCAGAGATTGTCCCACAAAATATGAATCCTCTCTTCTTTTCACTGAGGGGGGAGCTGGAGGAGCTGGGAAAAAAAGAATTCTCCTGGTTTGGTAGAATGGCCTTATATAAAATGCTTATCCTGCCAAAAATCCTATACCTCTTTCGCACACTATCTCATCCAATCCCTCAAAATATAATCACTAACTTTCAAAGACAGTTGCTGAATTTCATATGGAACAACAAGAGGCCTAGAATAGCTACCTCCATCCTATATCTCAACAGAAAACGAGGTGGACTAGGAGTACCCAATCTCCAAGCATATTACAATTCAACCATCCTAGCCCAGTCGGCCAATTGGTTAAAAGACTCACAACTCCCATCATGGTGCCATTTGGAGAGACATAGAAGTCAAAATAAAACACTGAGCTCTCTTATCAAGGCCTCAATGCTAGGCATTTTCAATCCAGAAACTCCTCTCCTCCTCCCAATACAATCTCTCTCACCTCTAATGCTATCTACCACTGCTGGAATCTGCTAGCGTACAAGTTCGACCATGTCACTAAAGGCTCACCTGCAAATCTTCCCTTGGAGATTCTAACCTACTTCATTCAAGATCTAAACTTAAGGGAATGGCGCAGATGTGGAATCAAATCTATATCTGACCTCCTAGAAAAGGGAAAACCCCTTACTTTCCAAACTATTAAATCCAAATACAATCTGCCGGATAAGGAAACATTCTCTTATTTGAAGATAGCTTCTTTTCTCAACAGTTCACATTTGGGGAAGTGCTCTTTACCAAATGACTTAGAGGCTCTACTCCACAAATGCACAAACTCCCAGGGCTCAATGACAAAAGTTTTTTATGATGTCATTGTGGGCAACACAACTGACACAAAAAGAATCCATCTGCTAAACTGGGAACGCGATCTCCAGAAAAAATTCAAAATCACTCAGTGAAAGAGCAAACAAAGCAACTATTTCAGCAGGACTGCTTCAGACACACTACAAAGTGCTATCTAGGTGGTATTACACCCCCACAAACTAGCCAAATGCTTCCCAAATACAAATAGAGAATGCTGGAGAAATTGTGGCTTCGAGGGCTCACTTTACCATATATTTTGGAGCTGTCCCGTGATCCAAAACTATGGGAGAGAGGTGTTCGACATCATCCGAACCATCACCGGAGTGCGCCTTACAAAAACTCCTCAACTCGCCCTCTTTCTTCTAGATAGCGAATCAATCCCAGCAGATAAAAGGACCTGGATTTGCCATTTCCTTCTTGCAGCTAAAAATATCATCGCAAGAGCATGGAGAGTTACTTCCCCGCCTGTTTTGAAGGACTTACTGGACATGATAACTGACCACCATTGCTTCGAAAAAATACATGCAAAGAATAACAATTCTCTTCTAAAATTTAATCGCATATGGAAACCTTGGCAGCAATATGAGTTAAATTGTTTGTTTTAATTTTACTTTGTACCCACAACTGACTCAAAACCTCACCCCTTATAACTACAATAACACTATATATCACCCACAACCACAACACTCATTCAAATACTCTCATACTCAATCACTTACTACACACTTCAAATCAATGGTGTTTGTATTTGTTCAACCTCATACCTACTGTTCCAATTCCACTTTGCACTCACAACAGGCTCAACACTTCACCTCTTCCAACTAAAACAACACCAAACTTCACTCACAAATCTAGCACACACTACAATTAAGTTGCTTACCCAAATATTTAGTCAACACCAAAACAACAAAGTTTGTGTTTGTACTATATTTTACTTATATACAGGTTATCGTACCTACTACAAATCAACCGTGCATAGTTGTATACTGTAAAATGCTCAATAAAAAATTACTTTGAAAAAAGAAAAAAATATGCAATATCGCTCAGTGTTTTTGATGGGGCCGGCGGCAGCAGCGCCAGCCCCATTGAAAACATAGGGAGTACACCGCGGACTTCTGCCACAGCTGTGATAGCCATAGCAGAGGATTCCTTCATCCCTGCAGGGACCACTGGGATAAAAGAGTCCTCTGCCACAGTTGTCACAGCTGTGGCAGAAGTCTGTGTTGCTATACCATTGCTTTCAATGGGGTCGGCACTGCTTCAGCCCTATTGAAAGCGGTCGGTTGCAAGCAACCCCCACAACAAAAATCAGCCCTAGCTGTAAAAATAAAAAAAAAAGGTATAAGAAAAAAATATTACACTCACCTGAAAGAACCGTCCGGCTCTTCTCTCTGGCATGGCAGTCTTCTTCTGTGGTTTGGAGGCCGGGGATTGAAAAATCCCTGCCCCCAGAAAGTGCTGGTCTTGATGGCATTGATATAGCGGGTCCACAGGTGGATTCTGTCAATAAAAGGGAAGGGATCTATCAAAAAATGTGTCTTTCCTATAGTTCCAGGAACAGATTTGTATAGGAATATGCACAAGGTCTCCCCATCGCTGCACCCTGGAGCTGTAGGCTGTACCTTTAAAGAAGAAATTATACCCCAGGACAAAATCCAACAAGGACAGGATAAAGTGGCCAAATTTTCTATTCAAGTTTGAACACAAGAGAAAAAAAACTCTACTGCTTCCAATCTATGTTGATGAGAAATGGAAGTATATAAAGATTCTACATCACATACAACTAGAATCATGCTCGGCTCAATCTGTATGCCTTCCAATTTATTCAAAAAGTCAGTTGGATCTTTAGTGTATGAGGAAAGTGTCCCAAATAGAGGATAAAGAACATGCTCCACCAATTTACCAATAGGTTCACATAGGCCATTTATCCCAGACAATGATCTGTCCTGGTGGATTGGCACTGTCTTTATGTATTTTTGGGAGCACGTTGATGACTGGTACTGTGGAGGAATTCAAGATAAGACCGTTAGCTTCATGTTGATTAATCACAATACTTTTTTAAAATTATTCCCACAAATTCTTGCTTGTAAGAGAGAAAAGAGTTAAACGTTAGATGCTTATATTTGTTACTGTCTCATGGCTGTCTAAACATTTCTCTTTCATACATTGTTGTTGGCCACAGAACTAAATTTCCTTCCTTGTCCGCTGGCTTACTGATAACATCCTCCATTTTCAGTTGTTTTAAAGCTGCCCTCTGTTTGTGCCTCAAATTACACTGTGCAATACATTTTTAAAAAAATTTTCATAAATGAAAGTAATTGATATGTTTCTGTAAAATGAAAACATACTGATTACACCGGTACAACTGAATAATAGCAGCACGTCTCATTTTCAAGTTATTTTACACTTTAGTGACTAAGCCTTTTCTTTTCGTATTAAAAAATCGTAACTCCTTTATTTATCCATCGACGTAGCTATATGAGGGCTTGTTTTTTGTGGGATGGGTTGTATTTTTCAATGTTACTATTTAATGTACCAAATAATGCACTTAAAAGTTTAAAGTGAAGTAAAATGAAACAAAAAAAACCCGAAATTCCAATTGCGTCTTGTTTCTGCGACTCAAGCATTTTTGTATGGGACCGATGCTCCGCATAGCTGATGACTTGTCAAACGCTAGAAAACATCAGAAAGTCATGGAAACACCACAGAAACAGATAGGGAAGGGCAGTGGCAGCATTCATGGCTGCATCTGAGGCTCCCAGGTTCCACTATTAAGTCACAATGGGGGCAAGAGTCTGGCGTCACCCCCCTAACAATTTGTACTTCGGACAAACCCTCATTAGCAAGGCACACCTTAGCTAAACACCGCACTACCTGCAACCAAGGACAATCACTGCCTGCGAGTGACACGGCTGCCTCTTCTCCTGGGTTACATGTTGGGATTGCTGTCCAACCCCCTCGCACGATCCTGCATCCACAGCGCACCCAAAAATTTCCCTGTGCAGCATTGAGCTGCCCTCATGCCACACATTCGCTTCATAGCCACACCACCCTCATGTCTATTTATAAGCGCATACTAGATGAGGAGGAACCGGAGGCACACACTGCAGAGGGTTGGCAGGGCCAGGCAGCGATGCTCTTTGAAAGTGGAGGCGATAGTCCACAATGCTCGTGTTAATTGATGATAAATTGACATACGATCATCATTCGATTCCGTGCCACCTCTGTCGCAAAATTGTCAGGAGCCGCAAACATGGGCATAAAGGGGACTCAGGTGCCAGCACTTCTACACATCTCCACAATGCAGCAATACTCCGTGTGGGAAGCACATGAGAGGGCCCAGGGTCAGGTTCGGTCCCAGCCTCCATCTTGTGTGACCCAAGGTGCCGCGAGTTATATAGCAATGGAAAATCCATGTATTCCCACATAATTCATTCTGTGTAGGTGTTAGCTCAGCACCGCAATGGAAAGTCTTTGAGTTCCTTGGGCTTGCCTATGCTGTCGGTGCACAAAGATGGTATTACACAAGAAGAAATCAGAGCGCCCAAACATGGCAGAGTTTCACCCCGCCAAGGACATTTCTACCTGAGTCAGTCAGTGTATTTGTGCCAGACAGGTAAAGCAATGCAATGGGAAGTCATTGTGCACTCACAGCATAGGCGAGCCCAAGAAACTCAAGCATGGTATTACACATGAGGAAGTCAGAGTGCCCAAATATAGCAGAGTTTCATCCTGTGAAGGGCCTTGGCCTACTTTTCTGCCCTAGTCAGTCAGTGTATTAGTGTCAGACAGGTAAAACACCGCAATGGGAAGTCTTTGTGCATTTACAGCATAAGCTAGCCAAAGGAACCCAAGGAAAGTATTAAACATGAAGCAATTACAGTGCACAAACATGGCAGACTTTCACTCCGCTGAGGACCTCAGCCTCTGCACACACCCTCAGCAATCATGGGCATAAAGCGGACTCCAATGCTAGTACAGCTGTGAAGGTCTCATTAAATCAGTTACGGTTGCTTCCACCGCTCCAATGACTGGAATAACCAGGAACAAGTTCCACGGGCCCAACCTCACGCAGCTGCATTTCCCCCAGGACCTCGACCTCTGCACAGACCCTCAGCAATCGTGGGCATAGAGCGGACTCCGATGCTAGTACAGCTGTGAACGTCTCATAAATGCAGTAATGCTCCTTTTGTTTGGCCCAAACCAGTGCCGCGAATAACTGTGGTAACACGAGAGAAAATACATGTTGCCCAGTGCTGATCCCATGATCCCAAGTAGGAGGAGGAGGTGGCATTATAAGGCCAAGAAACCAGGACCCGCTATAGCCTGTGTGGGAAGTATGTGAGCGGGCCCAGGGTCAGGCTCGGTCCCATCAAACATCTTGTGTGACCCAAGGTGCCGCGAGTTACATAGCAATGGAGAAATCCATGTGTCCACACACTATTCATTCTGTGTAGGTGTCGGATACCTCAATCAACACCGCAAGGGAAAAGCCATCTGCACTCTGCACCCTACCAAAGTCAGTCAGGTTATTTGTGCCAGATAGGTAAAACACCACGATGGGAAGTCTTTGTACACCCACAGTATAGGTAAACCCCTGTAACATTCCTGTAGCAGAAGTATAGGCAGACCCCAGTAACATTCCTGTAGCTAAGGTTTAGGCAGGCCCCTGTAACATTTCTGTAGCAGAAGTATAGGCAGACCCCAGTAACATTTCTGTAGTAAAAGTAGAGGCGGACCCCAGTAGCATTTCTGTAGTAGACATAAAGGCAGACACCAGTAACATTTCTGTAGCAAAGATTTGGACAGACCCGTGTGACATTTCTGTAGCAGAAGTAAAAGCAGACCCCAGTAACATTTCTGTAGTAAAAGTATAGGTAGACCCCTGTAACATTTCTGTAGCAGAAGTATAGGCAGACCTCTGTAACATTTCTGTAGCAGAAGTATAGGCAGACCCCTGTAACATTTCTGTAGCAGAAGTATAGGCAGACCCTAGTAACATTTCTGTAGCAAAGGAATAGGCAGACCCCTGTAACATTTCTGTAGCAGAAGTATAGGTAGACCCCAGTAACATTTCTGTAGCAAGAGTATAGGCGAACTCCTGAAACATTGGTGTACCGTGAGTGTAGGCGAAGGCCGGAAAAATTAGTTAGATAAAAGTATAGGCGAGGGCCAGAAAAATTAGTGTACAAAGAGTATAAGTGTACCCCTGAAAAATTGCTCAACCGAGAGGGCAGGTGAAACTCATAAATATTTTTTGAAGATACAGGTCGCTGTTGCTTAATTTGTAACAGATCCTGGAGTCAGCCCTGTGGAAAAAATTGGTTTATGTTAAAGTATCAATACTTTTGAAACTGAAAAATTGTTAAAAAATTGTAAGCAGAGCATTTTGGGCCACAGAAAAATTGGCAGTTCAGTGTGATGACATGATGTTTCAGGAGGAGGAGTAGGAGGACTAATATCCGAGAGGGATTGACAAAGCTAATTCCCCCTTTTTTTACGGTGATAGATAATGCTTTTTCTTGCGGTTGCAGCGAAAAGAATCTTTAGGTTCCGCTGCTCTCTGCCGCTGGAGAAGAGAAGTCTTGGGAAATCCAGGCTTTGTTCATCTTTATGAGTGTAAGCATGTCTGCACTGGCAGTTGACAGGTGGGAATGCTTATCCGTTATGATTCCCCCAGCTGCACTAAACATCCTTTCCGACAAGATGCTAACGGCAGGGCAAGCAAGCACCTCCAGGGCGTACAGCACAATTTCGTGCCACGTATCTAGCTTTGACACCCAATAGTTGTATGAAGCAGAGGCGTCACGGAGGACAGTGGTACGATCGGCTACATACTCCCTCACCATCTTTTTACAGTGCTCCCTCCGACTCAGCCTTGACTTGGGAGTGGTGACACAGTCTTGCTGGGGAGCCATAAATCTGGCAAAGGCCTTGGAGAGTGTTTCCCTGCCTGCGCTGAACATGCTGCCTAATCTCCGCGCCTCCCCTGCTACCTAGCCCTCAGAACTGCGCCTTCTGCCACTAGCGCTGTCAGATGGGAAGCTTAGCATCACTTTTTCCACCAGGGCCCTGTGGTATTGCATCACTCCCGTACCCCCTTCCTCTTCGGGAGTGAGAGTGGAAAGCTTCTCCTTATACCGTGGGTCGAGAAGGGTGTACACTCAGAAATCCGTAGTGGCCAGAATGCGTGTAACGCGAGGGTCACAAGAAAGGCAGCCTAACATGAAGTCAGCCATGTGTGCCAGGGTACCAATATGCAAGACATGGCTGTCCACACTAGGAAGATGACTTTCAGGATCCTCCTCCTCCTCCTGTCCCTCTTCCACAGCCCATACACGCTGAACAGATGAGAGGCAAGCAGCATGGGTACCCTCTGCAGTGTGCCCAGCTGTCTCTTCCCCCTCCTCCTCCTGCTCCTCTGCTTCCTCCTCCTCCAAAACGCGCTGAGATATAGACATGAGGGTGGTCTGGCTATCAAGCGACATACTCTCATCCCCTGTCTCCTGTTCCAACCGCAACCGCACGAAGGCTTGCCGCGAGGGGGTGCTTTGGGATGCATTTTCTGCCATCCATGAAAGGAGCTGCTCACACTGCTCTGTTTGTAATAAAGGTCAACGACGTGGACCCATAAATTGTGATATGAAGCTGAGGACCCGAGAAACTTGCCTCTCTCCTAATCCAGGCTGTGATTCACCTGGACCAGGAACTCGGCCTGTGCCCACACCATCAAAAGAAGGAGCTTTGGGGTTTTTGCACGGAGAATACGGACTGTATAGTGTATATAACTTTCCCTATAGAAGTGGCTGTTGCCCCAAACACTGCGTCTAATTCACTGCAGACAGAGAACGGTATAAATGAGGTAGTTTGCAGCAGGCTAGGAATAATTGGAGTAGACTTTCACGAGGAGAATGGTATTGTACGGCACTGCAGCCAGAAAAAAGTATTACTGAAAGGCTGCAAACAGGCCTAGCTGCGTTATACAAAAATGGAAGCACTACTAGTACTACTACTCCCACCAGGCCCCAAGTAAAATGCACGCGGTCAGATGTAGCCCTAAGAAGGACCGTTGGGGTTCTTGAAGACAGGACCTCTGCTAACACTTTCCCTATGTTAGCAGCAGCACTTTCCCTATACTTTGTATAATAGACTGCAGACTGAGAACGCTATAGCTGAAATGGCCTGCACAGCTGGAGATGAAAAAAAAATAAAATTGTGCACTACTGGTCCCAGCCAGCCACAACAGTAATGCACACTATAAAGAGTAGCCCTAAGAAGGACCATTGGGGTTCTTGAAGACAGGACCTACGCTAACACTTTCCCTATATCAGCAGCCGCACTTTCCCTAATCTCTGCCAGCGTGTGTCTAAGGTGAGCAGCGGGCGGGACCGCTTTAAGTACTCGGCGGTCACTTGATCTCACCAGCCACTCACTGCTGGGGGGTGAGATAGGGCTGGCACGTCACAGGAGGAAGTGGTAATGCCTTCACCGCATGTCTATTGGCTAGAAAATGGCGCTAAAGATGCGGGGAAGAAAATGGAATTGACTCGAGTACCGCGTGGTGCTCGTCTCGAGTAACGAGCCTCTAGAGTTCCCTAATGCTCGAACGAGCATCAAGCTCGGACGAGTGTGCTCGCTCATCTCTATTTATTACCCACCACCAAGCTGAATTCTCATTATGTTTTAAAAACCCATTATTGGTATTTGACCTCTGCTTATTTCTCCTGGATCGCAGGCATTGTGCGCTGCATCCTATATATTGCAGGCCACATGAGCATTCTAATAAATGAATAACATAGATTGTGGAACAAGTCATGAAGGATCTAATAGGGAATATTTTGTTTGTTTGGTTACTCTTGGACTCACTCTCTTATTTTTTTCATATTTCAACAGGACTTGCATGTCCCTATTCCGTATCTGTAGGACCCCACTAAATCGGGAATAAATAGAATTGTGTGCTCTAACTGTTTTTTATTACTATTTTTAAACTTGCTGGGGCAAAGAAGTTTTTAGCTTATGTGCTCTCTTGAAAGTTATTCTGGGGTTTTCTGGAATCTTGTCTTTTAAAAAAAGAGTCTTGTAGAAGGACATCTTAATGTTTTTGTTTCAGATTTTTCCTGACAATGGAATAGGATGGACTAAATGTAGTGATGAAATTATGATGAAAGATCTGGGAGTCATCTTTTTGCCCTTTTATATGCCCCTTTTACCAGGGATTTAGGATAACCTTAATCTTTTAATCTGGTCTTGATGAAAGAGCTCTGCTTTTGAAAATAGTCTTTACTGCAATTTCATCTTAATCAGTGAAATTGTCTAAACGGAATATTACTTTTTCATTTTTTTATTTTGGGCACTTTTATAGTGCAGTAAGCACTTTTTAGAAAAATGTTTTTATAAAAATTCTGTCATGTTTGTGAGTTAAGGTGAGGTCCAAATAGTCAAGAGGGGATTAAGAATTATGCTCAATGAATGTCAGGTTCCAATGATTCTCAAAACTTTGAGAACTCATCAGAAGATCAAATCCTATATAAATAATTCATCAATGTTCCATTTATACAGGATAATATTTACTTACCACTAGTGTGTGGATATTATATATGTTTTCTTAAATTCACCAAACGTAATTTTGCGAAGTCGCATCCCCGTTGCAGTCCCTTTAATTTATCTGAATAATTGAGAATCAAAACAAAAGTAATTATTAGGGTGGGCTCACACGAGCTTGTTTTTGTGTGTACTTAGGTGCGTACATACGTGTGGACCTAGTACGAGCAAAAACACGCGTAAACACAGCTGCTTGCTTGTTGTCAATGGAGCCGCGACTGCTGCCAGCGGCTCCATTGAAAACAATGCTCTGCTGGCCCACTGAATTCTTTTTCAGGGAAGGGCTTTACATATAAGCCCTTCCCTGAAAAAGAAACATTTTAGTGTATTAAAAAAAAAAAGTTAAAAAAAAAAAACTTACCTCTCCGCCGTTGCCATGTCCCGCAGGGTTGCAGAACACATCTGCCGTGTGCGGCAGATGTTTCCTGCAAGAACGCAAGAAAAAATAATTCCCTGCTGCACCTGCCACATCTGTGACAGATGCAGAGAAATTCTAAATCCCTGCGGGGAATAAAGGATTCCCTACTGCAGCTGTCACACATGACAGCTGCAGTGGAGAATCCAGCTGCCAGCACCCCTGAAATGTTTTTTCAGGAAAAGGCTTTAAATATAAGCCCTTACCTGAAAACAAGGAAAAGTGTTAAAAAAAAACTCCCAAAAAAACATACTCACTTTGGCTGCCGGGCTCGGACTTGTCTTCTCCTGGCTGTCTCCGGCTATTTAGATCTCAGCTATCAGCAGGCGGGGATTTAAAAAGTCACTTTATAAGCCCTTCCCTGAAAAGCCTTTTAAAATAGTGTTAAAAAATTTTAAAAAAAAGAATACTCACCTGCTGGAGCTCAGCGGCGACTTCAGCCACTATCCCTGGCTTATATGTAAAGCCCTTTCCTGAAAAAGATGGCAGGGGTGACGGCAGACCATTGTTTTCAATGGAGCCGCCGGCAGCAGCCGCAGGTCCATTGAAAACAATGCGTGCATTCCCTAAAAACACGCTCATGTGAACCCACCCTTAGTCAGGATGAACCTACTGGGGAAACATGGTATATACACATACTGAATATATACAAAAACATATTTAACTAGAGATGAGCGAGCACCAAAATGCTCAAGTGCTCGTTGCTTGAGTCAAACTTTCCGTGATGCTCGAGAGTTCGTTTCGAGTAACGAACACCATTGAAGTTAATGGGAGACTCAAGCATTTTTGTATATGACCCATGCTCCGCTAAGGTTTTCATTTGTGAAAATCTGGAAAACCCAAGAAAGTGATGGAAACGACACAGAAAGGGATAGGGCAGGCAAGGGCAACATGCAGGGCTGCAACTCAGGTCTCACTATTAAGCCACAACAGCGGCAAGAGTGCCCCCCCCCTAACAATTTTTACTTCAGACAAACCCTCATTAGCAAGGCACACCTTAGCTAAGCACCACACTACCTCCAACCAAGCACAATCACTGCCTGCGGGACACACCGCTGCCTCTTCTCCTGGGTTACATGCTGCCCACCCCACCCCCCCTCCCCCCACACGACCCTGCGTCCACAGCGCACACAAAAGTGTCCCTGCGCAGCCTTCAGCTGCCCTCATGCCACACGCTGGCTTCATAGCCACACCACCCTCATGTCTATTTATAAGTGCGTCTGCCATGAGGAGGAACCGGATGCACACACTGCAGAGGGTTGGCAGGGCCAGGCAGCGACCCTCTTTGAAAGTGGGGGCGATAGCCCACAATGCTGTTGAGAATTGATAATAGATTGACGTTCGATCTTCATTCCAATCCTGTGCCACCTCCGTCAGGAGCTGCAAACGTGGACATAAAAGGGGCTGAGCGGCCAGCCCAGCACTTCTACACATCTCCACAATGCAGCAATACTCTGTGTGGGAAGTATGTGAGCGGGCCCTGGGTCAGCCTGTGTCCCAGCAAACACCTTGTGTGGCCCAAGGTGCTGCGAGTGACATAGCAATGGGGAATCCATGTGTCCACACACTACTCATTCTGTTTGGGTGTCGGATACATCATCGACAACGCAAGGGGTAAACCAACTGCACTTTGCACCCAACCCAAGTCTGCCAGTGTTTTGGGGACAGACAAGTACAACTCCGCTATGGGAAGTCTGTGTGCACCCACAGCATGGGTGGCTAGCAGGAACCACAGACGGTACATAAAGAAATCCCATTGCAGTGCCCCGGAAAGCTGAGGTTACATGAGAGAAAATACATGTTGGCTTCGGCCCACGCTCCATGCCCTAGTCAGTCTGTTTTTTTTTTAAAGTACCAGGCAGGTACTCATAAAGATGAACAAAGCCTGGATTTCCCCAGACTTCTCTTCTCTATCGGCGGAGAGCAGCGGAACCTAAAGATTCTTTTCGCTGCAACCGCAGATAAAAGCACTCCTCTCTATCACCGGGAAAACAGGGCATTTCTTTTTGTCAATCTGTCTCTGACATTAGTCCTCCACCTGCTACTTCTCCTCCAGAAACAACATTTTTCTGCGGCCCAAAAGGCTCATCTACATCTACCAATGTTTTTACAATTTTTCAAAGTTTCAAAAGTATTGATACTTTAACATGAACCAATTCTTTCAACAGGGCTGCCTACAGGCTCTGTTACAAATTAAGCAACAGTGAGCTGTATCTTTCAAAAAATATTTATGGGTTTCACCTGCCCTCTCGGTTGATACATTTTTCAGAGGTACACTTGTACTCTTGGTACACTTATCTTTCGGGCCCATGCCTACACACTTATCCTACCAAATTTCCCAGCCTTCGCCAACTCTCATGGTACCCCAATGTTTCAGAGGTTGGCCTATACTATTACTACAGAAATTTTACAGTAACCGCGTTGGTGAGGGCACGATTGATGTTGCGGGAGACGTGCTGGTGTAGGGCTGGGACGGCACACCGTGAAAAATAGTGGCGACTCGGGACCGAGTAGCGTGGGACCACCACCGCCATCATGTTTTTGAAAGCCTCCGTTTCCACAAGCCTGTACGGCAGCATCTCCAGGCTGATCAATTTGGCAATGTGCACCTTTAAAGCTTGATCGTGCGGGTGCATGGCGACGTATTTGCGCTTTCGCTCCAACGCTTGCGCTAGCGACAGCTGGACGCTGCGCTGAGAGACATTGCTGGATGGGGCCGAGGACAGCGGAGATGAGGGTGTGGGTGCAGGCCGGGAGGCCCTCGTGCCTGTGTCCTGAGAGGGAGATTGGATCTGAGTGGCAGGTTGAGGCACAGGGGGAGAGACAGTGGTGCGACCCGGAGGCGGTGAACGGCCCTCGTCCCACCTTGTGGGGTGCTTGGCCATCATATGCCTGCGCATGCTGGTGGTGGTGGTGAGGCTGGTAGTGGTGGCTCCCCGGCTGATCTTCGCGCGACACAGGTTGCACATCACTGTTCGTCAGTCATCCGCACTCTCACTGAAAAACATCCACACCTTTGAACACCTTGGCCTCTGCACGGTGGCTTGGCGCGAGGGGTGCTTTGGGAAACAGTTGGGGGATTCTTCGCTCTGGCCCTGCCTCTACCCCTGGCCACCCCACTGCCTCTTCCAACCTGTCCTGCTGCTGCATTTGCCTCCCCCTCTGAAGACCTGTCCTCAGTTGGCTTAGCAAACCAGGTGGGGTCAGTCACTTCATCGTCCAGCGGCTCTTCCTCCGAATCCTCTGCGCGCTCCTTCCTCAGACTTACTGCCCTTACTACTACCTCACTGACAGACAACTTTGTCTCATCATCATCTTCCTCCTCACCCACTGAAAGCTCTTGGCACAGTTGCCAGAAGTCCCCAGCCTCATCACCCGGACCCCGGGAACTTTCCAAAGGTTGGGCATCAGTCACGACAAACTCCTCAGGTGAGCGAGGAACCATTTTTTCCCAATCAAAGCAGGGGCACGAGAACAATTCCGAGGAGTCTGTCTGCTCATCAGAATGTGACATTTTCATGGAGTGAGGAGGCTGGGAGGAAGGAGGAACAGCAGCGAGAGGATTCAGAGTTGCAGCAGTGGACGGCGTAGAAGACAGGGTGGTCAATACATTGCTGGATGCATTTTCTGCCATCCACGACAGTGCCTGCTCACACTGTTTTGTTTGTAATAAAGGTCTACCACGTGGACCCATAAATTGTGATATGAAGCTGGGGACCCCAGAAACTTGCCTCTCTCCTAATCCCGCGATTCGCCTGGACCAGGAACTCGGCCTGTGCCCACACCCTAACTTAGACATCCGCGTCCTCGCCTGCGTCCACGTCCACGTCCTGGAGCCCTACCCCTCAGCATGGTGGATTACGAATAGAGCAGACACAGAGCGGTGTAAATAATTCTGAAATTATTGGCGTACAGTTGAAGGCTGACAGCGGTTTTGTAACACTAACTCCAGGCAGAAGCAAAAAATACGGAAGGCTGCAAAGTAGCCTAGCTGTGCAATACTGATGCACTGCAACTCCCACAAGACACCCAGTCAATTTCAGATGGTCAGGGGTAGCCCAACGAAGGAGCTTTTCTTGTAATGTTTTTGAAAAAGAATGCAGGCTATATAGCGTGTATATGACTTTCACTCTATCAGGGGCTGTCGCCGTACGCTGTGCGAGAAGTCGACGGCAGGCACAGAGCGGTGTAAATAATTATGGAATTATTGGCGTACAGTTGGAGGCTGACAGCGGTTATGTAACGTAAACTGCAGCCAGAAAAAAATTATACAGAAGGCTGGAAAATGGTCTGACTCTGCAATAGTGATGCACTACAACTCCCACCAGACAACCTGTAAAATGCACACGGTCAGGGGTAGCCCAACCAAGGAGCTTTTATTGTAATTTTTTGTAAAAAGAATACAGGCTATATAGCGTGTATATGACTTTCCCTCTATCAGTGGCTGTCGCCGTACGCTGTGCCTGAAGGTGACGGCAGACACAGAGCGGTGTAAAAAATTAGGTAATTATTAGCGTACAGTTGGAGGCTGACAGCTGTTATGTAACGCAAACTGCAGCCAGAAAAAATATATACGCAAGGCTGCAAAAAGGCCCAGCTGCGTAATAGTGAAGCACTACAACTCCCAGCAGTGACGCAGTAAAATGCAGACGGTCACAGGTAGCCCTAAGAAGGACCGTTGGGGTTCTTGTAGACAGAATTCTATACTACCACTGTCCCTGCCTCACCAGTACTGCCCCTATACTCTGTATAATTGACTGCAGACTGAGAACACTATAGCTGTAATAGCCTGCAGAGCCCGAGATGAAAAAAAAAATTGGTGCAAAACTGCTCCCAGCAGCCACAACAGTAATGCACATGGTCAGATGTGGCCCTAAGAAGGATCGTTGGGGTTCTTGAAGATGCTAACACTATTCCTGAATGAGCAACAGCACCTTCCCTAATCAATGCCAGCGTGTGTCTGAGGCGAGCCGCGGGCGGGACCGCTTTAAGTACTCGGCTGTCACTTGATCTCACCAGCCACTCACTGCAGGGGGGTGGGATAGGGCTGGAATGTCACAGGAGGAAGTGGTAATGCCTTCCCTGCATGTCTATGGGCCAGAAAATGGCGCTAAACATGCAGGGAAGGAAATGGAATTGACTTGAGTACTGCGTGGTGCTCGTCTCGAGTAACGAGTATCTCGAACACCCTAATACTCGAACGAGCATCAAGCTCGGACGAGTATGCTCGCTCATCTCTAATTTTAACCATTTAAGTCATGAAACTGAGATTATTAACTTGTATGTCACTGCATACATTTTGCCTTGTATCTCTTAAAAATCTCCTAATAAAAAATTATTGTTCAAAAAACAAAACAAATACACACATATACTGTGTATCACACATAATATATACATCTTGTACATAGAGTGGTTAGATATATCAATGACAAGAGGTAAATCAGATCCATATAGCAACGTAATACTCATTGAGGGACAATTAAGAACATGCATTTTTCATAGCAGAAAACCTCGTGGCATAATTTGAGTAAAGCCATGCCTTCCAACCATCTTGAAATCCACAGAACAGTATGGGGATTTTAGAGCTGTCCTGCTGTGTTGGGAGGCATAAGAAATGAATTGCCCTGCACTATGATCTATCACCAGCCCTTCACCCAGCTGGCAGTAACCATCTTCTTTCTTCATCTCTCAGGACTCAGCTGTCACACAGTACTATTGTCAGGACTCGAACCGGGAACCTTCTGTACTCCAAGCAGTAGCCTATCTACAAAAGATTTATCAAGGACTTCTCAAAAGTCATCTTTCCCATCACCTTCCTAACAAAGAAAGCACATGTTTTTCTGATCCCCGGAGGCACAAAATTCTTTGTAGTAACTTAAGACTCTGTTTACTACAGCACTGGTACTGATCCACCCAAGACCACAATTGCCTTATTTCGTGGAGGTGGATGCTTCCGACTCCGCTGTGGGAGCTATCCTATTACAATGAATCAGAGATAAGATGCAACTGCATGCTTGTGCATTTCTATCCAACATCTTATCACCCAAGGATAAAAATTATGATGTTGGGAACAAGGAGCCTCTGGCCTTTCCTAAGTCATTCTTCTATAGTCGTGAAACTCTCTTTCAACAGTGGACTTTGGAGGCAAGAACACCAACTTTATGATCCCAAGTCTGGTCGACTCTTAAGTCCTCAAACTGGTCCACATTTTCAAGCTGACCAGTCACATTGAGGTCACAAGGAATTTGAAACTCCTGCTTTGTTCCTTCTGGTGGCCTCACTGCTGGAAGAATTTGAAGAGATATGTAACCTCTTGTGAGGTATGTGCTCAGAACAAGACAACACAAGCTCGACCTCTGGGTTTTCCATCCATGCCATAGGGATCTATATTGATATACTTTATAGTTGACCTGCCCCCCCTAGAAAGGAATGACTACCATCTTGGTTGTTGTGGAATGACAGATGGCTCACTTCATCCCCATAAATAAGATTCCTACTGCCAAGCACACAGTTGATGACCTGGGAAGTTTTTTGACTACATGGAATTCTTGATGATATCATCTCGGACAGAGGAATTCAGTTTTCTCGAAGTTCTGGAAACACTTTTGCATGGCCCTGTGAATCTATCCTTTCATACTTAGTCCAACTGCCAGGCCGAGAGAACTAACCAGACCCTGGAGCAGTATCTCCGCTGCTTCACCTCCCATCTTCAGAATGACTGGGTGGATTATCTACCAACAGCGGAGTTCATGTATAACAATGCCTAACATAGTTCTACCACCCATAGCTAATTCTATGCAACTACAGAAGGCACCCCGTTTTCATCCCTAGCCTTCCTGCCAACACTCCTATCCTGATGGTCCACCACAAATTGGCAGCATTGGCAGATACTTATAAGTAATTAAAGGAGGCCTTGTGGGAAGCTCAGGAGGCCTACAAAGAAGTGGCAGACTGACATCGTCAAGCGGCTCCCCTTTTCTGGGTTGGAGAGAAGGTATGGTTATCCAACTGAAATCTGAAAACCCACTTACCTTCCACCAAATTTGGGCAAAGGTTTATTGGACCTTTTCCAATTACAGAGAGGGTCGACCAGATGGCTTTCTACTTGAAGTTCCCGGGCAGCCTGAAAATCCACCCAGTTTTCCATGTGTCCCTACTGAGGCCTTTCCAGCAGACAGCAACTGCCTCCCCCTCCTGTGAAGGTCCAAGGGCATGACTACGTCATTGAAAGGAATTTGGACTCCTGAACATACCACGGAAAACTGCAGTACGTTGTGCAGTGGAAGAAATATGGGCCAGAGGAAAACTCGTGGTAGCCAGAAGAAAACATACTTGCACCTCGGCTCACAGTGGACTTCCACTGAAGGTACCAGGGAATGCCAGCCGCTGGGATATCTTGAACAGTAGCCCTTCTTATTGAGCCATCAGCTCTTTGGACAGTTCCCCTGCATACCTGTTGCCTTTTTCCCAGATTCTGTTAACCCAGCCCATGTCCTAGCTCCATTCAGTTCTTGATTAGACATCCTATAAAAGCCTGGCCCTGCCGCTGTATCAGCACATGATTAATATTCTTGACAGCACAGTCTAATCCAGCTCCATGTTACCAGCTTCTCCACTATTTCTGCAATACCTCCTGATACTGACTTCTGGCTTCCTCTCTGACCACGTTACCCGCCTGATGCCTCTGTACTGCAAACCGAGGCCTCCCATTGCTGACCTTTGGCTTTCCATTTGACTATATTATGCACCTCCTTCCCTTCCCGATAACGATTCCTGGCTATCCTGACTACTAATCTGTGGCTTCTATCCAGTGCTGGTAAGATGTAAGTCATTCTGTGCATGGTACTTACACAGCATTACTTGATTCTGCCCCCTCCTGACTGCTGAGTTTTCCTCTGGACTCCTGTGTCCTGCTCCAGGTGAAGATCCCTTTTATAAGGGCTGATAAATCATTCAGATTCCCACATCCAGTAGAAATTTTAATGATTATCATTCAGTTTAAATGCATGCCCTGACTGAATGAAAATTTGTTCGCTTCTTGTTCATCGTTTATGCATGCAGAAAACTGAATGACAGATTGGCCTGTATAAAAAGGCAGTCATTCCTTCTGGCTGGCCAGAGCCACCCCCAGCCAGCTCTGCTTCTATTCACTGGGTGATGATCGTTACTATGTAAATGCCCAGGAACAATTATGGCTGCGACAACCTGTTGGGCATCTACGCCAGACAGGTCGTTCTGTGTAAAGGGGTTTTTAGATGCCTCTTAGTTTTTATCTGTATAATAGAGAACCAGTATAAGATTTACTGGAGATACATTCTTTATTATCAAGATAACGGCATGATGGGAGATAACTTGTAACTTTCCTATACCAGTGAGCAAGTTTTCATTTCTTTGAAACTACTAAGCTCTTCCTGTGTCCCACCCCGAAAAAAACAGATAAATCAGGAGGCTCACCCAAGGTTTTCATTTCTCGAGAAAATCTATGCTGAACGATGATTTCTCTGATTGGATTTCTGAGCCTCTTCTCGGCTCTTACAGCAACAAGTAGGTTGAATTATTTGCCTTTGTATTTGCTCTATTTCTGTGGATTTCTCAATCACACTCCCATTAGTGCTGCGGGTCATAATTCCACCTCTGTTCCTTTTTTGGAGTAATGTAATTAAATTTGAAACAAGCATGTTTGTTTTTCCTCAGTGTTTTCAATGCATTTAAAGAAAAAAAGCAGAAAGAAAACTGAAAGTTTTTAGTCCGCTTCTACTCTATTAGGTTTCCGTGTTTCAATGGAACAAATGGCACAAAATGAACTAATAGAAAGGAAGAAAACTGAAAGCCTTACGTATTTTTTGAAAACCCCTTGAAATCAAAGGAGAAAAAACAAATGTTTATTTCCATTTTAATTCTGTACCTCTGCTCCAAAAAATGGAACAAAGAGATGGAATTACAACTGATAAATGGAAGTGTAACTACACCCTTAGGGTACACGCACACGGGCATTAAAAAAGTTGTGGCTAAGATTCTCTAGCACAACTCTGATCAGACATCCCGTCCGTGTGCTGTCTGATGTGTGGGACAATGATATTCTCATCTGAAAATCAGACAATATTAGGACATGCTGCATATACACATTCAAATGAATGGACGCTGTTCCTGTCCCATTTTCGGACTGCTTTTTGGATCCGAAAATCTTCCAGAAATATCCGTGTGCACATACCTTTAATAATGATAGAAAATAATAAATAGCAGGAATTGTGGCGGTAATAAGACATACTAATACTTCTACTATAGCAGTATAAGTCTGTGTGACAGATGTTACCTCTCCTGTTCATACTGGGAGATGAGCTTTTAGACATCTGTCTCCGATGCCGCTGATCTCAGTTACTTTGCAGCAGAAAACAAGAGTGTAATAAGTGATTAATGTGCTGACTGTGTGCTGTGTGACATCTCTCTAGGTTCTGCTCTCTTGTGTACAAAGTGTTCATCTACATCCTCAACCTGCTCAGGCAGCAGCGTAACTTGTCCGGATGGATTTATGTGTGGGTCTGAATATACACGAGTATTTGGCGGTGAGTTATATGACTAACGCTTTCATGACCAGGGCTATTTGGGTCTTGGTGATCAGAGTAAAATTTCACACACTGGAATGCCGAATTTTATATAGAACTTTTAATAGAGTTTCTTAGTCTACAAATCTCTCACTATATACATATATATCTATAAATTATCGGGCAGGACGCTAAGTACTTTCTAGTTTTTCAAAACTGGAGTAGTTATCTTGTTATTCTGTAGGTTATCCATAATTATAAACAGAAAATACAAAAGTATAGAGAAAATACTTTATTGTGCAAACACATCAATTAAAAGCACTTAACCCCTTAGTGATGAAGCCTGTTTGCACCTTAATGACCAGCTAATTTTTCAATTCTTTTCATCGTTGGATTCCTAGAGCCAGAACTTTTTAAATTCTCCATTGATATAGCCACAAGTTGTATTTAATGTATTGTATAACATTTATTCATTGTTTAGGGGGAATTGGGGAAAAAAATGAAATTTCATTTTTAAGGCCTTCAGTGTGCAAAATACATAAAGATATAGCATTATTCTCTGGTCGGCACGATTTCGGCAAAAACAAGTTTATACAGTTTTTTTTTTATGATTTGCTATTTTTATATAGAAAAAGAAAACATTTTTTGCCTTTCTGTCGCCGCATTCCAAGAGCCATAGCATTTTTATTTTTTCGTTGACAGAACTCTATGAGGGCTTGCCTTTTGCTGGATGAACTCTAGTCTTTATTTATCCGATTTTTGGGAACATATAACATTGTATTTGCTGCTTATTTCATTTTTGCTAGAGAATATAATAACAAAATCTGCAATTTCGACATACTTTTTATTTTTAACCGCATTGATCATGGAGTATAAATAATACTTCTGTGGGTCACTACAATTATGCCATTACCAAATTGATATAGCTTTTCTTTCACTTTTTCCCACTTAAAATATATATCTTTTTATCGCTGGAATTAACCCCTTAAGAACTCAGCCTTTTATTTTTTTACCATTTTCGTTTTTTCCTAGCCCCTTCATAACTCTTATTTGTTTATCTGAAAGTAGAGGAGAAAACCGCTGCGCCCAGAGTGTCCCAAACTATATTACAGCCCCAAGGCAAGGTAAAGTGTAGACCGGGTTGCTATGAGAGGTACCAGAACTTGAGGACAAAATTGGAAACTTATAGATGAAATAAATAATAGTTTATTAAACGTATACAAGACAGAGTGCAACGTCTTTCGGAGCCCGTATGCTCCTTTATCAAGTACAAAGCTACAATTTAGTGAAGCAAGGAATGAAACATAAATAAACAATAAAAGAGAAGACAGCAGAAACATGAAAATAAAAATGAAGTATGCCGTTAGCAATAGATATGACAGGATAGTCACGCTAAAAATACTGAAAAAAAAGAAGTTAGAATATATACATCATAAGGGCAGCTTCAGACAAACGTATATCGGCTGGGTTTTCACGCCCAGCCAATATACAGTGTCCCTCTGTGCAGGGGGAGGAGGCTGGAAGAGCCGGGAGCAGTGCTCTGAGCTCCCACACCCTGCCACTATTTGCAATGGGAGGGGGCGGGACAGGGCGAAGCTAAGTCCCAGACTTTGCTCCTCCCCCCTCCTATTGCAAATAGTGATGAGGGTTGGAAAGGGGGAGGGAGCTCAGCGCACCATATAGCCAAAAATGATGTCCATCATTGGCACATAGGCTAAGATACTGATCTGAAGACAAAAACAATTGCAGTGCCTGACAGACTGATTGAAAGTGACATAATTACAAACACGCAGAAGGAAATGATAATGGTTACAATTATATAGCGAACACCCAACAGTGAAAGAGCTTCTTTAGTTGAATCCATCTTCTGGATAGGCCAGACGTTGTCAGTAGCAAATGGGGGGGGGGGGGGGGACGTGGGGCGCTGGCTTCACTCCCACTGAAATTAATGGGAGCACCATGCTTCTATTGCACTTCCTGTTTCTCGTTTTGGATAAGACTGGATATCTGGCTTGATCAGTAACAAGAGCAGGAAGTGTAAATAGTACCACAGCGCTCCCATTGATTTCAATGGGACTGAAGACAATGCTCCCACTTCCTCTACTGTCTAAAGGATAGGTCATCAGTTGGAAAAATGGCAAAAAAACCCCCTAAGGACACTCTTTTGAAGTGTTTTGAAAGGGGTGTAGTTATGTATCAAAGTTTTTAATCTTTGCATAAAGTTTAACAACTTTCTAATAGACTTTGGAACAGAAATATTAAGACCGGAGCTCCATGTTGCCTGTCTTAATTGGCAGATCAGTGCAGGAAGATGCACCAAATGTATTAAGAGGCACAAGCAGTCTTGAACACAGAGGATCCTGGGCCATCCATGAGTCCCAAACTGACATCTATGCTAGGTCATAGGTGGAGCACATTTCTGCTATAATTTACAGCATTTTTAATTATTATAAAAATAAAAAATATGAAGTTAGAAAATCCTTCTTCCAGTAAGTAATTAAAATATCATATACTACATGGTTAACGCCATCAAAAATTGTGCCTTTTTTGTCACTTTGTCTCCAAGAAAAAAATATAATTAAAAGTTATTAAAAAACCCTATGCACTCTAAATTGATACCAATGCAAACTATAGATCACGCTGATGTTAGTCACAGTGGCATGGCTGCTCCTCTCCTATGGAAGAATGTTGCCTGGCTCGTGCGTTGCACAATGGTAAATTTAGCAGCTCTTATTTGGTGCTACCTGCGGAGTCAAACAGGGTACAGTGGTGAAAAATAAGTTACAAAAAGTGGACAACTGAACAAAAATAAGGGTAGAAACTCTTTACCATGGGAGCATGTAGTGTGGTACTTCAGTGCAGATCTTATGTTGGTGGGAAGGGACTCCAGTATTCAGGTTGTAACATAAACCATAACCAAATTTATTTTCAGTGAGAAGAGATTGGATTGCAGATTGACTTGCTTCAAACATTTTGCATAATATGATTTTAGAATCAACAGTTACAGTTGCAGACATTGATTAATTATGAATGTTTTTCAGGAGATTGGTACAAATAAACATTATCTATAGAATTTGTTTTTTCTTTCACCTTTTCTCCCTGGCTGTGCCTAGGACTGGCTGACTCCTCCTTCCTTGGCTTGGAATTCCTTTTTCTCTCCTCTCTCACTCCTCTTCTGACTTTACTAACAATTCTTGTTAATGAGTACTTCAACTTTAGCTATTTTCTCCTTCCCTCCACACTGGCTGATCCTAGATGTTGTCTCTTGACGCTTCTCGACTCTGCCATAGACCAGAATCAGCCCTAGACTGACTGTTGCTCAGCGCACTCCTCCTATTTATACTGTCACTAATTCAACTTGTATAGGGGCCTATTCTACCAATTCCAGGCTATCTTCTCTCGCTAAACCTGGCTAACCACTCCACAGACTGTTCCTAAGTGACCTAAACTCACTAAAGGCTGGAGAACCTTGTCAATATGCAATGTGCGACAAGAAGGAGGAAGTCTGCAATCTCTGAGTGGTTTCTAAGGGGTGGCTTAGGAGTCGAGTCATGGTGGTGATGAGTGCAGCGCGCTCTATGTAATTTTGAAGGTAGACCACAGGATAAAGACAACCAATAGAATTAGGCACAATTGCCTGAATTAAAAGATCTTGGTAGAGAATAAGACTAATATACACATGCGAGTAAACTGAAGGCACACCAGGTAATGTTAAACGTGGCAGTCTGCAAGAATAATAAACAGTAGAACTTGCATGTACACAGTTTAAACCTTCATACAATGATAAACAAGCCCAAAGGGAGGCAGCACCCGAAGTAAGGGAAAGCTATAGAGAAACTGACTAGGACGGAAAGCAAAACCCCTATCAACCCGACTACCAGCAGTTGCCATCCTGAAACACGAGCTATAATTTTCCAGTACTAACTCAGTAGGACTGTCTGGAGGATGTCTGATCTCTGCAGCTTGCAATTTTGTGTCTGTATTGACTGTTTGGTGGAAGCAGGGATGGAAGCCACAGCTTGGAAGGATTTCAGGTATTGAAGACAAGCGGAGCTTCTCTCAGCAGAGTGGGTGATTAGCTGTGCAAGTGGTTTCTTAAAGTTGTAAGTAAGCTTTTCTAGTTACAGGACAGGGGGAAAGCCAATGTGACGGCTTTACCTGGCTGCTGACATTCTCCTCACCCCTCCTTCTGTCTCTCTGTTTCACTCTCTCTCCACATTGACCCTCTTGTTTCCCCCTCTCAACACTTTTATTATTATCTACTGTGCCACAGATCAGGGAACAGGAAATTTCCAGCCAACTCCACTCAGTTAACTTGTTTGAGCGTCGCTGCGATTAGCAGGGAGCTTCTTTCTTCTGCTGGGTCAGGTCATCTGACAGTCCTGTCTGCTACATACAGAGTGTTTTCCCCAGGTCCTTCAGCCATTGTTTTACAGTGAAATGATCAAGTTAAATTAACTATTTGGTTCCCAAATCTGACCTCATCTTCTTATTAAACAAAATCCAGCATCACTACCCTTTACTAAATGGGCTGTAGTTAGAACAGTTGCTCTTGAGTTGCAATTATGTATTTTTACTGTTGTGTCACACTGCAGTTCACTACAGATTCTTCCTTACTAAAATAGTAGCTGTCCTTGATGTTTCCTCTACGAGTCTGACGGTCGGTTCAGGTTGACAGTTTAATCTGGCAGCTTGATATTAAAGAATGAATTAATTCATTTTTCCCAAGACAATAGATTACTCTTTCCAATCCAATTTCTATCCTGGTTTTCCAAGGGGCCTTACTCTTTTTCTGTCATTATACAACTACGCTATATGCTGGCTAAAGCCAGTACTGCATGAGGTGACACATTACAGCTGTGGCAGAGAAGAATGATTTGTCTTCTATATGTTCTCAATGGGGTCGGCGCTGCTGCCGCCGGCACCATTGAGCGCATATAGAGAAGAGAACAGGAATCGCAGATCGCACCTATGTGCGATCTGCGCTTTCCCTGATTTATGTCAGAAGGCATCTGTGGCGAGCCGCGGGAGGGCAGATTTTAATACTCGGGTGACACCTAATCTCGCCAGCCACTCACTGCAGGGGGGTGGTATAGGGCTTGAACGTTGCAGGGGGAAGTTCTAATGCCTTTCCTGTCTTTCTATTGGCCAGAAAAGTGCACAAATTTCTCAGGGAAGAAAATGAAAGTAACCCGAACATCGCGTGGTGCTCGTCACGAGTAACGAGCATCTCGAACACCCTAATACTCGAACGAGTATCAAGCTCGGACTAGTACGCTCGCTCATCTCTAATCTTTATTCATATAGCGCCAACATATTCCACAGTGCTTACAAGACAGGGGGAACAGAAACAAAACCACGGTTGGTTTAGGAGATATGTTATGCCTTCCTGAATAGGTGTGTTTTTAGAGCATGCCTGAAGATTTTGTGCGGGGGATTGCCCGGATAGTTTGAGGTAGTGCATTCTAGAGGACTGGCGCTGCTCTGCAGAAGTCTTGAATCTTCCTATTTATCCTCCTCATCTGGTTACTTACATCTTATGTCCTGTAATCTAACAGGGAATTAGATCTCGCGCTATCCCCAGGACGTAAGTTTATGCCCTGTTGCGGGAAGTACCCGGCAGTCAGGACGTAAACTTACGCCCTGGAGCTGGAAGGGGTTAATGCATTGTTTTATGACAAATTACAATTTGACACAAAATTGCATGAAGGCACCTGTGTACTATATACAAGAGTGGCATTTTGATAATGCACCAGGTGTTTACTCTCAGAATATATATAGGTACAGGGGGTCGGTATGATTTTTTTATTTAAAAATCTAGGTTTTATCTGTACATGTCAAAAATCTGAAAGTTCTCCTGAATACTGGAGGTGCAAAATGCACAGATGCCTCCGGCAAAAGAAGGGTGATATTTTAAAAATAAAAAAACATGTTTGATCTTTCTATTTGTAGAGGGAGTGAGGGCTAAATATCTGACCAGGACATGCACACCTTCATCTGAATGCAACTTCAGTGGCTCCATGACCATCACACAAAAACGATTTGCGCTTGGCATTTCATGCTGCAGCACTAACAACTGTACTCCTACTCTTCCAACTGGTAAGTCATCCATTTCTGCTTTGTTCTACATACAAATGAGATTTGGTTGATTCTTCATAGACTTTACTGCTCCTAGTTTAATAACAGAGCTTAATTTCCATTCTGTATACTTACGGATGCCATTGGTAATGTGATACACTTTCTCTCAGGTCTGCACAGTATTTGGTTAGTTACAATAGACCAAAATTTTGTACTCTTCTTTCAGTATCCCTCACGGCTCCCATGCCAATGGTTTGTTCATTCCCCACCCATCTGTTTACTCCACTCCAGAAGTCAAGCTTCATTTTGACATGTCACCACCGCAGCCAATCACTGGCCACAATGGTGACATGTCAATCTGTTATTAGCATAATCTGGTTATTAGCTAAAAAAAATGTACAAGCAGGCACAATTAAACTATATGAAAGAAAAATACCAAAATTAGTACCACATTTTATTATCAGCACATATAAACAATGACAGACTAATTAAAAATATGTGAAAATCATAATATCATAAGTAACATCATAAGTAAAATTACTTTCCTGTAATAAACAGTGACCCCATAAACTTTATCCCTTTACTTGGGACCACCTGTGCTTTGGGATCACATTTAATGCACACAGAATGGCTCCTTTATTAGAGTCCTCGGTCCTCTCACGACTGGAGCGTCCTTGTACGGATATTAGACATGGGACCCCAGAGTGCAGCAAAAAATCAAGTGACAAATTATCTCAATATCAGAATCCTCTGTTTGTTTTTAGTTGTTGTCACTCAGTTTCCGCCTGCATAAAAATCACTGCATGGAATCTGAAGCGCTTAACGAAAAGTGCGCACGAAGGTAGCAATTTTCAGCCATGATCTACCTGTCTAAACATTCTGCATGAGCGCAAACAACTAGCGGTGATGTCACTTGTGCGCTCATTTAAACAAGCGTCGTCCCGTGCAAATGGGACATAGGCGACTTCTAAAAAGGCCTGGTCATTGGTGCTAGACTAGTCGAGGGTCACATCTCCTTCATACGTGAACTAGTGAACCACAAACTGGACTCGCTAGCAGACATGGCACAATGACTGACAAACACCCCAAACACTTACCAGACATACCTGCACGCATAAGCACATGGAAATACTATGGTATGAGGTATTCATATTTTGGCCAATATACTTAAGTCCACTAGCCCATGACAAGGGTCCTCATTGTCTAGCGGGTCCCTACTCTCACGAAACAACTTACCCATGAGTCTTGCATGCAAGCGGAGTGATTGTCCTAATAGGGATGGCCCTATGCTGGAACCTAAGGACCTGGCTCGCTTTAGATGGTAAACGATCCAAGCAGCACAGGACACCATTCACACCAACATGCAAATGAATACACACCACACAGAACAGGACTGTTTAGACCACATTTTGTTCACACCAATTCACACTGAACAGGACTGTTCACTTCAAGTCTGGCTACCTGCTCAGACACACAGAACATTCACACCTACAGACAAACATGCATAAATACAAGCACAAGGGTACTGGGAGGAAAATGAGGAAACCAGCAACCTCTACCCGAGTGGCAGGTATTTATGTGCGGTGGTGATTGGCTTGCTGGAGAAATCTATACCCAGCCAACACAATTATCCCACACCTGTGGCAGTGTATTCCTGGAAAGCCACAAAACTATAGGTCCTAGGAGCACAAGGTGACAGTATTTCACTGCCAACCTTGTGGTTTTTTTTGTATAACACAGTTGCTGAGTATACCGAGAATGAAGAGATTGGGTAAATACTTCCTGTGAACAAAAACAACTCATTGCTAAAATGGGCCAGAAGAGGATGGCATGAATCATCCTAATGAACAGGTGCAGCACAGTCAAGAGCAGCCAAAAACAATACTGGTGCTCCAACGAACTTGTACAAATGTGCAACTCACTGTTCCTTAGCATAAATATATTATGACAGCAGATGAGCAGTTCCAGTACCATTCCGTCTAAGAGAAACAGAAAAGTGAGTCTCCAGGGCATATATGAGTAGAAAATTGTATCACTGAGCAGTGGAAAAACATCATTTGGTCAAATGAATCCAGATTTCTGTTGCACCATGCTGAGAGGTCAGAATTTTCTGCAAACAGCATGGATCGATGAACCTTTCCTGTCAGCTATTCAGAGCCCATCAGTACCTCTATCTAATTTGTGACAGCTCCAAGAAGCTTTCTGTCTGCATTGGCCAATATTCCTGTAGAATGATTTAGGTGCCATGTGGAATCTACATCGTAAGAAATTTCTGTGGTTTAGAAGGTCAAAGAAGGTCCAAAGCATTACTAGATGGGTCTCTAAGAGAGATGAGCGAGCATACTCGATAAGGCAAACTACTCAAGCGAGTAGTGCCTTATTCGAGTACCTGCCTGATCCAGGGGGGCGGGGAGCGGTGGGGAGGAACGGAGGGGAAATCTCCCTCTCCCCCCCCCCCCCCCCCGCCGCAACTCACCTCTCACCCGCGCCGGCAGCCGAATCTTTAGAGACGAGCGGGCAGGTACTTGAATAAGGCACTACTCGCCCTATCGAGTGTGCTGGCTCATCTCTAGTCTCTAATAAAGGGGACATTCAGTGTATATTATTGATGTGAATGATTGATTTAAATGGGACTTCTGCCCTGGAGAACATCTTTCCATCATTGCCCAGTGGGAATGTATAGGTAACACTGGTGGTTCATCTAGTAAAACATCTCTCTGTTGGTAGGTCAGAGACCGCTTGTATTGAGTTGATCTCGCTATAGAGAACCACTGGTGTCTGTGTATTGCATAAGAGATCACTGTCTTCTATCTACTGTATAGAGGATAATATTTTAAAGGCTCTAACAGAGGGACAACCGCTTCACCACTTAGAAGGGTGGATGATGAAGCTTCTTCATAGATTCATACATTATGGTTTTTGTGCTATGAATGCAAGTCATCTTTTTATTTCTTTCTCCTGTTCTTCTAGTTCCAACAAAAGGCCATAACCCCAATGGAGTAATCTGCCCATCTTGCGCTTCTGCCAAATCTACCTCGTGTTACACCTCAGATACTATCCAATGTACAGCGGATGAGAATATGTGTCTTCTCGAGGCAATAGAAATAAAAGGTTTCAATAACTAATTTTTGTACTTCACTTTATTGAGAACCTTGGACTATGATTGATCTCTACATAAGATTTCATACCAACACTAAACTAGTGAACTAAATAGTCCTCGACTGCCCATTTAGGGGCCAGTAAAAGCATTTGCTGTTCCTAGTATGGCCAACTGAAGAAAAAAGTTTTCCATTTTCACATGCAAACATCTTAAAGCTTATTGGGTTTTTTAAGTGGAGTAGAAAACATACTAAATAAACCTCATTTTTGGAAGACATAAATCTGAAAAAAATCTGTTCAATTGCAGCAAAGCTTTTATTTCCAGGATCATTTATGAAAAAGTTGTATTTTGCTCGGTTGTTATGGTCTGTAAGGACAGTGTTTGTTTGACCATCTTAATTTATGAGGCCTCATATTGTGGTATATGAAATATTTGTGTATCTTTGCAGGATCAGCCTCAGGAGCCATGCGAGGATGCGGAACAAAGTCCTACTGTGATCTTGGTAGCCAGTCCTATACTGCTGGAGGATCAACAATCAAAACTACATATACCTGCACTAGTAGTGCAATAAGTGCCCATAAAGTCGTCCTGACTCCAGCCATTGTGTGTCTTCTAGTGCTGAAATTGTTTCTCTAACAGTTGTAAAGGATCCTGAAAGAAGAGAAGTTTACAGGATGGAATATTTTATAGGGTTCCTTTATGTTGTCAGGTTTTTGTTTCTAATAACCCTTGGCTGACAAATATCTTTAATACATAAATAAACGCTTTTGCTGTATTTATTGTTTTTTTATTCTTTAATTTTATTATTTCTTCTAAAAGGCCTTCCACTGATAATTCAATAATTTGTGAAAGTGGTATTGAGAGAGGGGAGTGGGAAAGAGAAGTGGCATGGAAAGAGAGGGAGTAAGAGAGGAGTGGAGAGTGATAGAGAAGCAGCATAGAGAGAGATGGAGGGGGGAGAGGGAGAGAGAAGTATCATGGAGAGAAGCGGCATGGAGAGAAAAAAAAAGAGAGAGAAGTAGCATGGAGAGAGAGAGGGTGAGCAGGGGAGAGGGGGGAAAAGGGAGAGAAAAGAAGCATGGAGAGGGTGAGAGGTTGAGAGAAGGAGAAAGAGAAGAGGGAGAGAGGAGGGAGAGGGAGAAGAGAGAGAGAAGTGGCATGGAGAAAGAGGGAGAGGGGGGCAGAGAAAGACATTGGGAGAGAGAAGCAGCATGGAGAAAGAGAGAGATGAAGGGGTAAAGACATGGAGAGAGGGGGAGAGGGAGAGAGAAAATACATGGAGAGAGAGAAGCTGCATGGAGAGGAGGGAAGGGAGAGAGAAGCAGCATTGAGCGGGGGGGGGGGGGAGAGGGAGAAAAGTTGCATGGGGAGGGGCTAAGTGAGGAAGAAGCTACAGATAAGGAACAGTTGAAGTGGAGAGTCAGCATTGAAGGAGAGGAACAGTTGAAATGAAGGGTCAGTGCTGAAGGAGAAAAAACAGTTGAAGCAGAGGTTCAGAGAGAGAGACTGTGAGAGGGAGGAGTGGGAGAGAGAAGCGGCATGGAGAGGGCAAGAGGGAGAGAGAAGCGGCATGGAGAGGGCAAGAGGGAGAGAGAAGCAGCATGGAGAGGGTAAGTGGGAGAGAGAAAAAGCAGGGAAAAAGGAGAAAGAGAGGAGAGGAAAGAGAGAGAGAAGCAGAATAGAGAGCGAGGGAGAAATAGAGAAGGGGAGAGAGAGAAAGAGAGAGAGAAACAGCATGGAAAGAGATGAAGGGATAGAGGGGGAGAGAAATGGCATGGAGAGAGAGGGAGAGGGGGGAGAGAAGTGGCATCGAAAGAGATGGAGAGGTTGATTTGGATTTAGTCTGAGAAAGTTTTTCATAATCCTTTCCACATGGACATCAGCAGCTGGAACCCATGTCCTCTACTCAAGTGCATAACCACACCAATGTACTAAATACTGTAAGAATCTCCTAACTTGATGAGAGTCCACTATGCGACTTATCTCAAATTGAATAATCCACCAAAACTGGGGCTGATGGAGATGAAGCATTTCCTGAATCAACAAACTTCTTTAAGAGATATTTGTGAAACACATTAGATATTTTCATAGAACTAGGAATCTTCAAACGAAACAATACAGGATAAAAGTTTTTTAAATGATTATGAAAGAGCCGATAAATCGTAGGTCTAACTTGAAGGACTGTTGTTTGAGTTTTATGTTCTTAGTTGATAAGCACACCAAGTCTCCCACCAAGAAATTAGTCCCCTTAGAACGGCTATTATCCACTACCAGCTTGAAATTTTGAACCGTCCTCTGAAGGTTCTTCTGAATAACCTCCCACAGTGCCTCAATATTAGAGGAAAACGCTTTTTCCTATGGCACATCTGACACCCTCTTGGAAAAGGGACCAAAACATGGATGAAAGCCATAACTACAAACGAAAGGCGATACCCTTATAGATTCAAACAATCTATTGTTAAGTGCAAGTTCAGCCAAAGGCAAATACCTGACCATTCGTCCTGCTTCTCTGAAACATAACAGAGCAAATATTGTTCCAGACTCTGGTTACATCTCTTAGTTTGTCCATTAGTCTCTGGGTGATATGCCGAGGAAAAAAAGAGCTGAATTCCCAACTGAGAGCAAACAAAACACCAGAACCTGGAAACAAACTGGACCTCATAATCGGAGACAATATTTGCTGGTAGGCCGTGCAATCTCACAATATGAGTAATGCACAATCTGGACAAGGTTTTAGCATTGGTAAGACTGGGAAGAGCCACAAAATGACACATCTTGCTAAAACGATCTACCACAACCCAGATGACAGTATTACCTTCAGAAAGCAGCAAATCTGTAATAAAGACCATTGAAAAATGAGTGCAAGGTCTCACTGGTATCGGCAAAGACATCAAACTCTCAGCAGGGGCAGCTCGAGGCAATTTTGTTCTGGCACAAACCTCACAAGAAGAGACAAAACTGAAAACATCTCATCATAATGACGGCCACCAAAAAGTTCTTGTTAGTAATTTTCGGGTTACCAGCCAACTTGAAACTATATACTTCAGACAGCACCTGCAGCCTCAAATGAACAGTGACAAAACACTTTCCCAGCAAAAGGCTTGCTAGGGCTAAATCCTGTGCCTTACGAACCTGTTCCTCCAAATCTGGTGAAACTGCTGACACTACAACCCCCTCAGAAAGAATGGACACAGGGGGACATCTGAAACCACCGGGACAAAGCTCTTGGAAAGCACATCGGCCTTAACACTTTTAATGCCAGGACAATATGTAACCATACTAAAGTGACCACCATGCCTGTCGTGAGTTAAATCTTTTGGCTGACTCTTAAATAGATCAGGATCTTGTGGTCCATATAAACTGTCACCTTAGGCCAAGCCCCTTTTAAGAGGTGCCGCCCTTCCTCAAAAGCCCACTTAGACTGCAACTTCTGCCCCCTCCTGATGTTGCCAACTAATGCTTTGCCTTTCTCTAATCCGACAGCCAGCTTTGATGACCAAGAACATGGCTTCATCAAGGCTGCGAGGCATCAGATAGGCAACCAATAGGTCTTTAATATTGTTAGCCAGACCACAGTAAAAACCGGCTTCACAATGCAGGGTCATTCCGCTGAGTATCTGTCTCTCAACAGCGGAATTTGGCACAGAAATCCTCAACAGGAGAGTCTCCCTGATGCAAACCTCTGATCTTTCCTTCTGCCACGGACACCCTATCGGGATCATCATAGATAAATTTAGGGCACAGAAAAAACTATTTACAGAGGATAAGACCTGAGAGGAGGGAAGCAAGGAAAAAGCCCATGCCTGAGGAGCCCCCTGCAGCCTGGAAACGATGATGCCCACCCTCTATGACTGTTCACCCGTGGAAACAGGACGTAACCTTAAAAAAAGCCTGCAAGATTCTCTAAAGGAAACTAATTCCTGCCTGTTTCCAGAGAATCTGTCAGGTAGCTCAATCTTAATCTCCTTGCCTGGAGCCGCAAAGTCAGATGCCACTGTTTACGCTCAGCAACCTTGATTGTCAGCGCGTTTAGCTGACCTGACAAATCCAAGATGGGATCCATCTCCGATGTAAACACAGATCCCACCGAGAAAGTATGGGCCATTGAATATGTCACCTTTAGCCTACCATCAAGGCCTGAGGCTCTACCTGTTTTTTGTTTTCTCTCTCTCCCTGAAACTGGACAGACAGCTGGGGGCTGGGTTCAGGGCTACTATCTAGCAGACATTGCCTATTAACCCCTTGCTCTCATGGGAGCTGTGAGGCAGCACTCTTTTATATTCTGTAGCATGGGATACTTATAAAAATACCTGTGGGGTTGCACACCCTGAGCTATCAATATATCGAACTGCTGCGATACTGGTGCACTGAAAGTAGGCTGCTGCTGCTGCCTAGACATGTAGGAACACTAGTGAACCACATTTAATATGCTCCCAACTGGTGTTTAGCCCATAGCCCAGAATGTTCAACTGAACCTAGGGAGATTGTATACCCGGCAACTGTTATGTTGAATAAGAGGCTCTGTATTTCAGTTTCATAGGGGGAGAAGGTTCAAAAATTTTTCCTTTGGAGAAACATAGCTAGAAAGGTTCCTGATGAACTATTACTATCAACAGAGAAATGTGTCCAACCTGTCCTGCTGTTGGTCTTGAACCAAAAAATTGTGTTATTGCTTCGTTAACCTTGAACCTTGCAAATAGCTTTTCACTTTTATGCCCACCCTGGTTGGATGGTTGTTGCCATTGCATGCACTGTTGTCAGGGAAATTCTGTGTACAGCACCAATCAGGCCCACCCCAATGCCCCACTGCCGGCGGTAAAGAAGAAACACCACACACGGAGATCTGGTATACTTCCTCACACGGGGACATGACTGCGCGCTTTATTACAGATTACATGGGGTCTTATACCCTTTGGTCACATCACTAGGAATAGGTAATGGTCTCATTGGCTCAAATTCACCTCATAACCATATATGTAAAGTCCGCATTTCTGCCTGAGACAGTGATAATCATATACGTAGTTGAACAATCGTTATCTAGATACGGGGCTTCTGGGAAAACAGCCAAGCACGCGGCCTTCGTATCCGGTTCTTCCTTGCGGTGTTCAAGATACATTTTGTCTTCACCCTGCAAGGCCTTTGGAATATCTGATGTAAGGCAACGTATTAAGTTTTTCTCATTTTAGAATTGAATAGAACTTGCATACAGGTATAAAAGCATAAAAAAACATATGGCAATATATACATATACCCTCACACTGTCATTAAAGATTGACTCTATTGTTTTATAGCTATAATAGAAGTCAATTAGGCCCCTGTTTATCATTTGCTTCAGGTCTCCCTCCATTCCCCTCAAAACTTTGAAAAATTTTTTTGATTTGATTGTCCTGACGGAGGAAGTCCATTGCTATGCCACTTGGGCTCTCGAATCAATTTTTCAACAGGGTGAGCTGAAATACATTTGGAATCCTCATAAGTCGACTTAGATGGGCCTTCTTAGTTATTGAGGATCATATGTATGAGTTTATGTGAGTTTATCCATGTTAGCCCCTATTTTAACGTTTGTTTAATAAAGATTGAATCTTGAAGTTGTCTATAACTGTGAAGGGCTTAGTGTTTGAAATATAGACAAATACCGCCTCAGTGAAAAAGACTATCAGCATGGCAGCAATCCAGAACCACCATAACAAGGACGCTCTGGCTCCTAGTCATGCTGATTTACTCCATCCGTGCTGCATGTTGCATTCATGAATACAGCAGGCTGCGGGTTATTTATTAGGTAGGCGTATCTGGGAGTATTCCCGGTTACAAGATAATCTTCTGTACTTACATAATGGTAGGTCTGATATTTAATTTTACCCATTTTGTAAGTATTCTAATTGGTGCCTTTGCTCTATGGACTTGATGCATGTCAGATCACATCTATATATAAAAAGCGAAAGCCGTGCAGCACAGAAGTGGATGGAGAGACTACAAGGAGGTACTCCTTAAATGTTATCTATTGCTGCCTGCTATCAGCCATTTTAGACTGTGTGATTGATAACACAGGGTGGGCTGTAGAAGAGTAGGCCGGCACTACACTCTTCTGAAAGCTGTCTAAAATAAAATCTGTCTTTGTTGCCCATAGAAACCAATCACAATGCAGCTTTCACTTTACCTCAACAGCACAAGAAATAAAAACTGCACTGTGATTGGTTGCTATGGGCACCACACTCTTATGAAATCTGTCTTTGCTGCCCATAGCAACCAATCACAGCACAGCTTTCATTTCTTATACTGCTGAGTTAAAATGAAAGCTGTGCTGTGATTGGTTGCTATGGGTAACGAAGCCAGATTTTATTTTAGACAGCTTTCACATATTTCATTGACAATGGTTGTTGAAGTTTTAACCACAGACAGCACAATGGTGCCTCATACCGTGGTACCTATTATTGGTGATGGTGCTTGCCTGTTTAGAGCAATATCCTATACTCTGTAATAGAGATGAGCAAGCGTACTCACTAAGGCAAACTACTCGAGCGAAATTTGGGTGCCAGCGGGGGAGAGCGGGGAGGAACGGGGGTGGCGGGGTGGGGGGTAATCTCTCTCTCTCACTCTCCCCCCCCCCCCCCCGCTCACCCCTGCTCACTCCCGCAACTCACCGCTCTCCCCCGCTGGCACCCGAATCTTTTGAGACGAGCGGGCAGGTACTCGCATAAGGCACTACTCGCTCGAGTAGTTTGCCTTAGTGAGTACGCTCGCTCATCTCTACTCTGTAAGATACTCCGGTCATTTCCAGAGATGTGCGTGAGGAGATATTGGAGCAAATGGTGAATTACTAGGATGATCTCAACATTTTCTCTCATAATAGTGATGGGAATAATTCTAACAGCGATGCTGACTATATTGCTGATATGTCGCGACCGCACACTTATGGAGGTTTGTGCAAATTAGTAGCAGACGACAAATATTTAGGGCAGTGTTTGAAGTAGATAGAAACCCAGCCATTGCTCATAGGGCACGTTTTGATGCACCTACAGCAAGTGAAGTGGCTCTGGTCATAGTTGGACAGCAGTTTGAACAATGAGATATTGTGCTACAAAGCCATGATAGCAGGTTGGAATGTATCAGTGAGTTGCACCAATCGTACGATGCCTTACAGTATCCACTGCTATTCAGTTATGGTGAGGATGGTTATTCTATTGGTATTCCCCAGTGTGACTCTAAAACAAAGTTGCTTCTTAAAAAAAATAGTGTCTGCATTAAATTTGTATTCCTACCATATCATAAACAGAGAAACTGACTGTTTGCTGTACTATCAATGTCTTTTCAGTCAATATTGTAGTTGAGATGTCCCCCAAAATAGAGACAGAGTGATTAAATTATATTAAAAGCAACCAAGCGCAACTCAGAGCAGGCAGCTATATACATCTTAAAGATGCTGTAGGAAGGCAGCATACTGATTCCGCTCGACTTGGACAAATGGTGATGCTCCCATCCTAAGTCACTGGTTCTCCTCAATATAAGCATGAAAAAACTTAAGATGCCATTATGTACGTCAGTTATTAAATTCCGAAGGATGGTGGTTTCACCGTTGAAATCAATGGCATAACCCTGGACAACCATTGGGTGGTGCCTTATAATCCTGTTCTTTGACATATATTTATTGCCCATATTTACATAGAGTATTGCAGTTCTGTAAAATCTATTAAATACATATGTAAATATGTTAATAAAGGCAACAACCAGGCTTCATTTAGTCTTGAAAATGATAGTGATAGAATCATAGAATGGTAGAGTTGGAAGGGACCTCCAGGGTCATCTGGTCAAACCCCCTGCTCAGTGCAGGATTCACTAAATCATCCCAGACAGTTGTCTGTCCAGCCTTTGTTTGAACACTTCCTTTGAAGGAGAACTCCCCAACTCCCATGGTAACCTGTTCCACTCATTGATCACCCTCACTGTCAGAATGTTTTTTCTAATATCTAATTTGTGTCTCCTCCCTTTCAGTTTTATCCCATTGCTTCTAGTCTTTCCTTGTACAGATGAGAATCGGGCTGATCCCTCTGCACTGTGACAGCCCTTCAGATATTTGTAGACAGCTATTAAGTCTCCTCTCAGCCTTCTTTTTTGAAAGCTAAACATGCCCAGATCATATAACCGTTTCTTATAGGACATGATTTGCAGACCTCTCAACATCTTGCTAACTTCTCTGACCTTGCTCCAGTTTTTCGTGTATTTTTTAAATTGGGGGTCCAGAACTGGACACAGTATTCCACATGAGGTCTGACTAAGGAAGGAAGAGTGGAGTTGGATAATTACCTCGTGTGATCTAGACTATATGCTTCTCTTAATAGATCCCAGAATTGTGTTTGCCTTTTTGGCTGCTTCATCACATTATTGACTCATGTTCAGTCTATGATCTATTAGCATACCCAAGTTTTTTTCACATGTGCTGCTGCTTAGCCCAATTTCTCCTATTCCGTGTTTGGTTTTTACATTTTTCTTGCCCAGATTGTAGGTCTTTGCATTTCTTCTTGTTTAATACCATACTGTTATTCGCCGCCCACTGTTCAAGCTTTTCTAGATCTTTTTGAATACTCTCTTTTCCCTAGGGTTAGCCATCCCTCCTAGCTTTGTCTCATTAGCAAATTTGATTAGTTTCCCATCAATTCTGTCCTCCAGATCATTTATAAAAATGTTGAACAACACTGGCCCTTGTGGTACCCTACTTAATGCATTCTTCCACTTGGATGTGCAGCCCTTTATGACCACTCTTTGAGTACGATCACTCAGCCAGTTGTGAATCCACCTTACAGTTGCCTTGTCAATCCCATATTTGGTCATTTTTTCAATAAGTATGGTATGAGATACTTTGTCGAATGTTTTATTAAAGTCAAGATACACTATATCCATCACATTTCCCTGATCAACCCAGTCGGTGATATTGTCATAGAAGGAAATTAGATTCATCTGGCATGACTTGTTTATTACAAACCCATGCTTTTTTGTGTACAAAAATAGCAACATAAGAAAAATAGTATAAAATTGGTGTCAGCAGAATTATGCTGACGCAGAAAATAAAGTTATCACATTACTTATTTTGCAAATTCTAATTTAAAAGAGAAAGGTTGCAGCACACCACAGTAAACCACCTAGTGGGGGAGCTTACTTATTTTGCACACTAAACGTGGTAAAAGGAAATCCAAAAAACAAATGGCAGAATTTATTTTTTTCCAATCCCCCTAAAAAAAAGTTAATAAAAGTTATAGATATGTTCCCAAAAATAATACCAATTAAAAAATCTAACTTGTTCCACAAAAAAAACAATGGATTTATCAATTGAAAAATGAAAATGTTATGGCTCCTGGAATGCGAGAGTGAAAGACCACTGAAATATTAGTTGGCCATTAAGGTGTATACAGGCTTTGTCACTCAGGGGGTTAATAAAAGTTTTATGCTTTATTCATAAGTTGTTAAAATTCCATGATAGATGCAACAGGATAAAAACACTCAAATGTTTACACGTTTCAGATCTAAATTTGGCCCTTACTCACAGTAAGCTGTAAAGCCCCATTTACACACAACAATTATCGCTGAAAATTCCTTCAAACGATGGCATATAAGCGATAATCGTTGTGTGTAAATGCTACCATCGTTTACTCTTCGGCTGAACGATGATTTTTAGGTGAGCTTAAAATCCATCTTTCAGACAGAGAGTAAATAGCACAGACCTCATGCTGAGTACTCAGTATTGTCCATGGGCTGTAAGTGATTATATTTTATTTAGCTGAAAGCCCTGTGCAAGAACAAAGGAGCTGACTGCACGGCTTGTGTTCTGAAAGCAGTTCCTGGAGGCTCATTTACATGCAAATTAAGCTGATAAAGCACTAATAAACATTAGTGTATATTAGCACCTTATGTAAAATGATTGCTAGAACTGTCAATCTTTCAATCATTTGAAAGATTGACTTTGCATGTAAATGAGCCTTAACACAGATAGAAAGATTAAATAAAGTATTGGAGGAGAGGCAGAGGCAGAGGGGTTATGGGATACAGAGTTAAAACAAAGAGCCACCATGGAAGAGGGAAGAAGAGAAATTACAGATAGAAATAAGTGGGTAAACATATAAAGCACATATAATCAGGAAAATTATAAATATACAATACTGTGCAAAAGTTTTAGGCAGGTGTGGAAAAAATGCTGCAAAGCAAAACATTCTTTTAAAAATTGAGGTATTGATAGTTTTTTTGTCAATTAATAGAATGCCAAGTGACTGAACAAGGAGAAATAAATCAAATCCATATTTGGTGTGACCGCCATTTGTCTTCAAAACAACATCAGTTCTTCTAGGTACACTTACACACAGTTTTGGAAGGAACTCGTCAGGGAGGTTGTTCTTAACACCCTGGCGAACTAAGCACAGATCTTCTGTGGATGTTGGCTCGCTTAGATCCTTTCATCTCTACATGTAATCCCAGACAGACTGGATGATGGTGAGATCAAATCATCACTTCCAGGACTCCTTGTTCTTTTTTACTTTGATGATAGTTCTTAATGACATCGGCTGTCTGGTGTCATTGACCTCCTGCAGAAAAACATTTTGAGTCATAGTAACATAGTATGTAAGGCTGAATGAAGACAATGTCCATCTAGTCCAGCCTGTCTATCCTCCTGTGTTGATCCAGAGGAAGGCAAAAAACCCCAAGGGCAGAAGCCAATTAGCCCTTTTGGGGAAAAAATTCCTTCCCGACTCCCTAATGGCAATCAGACTGTTCCCTGGATCAACCCCTAATAGTTCCTACCTGCCTGTATACCCGGATTGACAATTAACCTAAGATTTATATCCTATAATGTCCTTCCTCTCCAGAAAGACATCAAGTCCCCTTTTAAACTCCTTTATTGATTTTGCCATCACCACTTCCTCCAGCAGAGAGTTACACAGTCTAACTGCTCTTACAGTAAAGAATCCCCTTCTATGTTGGTGATGAAACCTACTTTCCTCTAATCGTAGCAGATGCCCTCTCGTTACCGTCGTGGTCCTGGGTGTAAACAGATCTTGGGAGAGATCCTTGTATTGTCCCCTCATGTATTTATACATAGTTATTTGATCACCTCTTAGCCGTCTTTTTTCAAGAGTTAATAATCCCAATTTGGATAGCCTCTCTGGGTATTCCAGTCCCGTCATTCCATGTATTAGTTTAGTTGCCCTTCTTTGAATCCCTTCAAGCACTGTAACATCTTTCCTGAGCACCGGTGACCAGAACTGTACGCAGTATTCCATGTGAGGCCTGACAAGTGCCTTATATAATGGAAGGATAATGTTCTCGTCCTTCGCCCCTATACCTCTTTTAATGCACCCTAAGACTTTATTTGCCTTTGCAGCAGCTGACTGGCATTGGTTACTACAGTTTAGTCTACTATCCACTAATACCCCCAAATCACTTTTCCCTAGTGGTACCCCATTTACTGTATATTGGTGACATCCGTTTCTCCTGCCCATGTGCATAGTCTTACATTTTTCAACATTGAACTTCATTTGCCATTTTCCTGCCCAAGCCCCCAGCTTATCTAGGTCCGTTTGTAGCCGCACATTGTCCTCCGTTGCATTAATTATATTGTATAATTTTGTGTCATCTGCAAATATTGATATTTTGCTGTGCAGTCCCTCTATCAGGTCATTGATAAATATGTTGAACAGAGTGGGGCCTAATACTGAACCCTGTGGCACCCCGCTAGCGACTATGGTCCAATCAGAGTATGAACCATTTTTTACCACCCTCTGCTTTCTATCATTGAGCCAATTTTTTAACCCACTTACACACGTTTTCGCCCAGTCCGAGCTGCCTCATTTTGTATATTAGCCTATTATGTGGCACGGTGTCAAAGGCTTTAGAGAAGTCCAGATATACGAGATCTATAGATTCTCCCTGGTCCAGCTTAGAGCTTACTTCATCGTAGAAACTGATCAGATGTGTCTGACATGAGCGACCCTACATGAATCCATGCTGGTGAGGATAAATTGAACAATATAGGTCAGAAGCGGCGCTCCAATGGTATGTGGAATTACAGTAGAAACCGTACTGGTGTAAAAGGTGACTCACCGCAACTGAACCGGTCCTACGTTTTAGGACTCGGTCAGTTTGTTGGTCCACGTGAGCCTCTCAAGCCAAGATTTGATGAGATAGAGGTTAACAGTCCTAGGACATCCCAGGGGGAGAGCAGCAAAAGACAACTCCAAACAGATGCGTTTAAGGAGGAAAAGATATGCAATCAAGATAAAAAGAAAAAAACTTTTGTGCTCCGTCAAACTATATCAATGTATGTGGGGATCTTACTTGTTAGGGGGTGCCTGGACTCCTGGCACCCCTTACATCCAAGGAAGCAGAAAATCCAATAGAAAAGGCGTATTCCTGTAGATCAATTTATTGCATTTAAAACGAATTAATGGTGCTGCGACGCGTTTCGGCTTATACCAAGCCTTTTTCAAGCATAAGAGACAAGTAGCAAGCTGCCTCTATTTATAGTAAGCATACAATTGAAAAATGGGAGGGGAGGGGGGAGGGGAAGGAAACAGTCTGCTCTGTCACTCTCCTAAAATAGACGTGGTCTTCCAATAGTTAATGCATTATAGTATATATGGTGTCTTATCCCGATAATAATGGCATCCTCTTGCTAATATTACATAATGCAACAATAAATAGAGATTAGGCTGTATTGAACGGCGTCCGCGTGGTAACGCGGCACCGTTCAATGACGTCCATAGAGTCATATGGTAACCCAGGGTGAAAGAGGAGTGTCGTAGAGCCAGGGGGAAAGGGCATTCCATAAAGCGTAGATATGGGCGCTTGGTAACCTTAGTTACAGATAGGGGGCGTGGTGATGTTACGTCACTAATAGGAGTTCACTTCCAGTGACGTGGATAAGGTCACATGGTGCCACATGGAGCGTAATAACGTTCAAACGTGAAGGCGTTATGTCACATGACCACACAGTCAAGATCACATAAGAGAACGGGGAGGAGGGCGTGTGTTGACTGAAACAAATCGGCTATATATCATGTGACTACCTAATGGTAGCCCGATCGGGTCAAACCTACAAGGGAACACATGTTGACCGGAACGAGTCGGCGCTGCGTCACGTGCCTACCCAATGGCAGCCCGGTCGGGTCAAATACACAGGGGAGGGCACCCAAATGTATAGCCACGTCCAAATGAAAAAAACCTAACATCACATGACCGCACGATCCGGGTCACACGAAGGGGGGAGGGGGATGGGGTGACAGGATATGTTATGTATTATAATTACACAATGGGTATAGAGGGTGAACAGATATGCCACAGATATACATACATGTGTACATAGAGTATATCAAAATACATTCAATGGCCACTAATTATTAAGGATAGAACCATATTGCATAAACTATATACTATACATTATACAGTTAAAATCTGATTACTAATTAAAATAACTAATCCTATTAGGTAAGTCTACTAGTACAATACATAAAAAATAAATAAATATCCTCATAAAATTTCCTATTATTATAGTATAAAAATAACAAGGTAAAAGGTTATCCTCAATAAACTTTCTCTAAAGTTTCATTTAGACCAATAGGATGTAATGTGTTAAATTTATATATATAAAACATCTCTTTTCTTTTTAATCTGGAATGTTCGCCTGACGTAATTTGTTCAAGAGGAGTGATGGATAGTCCTGAGGGATCTGTATTATGATGTAATGAAAAATGTTTGGAAACACTATGTAATAAATATTGTCTTTTGAAGTTATAACGGTGTTGATTTAACCTGCAACGTAGTGTGTTTGAAGTGCGCCCTATATACCGTAGGGAACAGGGGCATTCAATTAAATGATCTTGACTGTGCAGTCATGTGACATAACGCCTTCACGTTTGGACGTTATTACGCTCCATCCGGCATCATGTGACCCTATCCACGTCACTGGAAGTGAACTCCTATTAGTGACGTAACATCACCACGCCCCCTATCTGTAACTAAGGTTACCAAGCGCCCATACCTACGCTTTATGGAATGCCCTTTCCCCCTGGCTCTACGACACTCCTCTTTCACCCTGGGTTACCATATGACTCTATGGACGTCATTGAACGGTGCTGCGTTACCACGCGGACGCCGTTCAATACAGCCTAATCTGTATTTATTGTTGCATTATGTAATATTAGCAAGAGGATGCCATTATTATCGGGATAAGACACCATATATACTATAATGCATTAACTATTGGATGACCACGTCTATTTTAGGGGAGTGACAGAGCAGACTGTTTCCTTCCCCTCCCCCCTCCCCTCCCCTTTTTCAATTGTATGCTTACTATAAATAGAGGCAGCTTGCTACATGTCTCTTATGCTTGAAAAAGGCTTGGTATAAGCCGAAACGCGTCGCAGCACCATTAATTCGTTTTAAATGCAATAAATTGATCTACAGGAATACGTCTTTTCTATTGGATTTTCTGCTTCCTTGGATGTAAGGGGTGCCAGGAGTCCAGGCACCCCCTAACAAGTAAGATCCCCAAATACATTGATATAGTTTGACGGAGAGCAAAAGTTTTTTTCTTTTTATCTTGAATGCATGCTGGTGAGGAGTTATTCCCTTATTCTCCTTGAGGTACTCATCGATGGCCACTCTCAGAATCCCCTCGAAGATTTTTCCCGTTACTGAAGTGAGACTTATTGGCCTGTAGTTACCAGGCTCACTTTTGCTCCCTTTTTTGTAAATTGGAAACATGTTTGCAATACGCCAATCCAATGGTACTACACCGGTCTTGATAGTGTCTAGAAATATTAGATATAGCGGCCTAGCTGTCACTTAGTTCCCTTAGTATCCTTGGGTGTAATCCATCTGGGCCCGGCGATTTATCAATTTTAGTCTTCTTTAGTCGCTTCCGCACCTCCTCCTGCATCTCGTGTGGCATTTCCTTTTCGTTTGTGAATACACTTGAGAAGAAACTGTTTGGTAGATTAGCTTTCCCTTCGTCATCATCAATGATTACTCCTGCATTATTTTTTAAAGGGCCAGTGCTCTCCCTGCAAATCCTTTTGCTGTTAATATAGTTGAAAAATAGCTTTGGGTTATTTTTGCTCTCTTTGGCGATCAGTCTTTCTGCTTCCTCCTTGGCAGTTTTGATCTTTTCTTTGCATATTTTGTTTTTTTCCCTGTATGATTTTAGCGCTTCTTCGCTGCCTTGTTGCTTTAGTAGTTTGAACGCTTTCTTTTTTTCCGTTTATTGCCCCTCTTACCGTCTTGTCGAGCCACATTGGTTTCCTTTTAGTTGAGTTTCTTTTATTTTTAAAGGGAATGAACTGCTCACATGAGGTGATTAGGATCCTTTTAAACTTTTCCCATTTGTCCTCCGTACTGATATTTTTGAGGATGTTGTCCCCATTATTGTTACCGATAGTAGTTCTAAGCTCATCAAATTTTGCTTTACTAAAGTTTAGTTTCTTTGTTGCTCCCTGATAAGGATTCCTATTGATTGACAGCTGGAAATTGATTATATTGTGGTCACTGTTCTTCAAGTGCCCCTCAACCTGCACCCCCTTTCTACGTTCTGGTTTGTTGGTTAGTACTAGGTCCAGAATGGCTCTCCCTCTTGTTGGTTCCTGCACAAGTTGGTTCAGGTAATTGTCTTTAATTACTCTCAAGAACTTATCACCCCTGTGAGATTTGCAGGTTTTATTCTCCCATGTTATATCTGGATAATTAAAGTCCCCCATGATAATTACTTCGCTGCGCTTTGACACCTCTTCTATCTGCCTTAGTAGTAAGTTTTCAGTTTCCTCTGTTGCTTTTGGTGGTCTATAGAAGACCCCTATCAGGATTTTGTTATTTTTTCCTCCCTGTATTTCTACCCACAGAGGTTCCACCTATTCGTCTCCTACCCCTATATCCTCCCGTAGTCTCGGCTTCAAGTTCGATTTGACGTACAGACATACCCCTATCTGTCCCCCTAATAATTGAGTCCCCCACCACTAGGACCTGTCTAGCCTGCCCTACACTCCCCGTCCCCTTCTCACTGGAGCAGTCATCCCCCTGGCGTTCAGAGGGCGTGTCGTGCTGCAGCCGTGCTGGCTCCGTAATGGCATCGCCCTCATCTGCCAACGTTGCAGACATGTTGGGTTGTGCCAGTTCAGGACCAGCCTCCCTGGATCTATTCCCTCTACCCCTCCTTCTATCTGTCACCCAGCTGACTGCCTGCTCCACCTGCTCTTCCGTAGCACCATCCGTCCCAACCTCTACCCCAGCGAGTGTCTGCTCAGTGAGCAGCAAACTCCTTTCCATGTTGTCAATGGCTCTCAGTGTTGCCAGTTGCTCATTTAGATCCAGAATTTGGGCTTCTAAATGTGCGACGTGCATGCATCTTACGCAACAGTATGCACCCTCGATCGGCTGATCAAGGACCGCATACATTGCACAAGTAGCACACTGGATGACATTGCCAGACATGGAGCTCATCCTAATGGGGATCTACAATTTACTTGTGGAAGTAGTGAAGATAGACTTGTTCACACTCTGCTCACCTGCTGCTGCAACCGCTCACCTGCTGCTGCAAACACTCACCCGCTCACCCGCTGCTGCAACCGCTCACACGCTGCTGCAACCGCTCACACGCTGCTGCAACCGCTCACACGCTGCTGCCTCCGCTTAACCACTCACACGCTGCCGCTCTCGCGCAACCGCTTACCCGCTGACACTTATGCGCAACCGGTCAAAATTCCCCCCCCCCTCACAAACACTTAGACCCCCAGACACACACACACACAGAAGACACAACTAGGGCACACCAGATACACAGAAGACACACACTTAGCTCACAAACACACACAGAAGATACTTATCGGCTCCTCCACTCCTCCTGGTGACGTCACCTGATCTCCCGGCAGCCGCTCATTCTGCCCTCCTGTCTCAGCTGCTCTGCTGCTCCGTCCTGGCCCACTCCGCTGCTGCTGGCGCTGGACTCCTGGTGGCCTCTTGGCTACTGCTCTGCTCCGCTCCGGTCTCACCTTACTGCCCCGGCTCCTGCGCTGCTGCGCTGCTTCGATGTCCCCTTCAGCCCCCCGCTCGTGCCTCTGTCTCGGCGCGCTGCTCCTGGCGTCTGACGTCACTTCCGGCTGTCAGTACCCGACATGTACAAACATGTTTTTGACAGCATTTTTTCAACACCTGCCTATGTATACTGTGACAATGCAGTAGTAAGACTGGCCTGTAGGGGGCCTCTGAGTTTAGTTTAGTTAACCTGCACCTGCTAGAGTGTGGCTACACAGGTTAAATTTCCCCTCCCTCAAAAACTCAGTGTCCTTGAAGCCTGTGGAGCTTCGGTCCATTGGGGCCCTGAGGTCTATAGACCTGGTGCTGGTCTGTGAGGGACCCGGAAGCCCGGAGCGGAAAGGGGGCAGTCGGACCCTTTTTCCTCACCTATTGGGGTGAAGTCAGCTTTTTGGAAGGTCAGCTGAAAGTAGCGATATGTGTTGCCATGTGCATTGTGACATACAGCAGTGCAACATTGTATATGATATGCTGGACTTTATTTACATGCTGAATACATTTGCTGTGAAATAAACGCTGGAGAAACAGCACTTGGACTTTACCTGGTGTTTCCGGACGTCATTGTGGTGCTGCCACCCCTGGTGAGGGGAAAGTAAGCGAGAGATGCCGGGCAAGTAACCCCCACTTGCCACAATACTCGTAAAAAAAATCACGCACCTAGAAGGAGTTGTTAGAATCTACTGAAACTTTCCATGTGTGATTGTAACATTGCTATAAGTGATTACAATGTCAATGTCACTTGTGATGGCAGGGCACAGTGATCATGTGCTGCCCCCTGCTTCCTGCTGAACGGGAAGCTTCTGAGTTTGCCTCTCCTGCTGCTGTCACATGGGGGGAAAAGTGGACCGCGCCCTGGGGTAAGTGTATATATGTGTGTGTGTCTGTGTGTATCAGTCTCCCTCCCTCTATCTATCTATCTATCTATCTATCTATCTATCTATCTACATACTATCTATCTATATACTATCTATCCTATATCTATCTATATACTATCTATCTGCTATCTATCTCATATCTATCTATATACTATCTATCTATCTCATATATATCTATACTATCTATCTGCTATCTATATACTTTTTATCTATCCATCTATCTATATACTATCTATCTATCTATATACTATCTATCTATCTATCTATTGTATCTATCTGCTATATATATATACTATCTATTCCTCTATCTATCTCATATGAGATAGATTGATAAAGATAGTATATAGATAGCAGATAGATAGTATATAGATAGCAGATAGATAGTGTATAGATAGCAGATATATAGATGAATAGATAGTATATAGATAGCAGATAGATAGATAGATAGATAATATATAGATATGAGATAGATAGATAGATAGATAGATAGATAGATAGATACATAGATAGATATGAGATAGATATCTATCTATCTGTCTAACATCATATCTATCTGTCTGTCTGTCTGTCTATCTCCTATCTATCTGTCTGTCTATCTCCTATCTATCTGTCTGTCTATCTCTCTATCGCTGGTATAAGTTATACAACCCCCTGGATTTACTGTATTTATTTGCACACTTTACACACAATTAAAAAACGCATCAGAACCACATGCAGTTATTAATAGTGTCTGCAGCTTCTTAATAACGTACGCGGTCTTTAAATACCGCCTGCAGGTTTTTTATGTGTTTTTCTTTATTGTGGTTCTAAAGTGCAACAAAACCATGACCCCCCCCTAAGGCCGCTCTCACACACGTGTTCAGAAAAAGCAGCTTGAAATCAAGGCATTTTTTACCAGAATTTCGAGCAGCGTTTTCAAACACAGATTACAGCGTTTGACAGCGTTTTTTAATGCACCCCATTGTAATGGGTGATGAGATGTGTTAAAAACCATGAAAATGCAAAAATAGAACAGACGGCTCTCGAAAATCACAGCGTTAGAAACATCGCGTTCAAGCGCAGATTTGAGTAAACTCAATCAAAAATTGGGAGTGTTGTACCGCGGTTAGTACGGCGCTCGGGACGCTGTGCTAATAGCAGTACAAAGCAGTGTGTTATATAATACAACTGCCTTGCTTAGATTTATTAAAAAATTGTAGAGTAAAAATATGCAGTACACCCCTAGATGAATTCATTAAGGGATCTAGTTTTCAAAATGGGATAATTTGTTGGGGTTCTCTGTCGTTTTGGCTGCTCAAGGGCTCTACAAGTGGGCAATGGGCCTAAATCACCTTCATGCTAAATTTCTGTTCTGAAAGCCACTGACTACTCCTTTCATTTTGGGCCCCGTTGTGCATCCAGACATAAGATCAGGGCCGCAATGGGTATGTCTCTGAACACTGGAAAACAGGGGTATACATTAAGGGGTATAGTTTTTAAAATGGGGTCATTTGGGGGGTGGGGGGGTATCTAATGAGCCTTTGCAAACTTGGCTTGCTGTAAGAAAGCAAAGTGTTCCTCAAAATGCTGAAAAGTAATGTTAAATTTGTACGTCATCTAAATGGTTAAAAAAACACAAGTTTTTCAAACGTGCATTCAGAATAAAGTAAACAGATGGAAATATATATACTATCAAAAATTTGTACAGTATGTTTGGACATATTTGAGATATTACAGTTGAAAATGTGAAAAAAATGACAATTTTTTCAACATTTTTCCAATATTGGCACTTTTAATAAATATACACAAATTCTATGGGTCTATTTTTACCACCTAAATGAAGTACAATACGTGGCAAAAAAAGAATGTCAGAATCACTTGGATATGCAAAACCTTTACGGAGTTATGCTATGTTGAACGACACGTCAGATTTCCAAAATTTAGCTCCGTCACTAAGGCACCAACAGGCTTCGTCACTAAGGGGTTAAAGATAACAAAAAAACACGTAAGTAAAATTACAAGCCAATATGGTTTTAAGAAGCAATAAAATAAAATTCTCTGAAAAGTACTAATATGCAGGTCGAGTCTGTGGAGTGCACATCAGCGGAAGGGATAGATAAGAAGAGCATTTGGCATACTGAATCGCCAATAAAATGTGGGCCAAAAGAACATTTCAAATTGGCATATATTGCACCAAATTGTGACTAGCATGACTTGTATGGTATAATTGATATATAATTTTTACTTGGAAAAAAAATCAGTAAGACGAACTAGCAAGGGAATGGGGCAAATAGGATGGTAAGAGGTTAAAAATCAGGTGATTTTAATGAATGTTGGTTTTTAAGGGAACGGGATATGATGTTGAGACGAGGTGAACAAGGTTCTGAGCAATCGAAATATGTTCTCCATTCATCCTGATGTATGAGCACTAATTGTTAAATGAAGCAGGAAAATATGTCACACAGCCCATGTTACCAGATTTTTCGTGCTTATGTAGTTAATAGGCTCTCTTTTAGACTCCTTTTTGTAAATTGGAACCACATTGGCAATACACCAATCCAGTGGCACAACCCCAGTCTCAATAGAGTCACTAAATATAAGAAATTGCGGTTTATCTACCATGTCACTTAGTTCCCTCAGAACCCTTGGGTGTATTCCACCTTGGTCAGGTGATTTGTCGATTTTTAATCTTTTTTAGCTGGCTCTTTACTTCTTCCTGCGATAGGCAGGTGATATTTAGTGGGCGTTCATTTTATCCATTTGCATCTCGTGTGACATTTCTTTTTCGCTTGTGAATACACTTGAGAAGAAACTATCTTATAGATTTGCCTTTCCCTCATCATTATTTGTTAAATGGCCGGTGCTTTCAGTGCAAATCCTTTTACTGTTTATATAATTGAAAAATAGTTTAGGGTTATTTTTGCTGTCTTTGGCGATCAGTCTTTCTGCTTTCTCCTTGGCAGTTTTGATCTTTTCCTTGCATACTTTGTTTTTTTTCCCTGCATGTTTTTAGCGCTTCTTCACTGCCATCTTGTTTTAATTTAAACGCTTTTTATTTCACTTACTGCCCGTCTTGCAGTCTTGTTGAGCCACATTGGTTTCCTTCTACTTTTAGTTCTTTTATTTTTAAAGGCTATGAACTGCTCAAATGAGGTAATTGGATATTTTTGAACTTCTCCTATTTGTCACCTGTACTGTTATTAGTAGAGATGAGCGAACACGTTCGGCCCCGCCCCTTTTTCGCCCGAACACCGAACTTTGCGAACACTTCAGTGTTCGGGCGAAAAAAGTTCGGGGGCCGCCGTGGCAGCGCGGGGGGTGCGGCGGGGAGTGGGGGGGAGAGGGAGAGAGAGAGGGCTCCCCCCTGTTCCCCGCTACTGCCGCCCGCGCCGCCGCGCATCTCCCCACCCCCCGGCGGCACCCGGACCTTTACGCGCGAACACTGCAGTGTTCGGCAAAGCCGGTGTCCGGGTGCGGATGTGTCCGTAACGGACATGTTCGCTCATCTCTAGTTATTAGGATTAGCCCAAAGCCAAATGGGTTGGTTGGCACAGTGGGTCCACGCTCGCTGTCTGCGACAGTACATTTAGGCCATGGACCCTACTAATCCCTCCTGCAGGGGACCCCTGGAATTGTTACCTACTGACCGTGCTAAGTGGCTTGCATGATATCTTACCTTTATGGACAGGTGCTGGCCTTGATAAACCCTGTCTGGGAGAGAGACGATCCTGTGGTCAATAGCCTAGGTATGTTTGTGGAAACGTCCCGGAGGGTTTTAGATAAGCCCTGTCGTACAACTCTGGCTGCCTCCTCCTTACTGTGTCTACATTAGGACAGTCTCACTGTGGGCCAATATGCCAATCGATTTTGAACCCTGGCCTCAGAGTTGAACTAGAACAATGCGGCCCTGGTAGTGGCATTTTGGGAGGGCCTGGCAAGTCGCATTAAGTATTAATTGGCGGGTTGTGAGAGTCCATCTTCCCTGGACAGCTTGATGTCTTTGGCTAAAAGAATTGATCTTCAATTTCAGGAAAGGATCAAAGAGGTGGCCCAGGAGAAGATATCTATTTGACTGGCACCCAAGTTCCAGGCACCGATTTGTACCTCTCCGATTACCCCATTGGCTACTGATCAAGAGGCCATGCAGGTCAATAGCCTCAAGCTAACAGAGAGGAAGCACATGCTCAGACATTCCAATAATCTCTGTATGTACTATGGGATATTACATCCCTACCTGTCCTCTTAAGCCGGGAAATATTCGAGCCTAGGGTCAGTAGGAAAGGCTACCCTAGGTGAAGATCAGTCCTCTCCAAGATTGAATTCATTTGTGACTTTGTCCATCTTCAGTACTAGGGTCACTGTGTTGGCTTTCCTAAATTGTGGTTCATCAGGAAACTATTTGCATCAGGCTGTGGTAGGCCACTACCAAATTCCTATTTGAGACCTTTTGTGGTGACAACTGTGAATGGAAGTACCCTTTCTGAGACCATTCAGTTTGTCACAGAGCCACTGGGTCTGAAAATAGGCGTTCTCCACTCAGAGAAACTTTCCTTACTGATCCTTCCGAGGTTCACCAATTTCCTGTTGTTCAGTCAACCTTGGCTTTGTCTATATAGTCCCACCTTGAATTAGAGGTCTGGGGAGGTTTTACATTGGAGAAAATTCTGTTATTCCAAGTGCATGATTCTAATACAGCTGGTTTGATGCCTTCCGGTGCCTCAGGATCCCCATGGTCTGACGGAAGTCTAATACGTTTTTTATGATTTCTTCAATGAGGAGGCTAAATATCTGCGACCGTATCATCCCTATGACTATTCTGTTGATCTGCTGCCAAGTACCTTACCTCCTCGAGACCCAAGCTATGGCAAAATGCATCAAAGATAATCTTGACAGACGATTCATTCACAAATCTTCGTCTCCTGCTAGGACTGGATTCCTCTTCATTAAAAAGAAAGATTAGTCATCCAGGCTCTGCATAGGCTATCAGGGCTTGGACGCTATTACAATTAAGAAAAAAATATTTGTTACTAGAGATGAGCGAGTATACTCACTAAGGACAATGCTTGATCGAGCAATTGTCCTTAGCGAGCATCTCCCCGCTCGGGAGAAAAGGTTCGGCTGCCGGCACGGGTGACAGATGAGCTGTGGCAGTCAGCATGGGGGAGTGGGGGGAGGAGAGAGCGATCTCCCCTCTGTTCCTCCCCGCTCTCCCCCGCAGCTCCCCGCCCGCCGCCGGCAGCCGAATCTTTGGTCCCGAGCGGGCAGGTACTTGCTAAGGGCAATGCTCGCTCGAGCAATTGCCTTTAGCGAGTATACTCGCTCATCTCTATTCGTTACCCTTAATTTCTGAACTATTTGACCGCTTGGGCGGTGCATGTATCTTCATTAAACTTGACCTATGAGGAGCTTACAAACTAATCTGCAAAGGGGACAAGTGGAAGACTGCCTTTAACACTCTGGATGGGCACTATGAGTATTAAGTAATTCCCTTCAGTCGGAGTAATGCTCTAGTCGTCTTTTAGGAATTTGTGAATGACCTATTTGGATCTTCCCTTTATGCGTGTGTTGTCATGCATCTTGATGATATTCTGAACTTCTCGCTAGATATCCACTCACATCGCAGACATGTTCGTACAGTACTCCAGCAATTAAGGGAGAACATATCAAGTTAAAAATGGCCTCCTATAAACTAGCTCCTCTATTTTTCGGACCATTCGAGGTATCCAAAAAGGTGAACCCCCGTATGCTACAAGTTGCCACTTCCTGCCTTTACTTGCGCATACCCAATTCCCTCCACGTCTCACTTCTCAAACTTTGCTTCTTTACAAATATTTAAAATGGATGAAATTACTTCAAAGAGATTCTTTGATAGGATTAGGTGTACAAAAAGAAGACTCCAATGCCTTTGCAGTATCTCCTGCATGTCCCTCCATTGAGAATTGAACTGAGAGATATATCTCACCTGCTCCTCTTTAATGCTTTTCTGTTTCTTTATCTGTATTAACCATTCTCTGCATTTCTTTTATTGGGCCTTATTGTAGCCTTTAGTGATGGTTCCATCCCTGTATCCACCATTTCTAAATCTCCAACTCGGCTCTAAAGCTCCTTTTTTCAAAAACATCCTCATTAGAACAGATGCATTTTAATCTTAGAAACTGCTCAACAGGAATGTTCTTATTTAAATGTACAGGATGCGAGGAGTTAGCATGCAGAACTGAGTTGACTTTAGTATTCTTTTGAAAGATATCAGACTCAATAAAAAACCTAACAGATACATCTAAGAAGTCAACATCAGACAGACCATATTTATATGTCAGCCTGATATTGTATGTGTTATTCAAAGTAATCATAAACCAATCCAGTTCTACTTTGGTACCCTGCCATATAAAAAAAAATGGCATTGATATAGCAGGTCCACAGGTGGATTCTGTCAATAAAAGGGAAGGGATCTATCAAAAAATGTGTCTTTCCTATAGTCCCAGGAACAGATTTGTATAGGAATATGCACAAGGTCTCCCCATCGCTGCACCCTGGAGCTGTAGGCTGTACCTTTAAAGAAGAAATTATACCCCGGGAAAAAATCCAACAAGGACAGGATAAAGTGGCCAAATTTTCTATTCCAGTTTGAACACCAGAGAAAAAAACTCTACTGCTTCCAATCCATGTTGATGAGAAATGGAAGTATATAAAGATTCTACATCACATACAACTAGAATCATGCTCGGCTCAATCTGTATGCCTTCCAATTTGTTCAAAAAGTCAGTTGTATCTTTAGTGTATGAGGAAAGTGTCCCAAATAGAGGATGAAGAACATGCTCCACCAATTTACCAATAGGTTCACATAGGCCATTTATCCCAGACAATGATCTGTCCTGGTGGATTGGCACTGTCTTTATGTATTTTGGGAGCACGTTGATGACTGGTACTGTGGGGGAATTCAAGATAAGACCGTTAGCTTCATGTTGATTAATCACAATACTTTTTTAAAAATTATTCCCACAAATTCTTGCTTGTAAGAGAGAAAAGAGTTAAACGTTGGATGCTTATATTTGTTACTGTCTCGTGGCTGTCAAAACATTTCTCTTTCATACATTGTTGTTGGCCACAGAACTAAATTTCCTTCCTTGTTTGCTGGCTTACTGATAACATCATCCATTTTCAGTTGTTTTAAAGCTGCCCTCTGTTTGTGCCTCAAATTACACCGTGCAATACATTTTTTTTTAAATTTTCATAAATGAAAGTAATTGATATGTTTCTGTAAAATGAAAACATACTGATTACATCGGTACAACTGAATAATAGCAGCACGTCTCATTTTCAAGTTATTTTACACTTTAGTGACTAAGCCTTTTCTTTTCATATTAAAAAATCGTAACTCCTTTATTTATCCATCGACGTAGCTATATGAGGGCTTTTTTTTTGTGGGATGGGTTGTGTTTTTCAATGTTACTATTTAATGTACCAAATAATGCACTTAAAAGTTTAAAGTGAAGTAAAATGAAACAAAAAAAAAACCCGAAATTCCAATTGCGTCTTGTTTCTGCGACTCGAGCATTTTTGTATGGGACCGATGCTCCGCATAGCTGATGACTTGTCAGACACTAGAAAACATCAGAAAGTCATGGAAACACCACAGAAACAGATAGGGAAGGGCAGGGGCAGCATTCATGGCTGCATCTGAGTCTCCCAGGTCCCACTATTAAGCCACAATGGGGGCAAGAGTCTGGCGTCACCCCCCTAACAATTTTTACTTCGGACAAACGCTCATTAGCAAGGCACACCTTAGCTAAACACCACACTACCTGCAACCAAGGACAATCACTGCCTGCGGGTGACACCGCTGCCTCTTCTCCTGGGTTACATGTTGGGATTGCTGTCCAACCCCCTCGCACGAGCCTGCATCCACAGCGCACCCAAAAATTTCCCTGTGCAGCATTGAGCTGCCCTCATGCCACACGCTCGCTTCATAGCCACACCACCCTCATGTCTATTTATAAGCGCATACTAGATGAGGAGGAACCGGAGGCACACACTGCAGAGGGATGGCAGGGCCAGGCAGCGACGCTCTTTGAAAGTGGGGGTGATAGCCCACAATGCTCGTGTTAATTGATGATAAATTGACATACGATCATCATTCGATTCCGTGCCACCTCTGTCGCAAAATTGTCAGGAGCCGCATACATGGGCATAAAGGGGACTCAGGTGCCAGCACTTCTACACATCTCCACAATGCAGCAATACTCCGTGTGGGAAGCACATGAGAGGGCCCAGGGTCAGGCTCGGTCCCAGCCTCCATCTTGTGTGACCCAAGGTGCCGCGAGTTATATAGCAATGGAAAATCCATGTGTTCCCACATAATTCATTCTGTGTAGGTGTTAGATAGCTCAGCACCGCAATGGAAAGTCTTTGAGTTCCTTGGGCTTGCCTATGCTGTCGGTGCACAAAGATGGTATTACACAAGAAGAAATCAGAGCGCCCAAACATGGCAGAGTTTCACCCCGCCAAGGACATTTCTACCTGAGTCAGTCAGTGTATTTGTGCCAGACAGGTAAAGCAATGCAATGGGAAGTCATTGTGCACTCACAGCATAGGCGAGCCCAAGAAACTCAAGCATGGTATTACACATGAGGAAATCAGAGTGCCCAAATATGGCAGAGTTTCATCCTGCGAAGGGCCTCGGCCTACTTTTCTGCCCTAGTCAGTCAGTGTATTAGTGTCAGACAGGTAAAACACCGCAATGGGAAGTCTTTGTGCATTTACAGCATAAGCTAGCCAAAGGAACCCAAGGAAAGTATTAAACATGAAGCAATTACAGTGCCCAAACATGGCAGACTTTCACTCCGCTGAGGACCTCAGCCTCTGCACACACCCTCAGCAATCGTGGGCATAAAGCGGACTCCGATGCTAGTACAGCTGTGAAGGTCTCATTAAATCAGTTACAGTTGCTTTCACCGCTCCAAAGACTGGATTAACCAGGAACAAGTTCCACAGGCCCAACCTGGCACAGTTGCATTTCCCCCAGGACCTCGACCTCTGCACAGACCCTCAGCAATCGTGGGCATAGAGCGGACTCCGATGCTAGTACAGCTGTGAACGTCTCATGAATGTAGTAACACTCCTTTTGTTTGGCCCAAACCAGTGCCGTGAATAACTGTGGTAACACGAGAGAAAATACATGTTGCCCAGTGCTGATCCCATGACCCCAAGTAGGAGAAGGAGGTGGCATTATAAGGCCAAGAAACCAGGACCCGCTATAGCCTGTGTGGGAAGTATGTGAGCGGGCGCAGGGTCAGGCTCGGTCCCATCAAACATCTTGTGTGACCCAAGGTGTCGCGAGTTACATAGCAATGGAGAAATCCATGTGTCCACACACTATTCATTCTGCGTAGGTGTCGGATACCTCAATCAACACCGCAAGGGAAAAGCCATCTGCACTCTGCACCCTACCCAAGTCAGTCAGTGTATTTGTGCCAGATAGGTAAAACACCGCGATGGAAAGTCTTTGTACACCCACAATATAGGTAAACCCCTGTAACATTCCTGTAGCAGAAGTATAGGCAGACCCCAGTAACATTCCTGTAGCTAAGGTTTAGGCAGACCCCTGTAACATTTCTGTAGCAGAAGTATAGGCAGACCCCAGTAACATTTCTGTAGTAAAAGTAGAGGCGGACCCCAGTAGCATTTCTGTAGTAGACATAGTGGCAGACACCAGTAACATTTTTGTAGCAAAGATTTGGACAGACCCCTGTGACATTTCTGTAGCAGAAGTAAAAGCAGACCCCAGTAACATTTCTGTAGTAAAAGTATAGGCAGACCCCTGTAACATTTCTGTAGCAGAAGTATAGGCAGACCTCTGTAACATTTCTGTAACAGAAGTATAGGCAGACCCCAGTAACATTTCTGTAGCAAAGGAATAGGCAGACCCCTGTAACATTTCTGTAGCAAGAGTATAGGCAAACTCCTGAAACATTGGTGTACCGTGAGTGTAGGCGAGGGCCAGAAAAATTAGTGTACCAAGAGTATAAGTGTACCCCTGAAAAATTGCTCAACCGATAGGGCAGGTGAAACCCATAAATATTTTTTGAATATACAGCTCGCTGTTGCTTAATTTGTAACAGAGCCTGGAGTCAGCACTGTGGAAAAAACTGTAAGCAGAGCCTTTTGGGCCGCAGAAAAATTGGCAGTTCAGTGTGATGACATGATGTTTCAGGAGGAGGAGTAGGAGAACTAATATCCGAGAGGGATTGACAAAGCTAATTCCCCCTTTTTTACGGTGATAGATAATGCTTTTTCCTGCGGTTGCAGCGAAAAGAATCTTTAGGTTCCACTGCTCTCCGCCGGTGGAGAAGAGAAGTCTGGGGAATTCCAGGCTTTGTTCATCTTTATGAGTGTAAGCATGTCGGCACTGACAGTTGACAGGTGGGAACGCTTATCCGTTATGATTCCCCCAGCTGCACTAAACACCCTTTCCGACAAGATGCTAACGGCAGGGCAAGAAAGCACCTCCAGGGCGTACAGCGCAATTTCGTGCCACTTATCTAGCTTTGACACCCAATAGTTGTATGAAGCAGAGGCGTCACGGAGGACAGTGGTACGATCGGCAACATACTCCCTCACCATCTTTTTACAGTGCTCCCTCCGACTCAACCTTGACTTGGGAGTGGTGACACAGTCTTGCTGGGGAGCCATAAAGCTGGCAAAGGCCTTGGAGAGTGTTTCCCTGCCTGCGCTGAACATGCTGCCCTCCGCGTGCTCCCCTGCTACCTAGCCCTCAGAACTGCGTCTTCTGCCACTAGCGCTGTCAGATGGGAAGCTTAGCATCACCACCTTAGCTTTTTCCACCAGGGCCCTGTGGTATTGCATCACTCTCGTACCCCCTTCCTCTTCGGGAGTGAGAGTGGAAAGCTTCTCCTTATACCGTAGGTCGAGAAGGGTGTACACCCAGAAATCCGTAGTGGCCAGAATGCGTCTAACGCGAGGGTCACAAGAAAGGCAGCCTAACATGAAGTCAGCCATGTGTGCCAGGGTACCAATATGCAAGACATGGCTGTCCACACTAGGAAGATGACTTTCAGGATCCTCCACCTCCTCCTGTCCCTCTTCCACAGCCCATACACGCTGAACAGATGAGAGGCAAGCAGCATGGGTACCCTCTGCAGTGTGCCCAGCTGTCTCTTCCCCCTCCTCCTCCTGCTCCTCTGCTTCCTCCTCCTCCAAAACGCGCTGAGATATAGACATGAGGGTGGTCTGGCTATCAAGCGACATACTCTCATCCCCTGTCTCCTGTTCCAACCGCAACCGCACGAAGGCTTGCCGCGAGGGGGTACTTTGGGAAACAGTTGGGGGATACTTCGCTCTGGCCCTACCTCTACCCCTGGCCACTCCACTGCCTCTTCCAATGTGTACTGCTGCTGCATTTGCCTCCCCCTCTGAAGCCCTGTCCTCAGTAGGCTTTGCAAACCAGGTGGGGTCAGTCACCTCATCGTCGTCGACCTGCTCTTCCTCCGAATCCTCTGTGCGCTCCTCCTCATCACCTGGACTCTGGGAACTTTCCAAATGTTGGGCATCAGTCACGACAAACTCCTCAGGTGAGAGAGGAACCAGTTTTTCCCACTCATGGCAGGGACCCGAGAATAGTTCCTGGGAGTCTGCCTGCTTAGAATATGTCATTTTAATGGAGTGTGGAGGCTGGGAGGAAGGAGGAGCAGCAGTCAGAGGATTCAGAGTTGCAGTCCCTAAGCCGGGAGTAGTGGACTGCGTAGAAGACTGGGTGGTCGATACATTGCTGGATGCATTTTCTGCCATCCATGAAAGGAGCTGCTCACACTGTACTGTTTGTAATAAAGGTCAATGACGTGGACCCATAAATTGTGATATGAAGCTGAGGACCCGTGAAACTTGCCTCTCTCCTAATCCCGCAGCAGCCGGCTGTGATTCACCTGGACCAGGAACTCGGCCTGTGCCCACACCCTCAAAAGAAGGAGCTTTGGGGTATTTGCGCGGAGGATACGGACTGTATAGTGTATATTTTTTATTTCCCTATAGAAGTGGCTGTGCCCCAACAGTCTGAGTCTAATTCACTGCAGACAGAGAACGGTATAAAATTATTACTGAAAGGCTGCAAACAGGCCTAGCTGCGTTATAAAAAAATGGAAGCACTACTACTACTACTCCCACCAGGCCCCAAGTAAAGTGTACACGGTCAGATGTAGCCCTAAGAAGGAGCTTTGGTGTTTTTGCACGGAGGATACGGACTGTATAGTGTATATAACTTTCCCTATAGAAGTGGCTGTTGCCCCAAACACTGCGTCTAATTCACTGCAGACAGAGAGCGATATAAATGAGGTAGTTTGCAGCAGGCTAGTGTGAGACAGTGACTGATAAAGTGCTGGAGGGCGGATACGTGCCACCGAGCGGCCTGGGCTCGGTGGAGGAAGCCAGCATTTGTGTGTCAGTAACACTAAGTTACTGACACGTTGTAGTTTTGTAAGTGGCTCCAAGCCGCATAGTCCGGGCAGGCTTTTCCTGGAGTGGTCAAAGCGAAGGGAGGGATGGCCACTCCCACATACCAGGTGAGGCTGGTACCAGCCCTTATAAAGCCTGGGCCTGCAGGTCTTGTGAGAGTGTCTGGCTGAGAGCCAGGAAAGACAGCTCGGTGGAGCTGCAAGGGCTGCTAGCCCAGGGTCTGGTGCAGACCAAGAAGGCCTGATGTTTACAGAGAGACGCCTCTAACCTCCACACCTAGGAGAGGTGACCTGAGACCTTTGCAAGTCTGAGAGCCTGGCTGGCTGTGCGCAGGAACCATTTGTTTTTTCAAGTATGTAGACAGGGACGATCCATGTCTAGTAAGTGCTCAGACGAGCAGGTGTTATTTAGTGTTGGCCTGTTTTGTTTTCTTTATGCTGCAATAAACCCAGGCGAAGCCTGGACTAAAGAACTTTGTTGCCCGGTGTCACTGTCTCTGGCCGCGGACACAGCCCTCACCAATCAGAGGCAGCTCTCACTCACCCATTCATGAATTCATGAATGGGTGAGTGAGTGCTGCCTCTGATTGGTCCTTGCACTGAGCCAATCAGGGGCAGCTCTCAGCTATTAAATGACAGCTGAGAGCTGCCCCTGATTGGCTGAGCACAGGGACCAATCAGAGGCAGCACTCACTCACCCATTCATGAATTCATGAATGGGTGAGTGAGAGCTGCCTCTGATTGATGAGGGCTGTGACCAATCAGTGGCAGCCCATTCAGCCCCCCCTGCTGAATACTACACAGAGCAGTTCAGGAGAACTGCCGGCCGGCCGCGGCTGAACTCCGGCTGCAGGGACAAGGTGAGTATATATTTTTTTTTATCTTTACACATTTTTGAATGGTTTTCAGGGAAGGGCTTATATGTTTAAGCCCTTCCCGAAAATTCATCCTGCGCTTGCCGGCAGCCCATTGCTTTCAAAGGAGATGGCTGTATTGCCGGCTCCATTGAATTTCAATGGGCGGACAGCGCTCCTTTGATCAGGCCCATTTCGTGGAAAACGCTGCTAGCTGCAGATTTTTCAGCGAATCGTCGGCCCCGGTCACGCGATTTGCGGATGCGCATCCGTCATGCGATCCGGAAATCGCGGCAAAAAACGGTCGTCTGACCGAGGCCTTAAGCAGTGAAATTGTCTATACAGAGTATTCTATTTTTTTTATTCCTTTTTTCTATTGTGGGCACTTTTATAGTGCGGTAAGTTATTGCTGTCCACTTTAAAAAAAAAGCATTTGTGTAAAAACGTTGTCATGTTTGTGAGTTAGGGGTCGAAACAGTCAATCGGGGATTTAGAATTATGCCATATGAATGTCATGTTCCAATTGTTCATATTGAGATACTCAGAAAACTTTGAGAACTCATCAGAAGATTGAATCTTATATAAAGATCAGGTCATCGATGCACCATTTATACAGGATAATATTTGCTGACCACTGGTGTGTGGACATTAGATATTTTTTCTCATATTGACCATATATAAGTTTGCAAAGCTGGGCACAAATCGCACCCCCATCGCAGACTCTTTGTCTGAATAATTGAGAATCAAAACAAAAGTAATTATTAGTCCGGATGAACCTACTGATTAAAAATTGTTTTTGTGACTTTCTCTCTGACCATATTACCCACTGTACTGCAAACCGAGACCTGCCGTTACTAATCTCTGGCTTTCCATCTGACTATATTACCCACCTCATACCTTTGTACTGCAAACCGATACTTCCTGATAATGACTCCTGGCTATCCTGACTACTGACTTGCACGGCTACTACACCCGTGGCTCCTATCCAGCGCCGGTAAGACATCACCAGTGTAAAAGGGCCCAAAGGGTCTCAATGATTTTGTTTGTATAATAGAAAACCAGTATAAGAATTTTCTGAAGAACATTCTTTATTATCAAGAAAAAGGGGGATGGGAGGTAACTTGTAACTTTTGTTTCTTAGTGAAGAGGTTTTCATTTCTTTGAAACTAATCAGCTCCTCCTGTGTCCCGCCCCCAAAAAACAGATAAATCAAGAATCTCACCCAAGGTTTCCACTTCTCAAGAACACCAGTGCTAAATGATGACTTCTCTGGTTGGATTTCTGTGCCTCGTCTCGGCTCTTACAGCAACAAGTAGGTTGAATTATTTGTCTTTGTATTTGCTTCATGCCTATGGATTTCTCAGTCACGCTTCTGTTAGGGCTGCCAGTTATAACTCCGTCTCTCTGTTCCTCTGTTCCTGCAGCAGAGAAATGTAATTAAATTGGAAACTGTATATTGACATGTGAGATTCTCATCTGAACATCACACAATATTAGGACATGCTGCATATACCCATTCACATGAATGGACACTACTTCTGTCCCATTTTAAGGTTGACTTTTTCGATCTGAATATTTGCCAGAAATATCCGTGTGCATGTACAATTAATAATGATAGAAAATAATAAATATCAGGAATTGTGGTAAGAAGATATATTAATACTCATATTTAAAATCTGCAGCGTTTTTCCCGCATGCGGATCCGCACCCCATAGGGATGCATTGGACACCCGCAGGTAGTTAAATACCTGCAGATGTCATTTTTCCCTTCAGCCGCGGATCCGCGAGTGGGAAAAAAACCGTGAGATGCTCCATTTTAGTGCGGGTCTCCCGCAGGGACGGCTCCCGGAGGCTTCTATTGTGGCCTATGGAAGCCGTCTGGATCCGCGGAACACCCGTACCAGAATTATAACTCACCTGTCCGGACGCTGCGAATCTTCCCTCCGTCGCGGCCGGATCTTCTTTCTTCGGCCCGGTGGATGTGTCCAGTGCATGCGCGTGGCACGCTGCCGGCATGCCGAGCACATCCGCCGAGCTGAAGAAAGAAGATCCGCAGCGTCCGTACAGGTGAGTTTATTCTTACTTTTAGCCTCATATCCGCGGGGCAGGAGGGACCTGCTGCGGGATTCTCCATGAAGAATCCGCGGCGGGCCTGATTTTCCCTGTGGACATGAGGCCTAAGTCTGTGTGACAGATGTTACCGCTCATCCTCTTCATACTGGGAGATGAGCTTTTAGACATCTATCTCTGATGCCGCTGATCTCTGTGACTTTGCAGCAGAAAACCAGAGTGTAATAAGTGATTAATGTGCTGACTGTGTGCTGTGTGACATCTCTCTAGGTTCCGATCTCTCGTGTACGGAGTGTGTATCTATATCATCTTCGACATGCTCAGGCGACAGCATAACTTGTCCGAGTGAATTTATGTGTGGGTCTGTATATACACGAGATCTTGGCGGTGAGTTATATGACTAACACTTTCATGACCAGGGCTATTTCACATACTGGAATGCTGAATTTTAAGTAGAATTTTTAATAGAGCTTCTTAGTCTACTCAAATAAATATAATCTCTCATTATATATATATATATATAATTATTTTTTGGCAGGACACTTAGCGCTTTCTAATTCTTCCAAGCTGGATTGGATACCTTTTTATTCTGTAGGTTATCCATAGTGATAAATGGGCATAAACAGAGAAAAATACACTCTCACTTTTGGTTTTTTTTCTTACTAAAGTATTTGGTTCAATCTATTATATTTACCCCCTAAATTAATTCTCCTAGTTCTCCTGTGCGCAGCGATGCCAAATACGCGTACATTGCCTAACGTATGACGCCAATATAGCGCCGCCAGAACACAGCCTTTACTTTAGTTTCTTATGAGTTGTCTCTCCAGGAGTTTTGCAGGCAAGAAAACTACATTTTCCTTCCCTATCACAGAACAGGGTTTATCTGTCGTGACCCAGCGGGTGTTTCTGTATACCGGAGCGAGCAGAGCGTCCAACAGAGCATATAGAATAGTGAGGAGAGCGCCATTCGTCTAGTAATAGAAGTGAAGCAGGCAGGAAGGGGTTAAAAGCCAATTCATTTCTCTCATATATACGTGTATGCTGTGTAAAAGCCTGTCTCCTTCCTCCGATCTCAGCAGCAGAATGGACAAAAATATGTCAGTTTTGCAAAACAGCACAAAGCTCTGATGCATATTTACAGTTGGTGGTCCTGAAGGGGTTAAAGGGGTTTTTCGCCCTTTTTTCAACTCGTGACCAATCCTCTGCATAGATGAACACAAGAAGAAAGTGTGCAGAAAATACTTAATTGTACAAACATATTAAGCTACAAGCACTTAACCCCTTAGTGACGAAGCCAGTTTGCACCGTAATGACCAGCTAATTTTTCAGTTTTTTTCATCATCTGATTCCTAGAGCCAGAACTTTTTAATTTCTCCATTGATATAGCCATGTGAGGGCTTGATTTTTGTGGGGCAAGTTATATTTTTAATAGCATCATTATTGGGTACGTATAATGTACTGTAACTTTTTAGGGAAAATAGGGGGAAAAAATTAATTCTGTCATTTGTTTTTTGGATTTCATTTTCACAGCCTTCAGTCTGCAACATAAATAACATGATAACATTATTCTCCGGGTCGGGACGATTCCAGCAAAAACAGGTTTATACAGTTTATTTATGTTTTGCTATTTTTGTACATAAAAAAACACTATTTTTAAAAAATAAGATTTGCCTTTGTGTCGCCGCATACCTAGAGGCAGAACATTTTTATTTTTCAATCGATAGAGCTCTATAATAACTTGTTTTTTGCTGGATGAACTCCAGTCTTCAGTTACATATGCTTTAACCCATTCCCACTGCAGGGCGTAAGTTTACGTCGTGGGAGCGGGGTACTTCCCGCAATAGGGCATAAACTTACGTCCTGGGGATAGCGCGTGATCACATATGATCCCGCGCTATCCCGCAGCGGGAGCCGGCTGTCAGTCACAGCCGGCGTCCTGCTGCAACAGCGGGGGGGCATCGGAGATGCGCCCCCCGCTGTTAACCCCTCCCCTGCCACGATCTAAGTAGATCGCAGCAGGGAAAGAGTTCACAGAGGGAGCGCGCTCCCTCTGTGTCTTCGGCCGGCTCTCGCGATGTTACCAGTGTAAGCGATAAGGCAGTGTATACGCGATAAGGCATGGCAGAGCAGTAGCTCTGCCATGCCTTATGACAGCGATCATCAGGGCTGTGGTCAAAGTCCCTCAAAGGGACACAAATGTTGTAAAAAAAACAGAGATTAAAAAAATGTAAAAAAAGAGTAAAAAAAATATTTTTTATGCTTTTTCTCAGATTAGCATAAAAATAGGAAAAAAAAACAATAAAACCCTACATATTTGGTATTGTCGCGTCCGTAACGACGCATACAATAAGTTGCACAGGCTTTTGACTGTGCATGGAAAAAATTGTTTAAAAAAACGCTAAAAAACTGAGGCAAAATGCTAATTTTTAGCATTTGGCCTCACTAAAAAAGCAATAAAAGTGATCAAAAAAGCTGTATGTACCCCAAAATGGTACCAATAAATACTACAGCTCGTCTCGCAAAAAATAAGCCCTCATAGAGCTCAGTACATCAGAAAATAAAAAAGTTGCAGGACTTTGAATGCAGCGATTTAGAAAAAAAAGATTTCCAAAAAAAGGGGTTTTATTGCAGAAAAGTGGAAAAACCTTTAAAAAAAAATGTAAGAATTTTGGTATCGTTGTAACCGTACCGGCCCACAGAAAAAATGGAATGTCTCATTTATGCTGCATGATTAACGCTGTAAAAAAAAAAAATCTATGGTAGAATTGATGTGTTTTCTCTCCCTGCTATCATAAAAAAAAAAGTTTTACAATATAGTTAATGTACCCAAAAATGACGCCAATAAAAACTACAGTTTACCATGCAAAAAACAAGCCCTTACTCGGCCGCGTCGACGGAAAAATAAAAAAGTTATGGCTTTTGATAAACGGAGAAGAAAATCCACCAAAAATTGTTGCTTCCTAAAGCCCAAAATAGGCCATGTCATGAAGGGGTTAATAGCTTTTTATACCATTTTTTCTAGAGAATAGATTCTGGCATGTTTTTTCATTTTTAACAGCATTGACTGTGAAGTATAAATAATATGTTAAGTTACTTCTGTGGGTCACTACAATTATGTCAAAACCAAATTTTATATAGATTTTTTTTACTTTTTCAAAAATCCTAACTCTTTTTTATTTATTTAACAACATAGATGTATGGGGGCTTGTTTTTTTTGCGGGACAAGTTGTATTTTTCAATAGTACTATTTAATGTATCATATAATGTACTGAAAAACCTTTAAAAAATTGTAAGTGGAGTGAAATGTAAAAAGACCCCCTAAATTCCGCCATCTTTGGGGGGGGGGGGTGTATTGTTTCTACGGTGTACACACTGCAACAAAAATGACATGATAACTTTATTCTATGGGTCAGTACAATTACATAAATGCCAAATTTATATGGTTTGTTTTTTGCTGTACATGTGAGGCTGAGCCTCATAGGCCGCTGTAGCTGACAGAACTGGAGACAAATTCAAGCCTCCGAGTGCCATAGCAACCCATCGGGACCCAGCAAACACCTTGCGAAAGTCCTATGAATGAAAGACGGAGCCCCCTTACTCTACCAGCATTTTACATGCCACGGTCACACTGAATAGGGTTCCTATACAAAGAAATATAATCGCCTGAGTGTCTTCTGATTTTCCTATGTCCCTGGAATGCTCAGAGATGCTCTATTCAGCGCACTGCATAGGCGGAAATTACATCCCACCTACTGCTGGCGGAAGCCAGTACTGTAATGGTATTTTGCCCATTTCCAATTTGGAGCAAACGAGTGTGCAGGTGCTGTAGTAACCCACATGTTCAATGAAGAGAAAAAGCGTTCAAATCCACTACAGGCAATAAATAGAGATGAGCGAGCACCAAAATGCTCGGGTGCTCGTTACTCGAGTCGAACTTTCCGCGCTGCTCGAGGGTTCGTTTCGAGTAACGAACCCCATTGAAGTCAATGGGCGACTCGAGCATTTTTGTATATCGCCGATGCTCGCTAAGGTTTTCATTTGCGAAAATCTGGGAAATTCAAGAAAGTGATGGGAACTACACAGAAACAGATAGGGCAGACGAGGGGCTACATGTTGGGCTGCATCTCAAGTTCCCAGGTCCCACTATTAAGCCACAATAGCGGCAAGAGTGCCCCCCCCCCCAACAACTTTTACTTCTGAAAAGCCCTCATTAGCATGGCATACCTTAGCTAAGCACCACACTACCTCCAAAAAAGCACAATCACTGCCTGCATGACACTCCGCTGCCACTTCTCCTGGGTAACATGCTGCCCAACCCCCCCCCCCCCCCCGCACGACCCAGTGTCCACAGCGCACACCAAAGTGTCCCTGCACAGCCTTCAGCTGCCCTCATGCCACACGCTGGCCTCATAGCCACACCACCCTCATGTCTATTTATAAGTGCGTCTGCCATGAGGAGGAACCGGAGGCACACACTGCAGAGGGTTGGCAGGGCCAGGCAGCGACCCTCTTTAAAAGGGGCGGGGCGATAGCCCACAATGCTGTACAGAAGCAATGAGAACTCCAATCTTGTGCCACCTCCGTCAGGAGCTGCAAACATGGGCATAACAATGGGGAATCCATGTGTCACACAGTATTCATTCTGTCAAGGTGTCGCATAGCTCAATCCATACTGCAAGGGGAAAGCCGTCAGCGCTCTGCCCCCTACCCAAGTCAGTCAGTGCCTTTGTGCCAGACAGGTCAAACACCGCAATGGGAACTAAGTTTGCACCAACAGCATAGGTGGGTCCAAGGAAACCCAAGACATGAACAATAAATTGATCCGAGCGGCCAAACATGGCAGACTTGCACCGCGCCCACGGCATAGGCCTTGGCCCACAGATTCAGCAATCCTAGGCTGGAAGCGGACTTTCACTGCACCCAGGACATAGGCCTCTGCACAAACCCTCAGCAATCGCGTGCCTACAGCGGACTCCAATGCTAGCGTATCTGTGCACGTCTCATTAGCGCTGTATTGCTCCTGTAGTTTGTCCCAATGCAGTGCCCCGGATAGTAGAGCTAACGTCAGATTAAATACAGGTGGGCTTCGGCCCACACTGCATGCCCCAGTCAGACTAGGGTTCGTTATAAGTAGACACAGGCAGGTACAACTCTGTGTGGACCGACAGCATGGGTGGGTCCCAGGAAGCCACCGGCGTTACATAAATAAATCCCATTGCATTGCCCAGCACAGCTGAGGTAACGTCAGATTAAATGCAGGTCGGCTTCGGCCCACACTGCATGCCCCAGTCTGACCAGGGTTTTTAATACATAGACACAGGCAGGTACAAATCCCTAATGTGAAGTCCGTGTGGACCCAAAGCATGGGTGGCTCAACTGGAACCCACCGGCGGTACATAAACAAATCCCATTGCCGTGCCCTGGACAGCAGAGCTAACGTCAGATACCATACAGGTGGGCTTCAGCCCACAGTGCATGCCCCAGTCAGACTGGTAATATGTACCTTAACAGTAACCGCGTTGGTGGGAATGTGGTGGCGACTGCGGACCTAGTAGCGCGGTTTTATTTAGTTGGTTTTCGGAATGTGGCCAGGATTAAGTGGGCCGTGGCAGGGGGATGGTGGGGGGGGGGGGGGCTCACTTGTTGTGTCGTTAAAGGTGAAATTCTTGGACTGACACCAGACCGACCAATGCAAAGCTATTTGCCAAGAATGTTTTCATTGTTGGAGGAGGAGGGGGATGTTTTTGAGGCACTACGTGTCCGTGGTTATATGCACCTTAACAGTAACCGCGTTGGTGGGAAATGGCCCCGCCGCCATCATGTCTTTGGGAAGCCTCCGTTTCCACACCCCAGTGACATAGCATTAGCAGCGGTATAGGCAGAGCCCAGAATTAGTAACATTTCAGCGGTAGCATTAGGGTCAGGCCCCAGTAACATATCACTAGCAGCATTATAGGGGGAGCACAGTATTAGTTCCATTTCAGTAGTAGTAGCAGTCCAGACAGGCCCCAGTAACAATTCCGGAGCAGCAGTATAGGGGAGCACAGTCTTAGTTCCATTTCAGTAATAGTAGCACTCAAGACAGGCCCCAGTAGCAATTCCGAAGCAGCAGTATAGGGGGAGCACAGTCTTAGTTCCATTTCAGTAATAGTAGCAGTCAAGACAGGCCACTGTAACATTCCCGTTGCAGCAGTTTAGGGAGATAACAGTCTCTTTCACATTTCAGTAGTTGCAGTATAGACAAGGCCCCAGTTACATTTATGTAGCAAAAGTGTAGGCCAACCCCACACACCTTGCTGTACCATGAGTGCAGGCGAAGCCCATAAAAATTACTAGGATTACACTGTAGGCGAGGGCCCAAAAAATTGGTGTACCAACAGTACCAATGTACCTCAGAAAAATTGCCCATGCCCAACCAAGAGGGCAGGTGAAACCCATTAATTGCTTAGCTTACTGTGGCTTAATTTGTAACTAGGCCTGGAGGCAGCCCAGCTAAATTAAAAAAAAGGTTCAGGTGCAACTCTCAACACTTTAATGAGAATTGAAACGTATAAACATTGTTTACAAAAGTAATATGACTGAGCCTTGTGGGCCTAAGAAAAATTGCCCGTTCGGCGTGATTACGTGAGGTTTCAGGAGGAGGAGCAGGAGGAGGAGGATGAATATAATACACAGATTGAGGAAGCTAAAAGGTCCCCGTTTTTTATGGTGATAGAGAACGATGCTTCCATCCGCGAGTGCAACCTACGTATTGTTTAGGTATCGCTGCTGTCCGCTGGTGGAGAAGAGAAGTCTGGGGAAATCCAGGCTTTGTTCATCTTGATGAGTGTTAGCCTGTCGGCACTGTCAGTTGACAGGCGGGTACGCTTATCTGTGATGATTACCCCAGCCGCACTAATCACCCTTTCTGACAAGACGTTAACCGCAGGACAAGCAAGCACCTCTAACATACAGCGCGAGTTCAGGCCACGAGTCCAGCTTCGACACCCAGTAGTTGTAGGAAGCAGAGGCGTCACGGAGGATGGTCGTGCGATCGGCTACGTACTCCTTCACCATCCTTTTACAGTGCTCCCGCCGATTCAGCCTTGACTGGAGAGCGGTGACACAGTCTTGCTGGGGAGGCATAAAGCTGGAAAAGGCCTTGCAGAGTGTTCCCCTGCCTGCGCTGTACATGTTGCCTGATCTCCGCGCCTCCCTTGCTACCTGGCCCTCGGAAATGCGCCTTCTGCCATTAGCGCTGTCGGATGGGAATTTTACCATCAGTTTGTCCGCCAAGGTCCTGTGGTATAGCAGCACTCTCGAATCCCTTTCCTCTTCGGGTATGAGAGTGGAAAGGTTCTCCTTATACCGTGGGTCGAGCAGTGCGTACACCCAGTAATCCGTAGTGGCCAGAATGCGTGTAACGCGAGGGTCACGAGAAAGGCATCCTAACATGAAGTCAGCCATGCGTTAAACGTGCACATACCTAAATTGATCAGCCTGGAGATACTGCCGTATAGGCTTGTGGAAACGGAGGCCTTCAAAAACATGATCGCGGCGCCGCCATCATGTTTTTGAAGGCCTCCATTTCCACAAGCCTATACGGCAGTATCTCCAGGCTGATCAATTTAGCTATGTGCACGTTTAACGCTTGAGTGTGTCGGTGCGTGGTGGCGTACTTGCGCTTGCGCTCAAACAGTTGCGCTATCGACGGCTGGACGCTGCGCTGAGAGACATTGCTGGGTGGGGCCGAGGACAGCGGAGGTGAGCGTGTGGGTGCAGGCCGGGAGACGGTCGTGCCTGTGTCCTGAGAGGGGGGTTGGATCTCAGTGGCAGGTTGAGGCACAGGGGGAGAGGCAGTGGTGCAAACTGGAGGCGGTGAACGGCCTTCGTCCCACCTTGTGGGGTGCTCGGCCAATATATGCCTGCGCATGCTGGTGGTGATGGCTCCCCGGCTGATCTTGGCGCGACAAACCTTGCACACCACAGTTCGTCGGTCGTCTGCACTCTCAGTGAAATACTGCCACACCTTTGAGCACCTCGGCCTCTGCAGGGTGGCATGGCGCGAGGGGGTGCTTTGGGAAACAGTTGGTGGATTATTCGGTCTGGCCCTGCCTCTACCCCTGGCCACCACACTGCCTCTTCCAACCTGCCCTGCTGCTGCACTTACCTTCCCCTCTGAAGACCTGTCCTCAGTAGGCTTAGCAAACCAGGTGGGGTCAGTCACCTCATCGTCCAGTTGCTCTTCCTCCGAATCCTCTGTGCGCTCCTCCCTCGGACTTACTGAAATTACTACTACCTCACTGATAGACAACTGTGTCTCATCGTCATCGTCCTCCTCACCCACTGAAAGCTCTTGAGACAGTTGCCGGAAGTCCCCAGCCTCATCTCCCGGACCCCGGGAACTTTCCAAAGGTTGGGCATCGGTCATGACAAACTCCTCCGGTGGGATAGGAACCATTGCTGCCCATTCTGGGCAGGGGCCCGAGAACAGTTCCTGGGAGTCTGCCTGCTCCTCAGAATGTGTCATTTTCATGGAGTGAGGAGGCTGGGAGGAAGGAGGAGCAGCAGGCAGAGGATTCAGAGTTGCAGCTGGGGATGGCGTAGAAGACTGGGTGGTCGATAGATTGCTGGATGCACTTTCTGCCATCCACGACAGGACCTGCTCACACTGCTCAGTTTCTAATAAAGGTCTACCGCGTTGACCCATTAATTGTGAGATGAATCTGGGGACCCCAGAAACTTGCCTCTCTCCTAATCCCGCAGCAGTCGGCTGCGATACACCTGACTTGGGCTTCCGCGTCCTCTAGGCCTACCCCTACCCCTCCTCATGGTGTATTACAAGTAGAGCAGAAACAGAACGCTGTAATTAAATGTGCCGCTTATTGGCCTGTGGTTGGAAGCTGACTTCGCTTACGGAGCATACAGCAGAGCCGGGAAACAATTATGCGCAAGCCTGTAGTGAGACCTAGGTGTGTATGACTGAGCTACTGGAATTCACAGCGCAGAACCAGTCAAGTGGCCAAAGGCCAGTGGTAGGCCTTAAGTATTTTGCTTCAATTTTTTAAAATGGTGAGGTGAAAATCCAGACAGACACCGTATGCAGCGTATATATATATATATATATATATATATATATATATATATATATATATATATATATACTGTTTCCCTCTGGCGGGATGACGGCGATCATGTAACGGACACAGCAGAGCCAGGAAACTAATATGCGCAAGCCTGCTATAACGCTTAGCTGGGTATTAATTCGCGACTACTACCCCCAGCAGACACGCAGTAAACTGAAGACGGTCACAGGCAGCCCAAATATAGTATTTTTCCCCAATTTTTTGGGGAAAAAGCCCACTGCCTATATAGCCAGTATACCTCTTTCCCTGCCTCACCAGTACTGCCCCTATACTCTGTAAAATGACTGCAGACTGAGGACGCTATGGTCTGCATGCCCGATATAAAAAAAAAATAAAATTGTGCAACACTGCTAAAAGCAGCCTCAACAGTACTGCACACGGTCAGATGTGGCCCTAAGAAGGACTGTTGGAGTTCTTGAAGACTAAGATAACACCTAACACTCTCCCTATAGCAGCTACAGCAAGACAGCACTTTCCCTGATCTCTCTTAGCGTGCATCTGTGGCGAGCCGCGGGCGGGGCAGATTTTAATACTCCGGTGACACCTGATCTCCCCAGCCACTCACTGCAGGGGGGTGGTATCGGGCTGGAATGTCACAGGAAGAAGTTGTAATGCCTTCCCTGTCTTTCTATTGGCCAGAAAAGCGCGCAAATTTCTAAGGGAAGGAAATGTAATGGAGTCGAGCACCGCGTGGTGCTCGTCTCGAGTAACGAGCATCTCGAACACCCTAATACTCGAACGAGTATCAAGCTCAGACGAGTACGCTCGCTCATCTCTAGCAATAATCAATAAAGATTTTATACAATGTAATATGTTAATGATGGTACGATGTCATAAGCATTGGTTCGTAACAATTACATATATTGTAGTCATTCCCATGTGCTCCTCTCATATAATTAGGGCAATTTATCATATCTATTCCCAAAAGCCTTACCAGCAAGACTAATAAACACACATAATGTTTCCTCTGCTCCATGTATCATATCCTCAGACATAGAGTGATACAAGGTAGCCCCTTGTGATGGATGTGCAGGGCCCACACTGAGGAGCCAGTAGGGTAGAAATAGCACTTGTCATGGTGACTCTACCAAACTCCTCTCCTGGAGGGAACACGTGCAACCTTTTGCTAAGGCCCTGACAGGCCTTTTCCAGGCAACGCTGACCTAGCGGTTACCTGTATATGGGTCTTCTTCTTTAAATGTGTACTTGTCATGGGTGATGCCAGCACTTCCATTGGACTTTCATCAAGATGACGGAAATAACTTGATACGAGTCCAGTAATGTGATTTTTAGCAACTGGAAGTGCACAGTTTACTAAACACTATTGCCGGAGGCAAAGCAATACAGCATAGTCCAATGAGAGCACAACACAGTTCCAAAGATACACTAGTACTAACAGAATAAGGCCTCCTTCCCACGAATGGATTTCCACGGCGTAATTCGCGGCGAAAATCCGCTGCGTTGCCCGCAGCTATTAGGTTCTATTGAACCTAATAGCTCAGGGCACACAGTGCGGAATTCCACCGCGGAATTCTGCACCGTGAAATCTCCCGTCCTCACCTACGGCATGCTCTATTTGCTGCGGGTGTACGCGCTGACTGCTTCCATTGCAGTCAATGGAAGCCGTCCGTTCACGCTATCTCCCGCTGTAACACACGCTTTTTCGCCTGCCGCCGCGTCATATGACGCGACCGGCGCGTCACATGACACGGCCGGCCGCGTCATGTGACGTGGTGGGTGTGTCATGTGACGCGGCGGCGGTGGGCAGGGAAGTGTCATGCGGGAGCGAAAACGCCGGATCCGCTGGTAAGTATGGGATCTCTGGGGGGCACCGAGACGGCCTTCGCCGCGGAATATTCCCGGCGGAGCCCGTCACGCTCGTGTGCAGCCGGCCTAAAGCAGGAATACAGTTGAATTCTCACTGACAATCTCTTCAACGCTCTCTCTTTCTGCACTTTAACAGTAGGTAAGCTAAAAGCTGATCCTCCCTCTTTAGGTAACTGATGGGATGGATTTAATAGTTTAGTTGAAATTAGACAGTTTAGGAGGGGCCCTTATAGAAACTCCTGCCTTTGGCTTTCAGAGAGGGTTTATATAACTCACGATTAAGAGGACAAGGTGGTTTTATTCTTTTTTCTGAACTCCACTTATCTCTGGGTGGTGTAGATTAGATAAGGCTCTCACTCCCGGAAACATTATCTCCAAACTGTAGTGACTCTCTTCTCTGGAAACTGGCTCTGACACACTTTCTGACCTCCTCCGATGACCCAACTCACTCTCTTCCCCCTGTCCTTTCTTTTTCTCCCACCCCTCCCTTCTGCCTCTGGTGTTTTCCACGCTCTTTCTCAGCTTCTGTTCTCTCCACCAATCAGGGAAAGCCACACAAACAGCCAATGGTAGGTCAACTTTTGAGAAACAGTTTTGCTGATTTTTAAAGTAAGGAAGGGGGAAAAGAGGGTTCCTCTGAAGGATGACACCTTCTTTGCCTCCTTACAGCTCATAGCAAGATGGAACAGGATGCTGATATAGTGGTTTATTCTGGAAACCCCACCCCCACCCCCCCGGGGCCACTGCAGATGGATAGATAGATGCAAAGGCTAAGATACTGATCACAGGACAAAGACCAACTGTAGTGCCTGACAGACTGATTGAAAATGACATGATTGTAACCATATGGAAGGAAAAGATGGTGGTCATAATTATATAGCAAATACCCCACAGTGAAAGAAGCTATCTTCTGGATAGGCCATCAGTAGTTGATGGACAGGAGTCTGTCGCTCGGGATCCCCATCCATCAACTGATCAATGACCTTTAGTCATGAAAAAGTTAATGTCCCCCTAATCCGTTTACTTCCACTTTTGGCTGGCAGATGTCTGCGTAAAGCTTCGCATCCTGCAGTGTCAGGACGAATGCTAGGATTATGGCCTAAGTTATAGACTTAGAGCAGAATGCTTTGCCTTTTAAGTCTCTTTTTGCCATCAACAGGCTAATAATTCTATGGTAGGTAAAATGAGTGCTGGTCCTACAGAAGAAAAGTAGGAATAGAAGCTGTCATCAGAATAGATTTCCACTGCAGAACAATGTATACTGTAAGAGAGGAACAGGGTAAAAGCAGCAGGAGCTATTAAATCATGCTTGTCAGGATCAGCGGATGCTTTTGGCCAAATCCTGAGGTACAACGGTTTTCACTCTTTAACCCCAGCAGTCAGGATGTGGGTTTTGCTGTGGGATCTCGAGACAGTTATTCTGGAAGTCGTCCCAGTACTGTGGCAGCTGAAGCTACTAGAAGCTAGGTGTGGTACCTAATAGTGTGAACAGTTCAGGTCAGGGCAGATGGCCCACTTCATTATGAGGGACACACCAGAGATCACATTAGAGATCCAGGCTGGCAGCGGGCAGTAGCGTAGTCAGTATAACAAGCCATGGTTAGAAGTGGAGACAGGACATTGTCAGGAATAGTCAAATATTGAGAACCAGAGAATCAGAACGAACTTGTAATAGCACCATGATAAGACCAAAATGATCACCATTTTCGGACATCTTCCAAACCTTTCACGCTGGTGTTATGATCAGCACAAATTCTTCTACTGGACCATTATGTTCTGTTTTCTAACCTCACTGCTTACTCAGTCTTGTTTAGAGACCCCAGTAGTTCCTCATTGGCTAGAATCCCGTGATGTATCCTTGGCTTCTGCAGTGTGCTTGCTGGTAATAGTAGTAACAATGTGCATGTATATCCAATATTCCTTGCTTAGTTCTAGTGCCTTGTTTTAGTCTAGATTGTTCTTGGTAGTGTGAATTTGTTCCTATGGTTGTCTAGACCCATCTTGTTTCCTAGATTTGTGGCCTTTGTCTTTCCATTCCCTGTTTGATTCTGACTTCCCTTGTTTATTATTCTGCTTGCGTGTTTGGTTTCTTACCTGGTTCCTAGTGCCATCTTGTTTTCAATGACAGTATTTCAGATAGGGATTACTGAGGGCTACTTAGGGACATGGGTGTCTGGTGTTAGCGACAGTATCAGGAAGAGCTTAGATAGATAGCATTAGGGACAGGATTCCTCTAGTTATTTCTGTTCCATGTGATCTTTGTTAGTCTCCTTTGTCAGTTTCAATTTAATCATCTTCATCCTCCTCTTCTGGTTACTTGCATTTTATATCCTGGAATCTAATAGAGAGTTCTTAGTTTTTGTATTAGTGTTTGCTGTGCTGATTCTTGCTTCTTAGCTATTATTCTTACTGACTGACCACTTATTACAATGTTGAGCTTTACAGGAAATCCTGGCATACCTGGGAACTGGGAGAAACTGGTACCAAGGAACGGCAACTGATAACAATATTTGACACAAAATTGCATGAAGGCGCCTGTGTTCTATATACAAGAGTGGCATTTTGACAATGCATCAGGTGTCTACTCTCAGAAGATATATAGATACAGGGGTTGGTATGATTCTTTTATTTAACAATATAGGTTTTATATTCACACGTCAAAAATCTGAACCCTGGGGGTGCAATTTGCAAAAAATGCTGCCAGTAATGGAATGGTGAAATTTTAGTAAGAAAAATGTTTGATCTTTCTATTTGTAGAGGGAGTGAGGAGCGAAATGCTGCAAAGGGGATGCCTACCTTCATCACAATGCAACCTCAGTGGCACCATGAGCATAATGAATGGACAATTTGGGATTGGCAGTTCATGCTGCAGCTCTGACGACTGTACTCCCACTCTTCCCACATGTAAGTCATCCATTACGGTTTTGTACTACATACAAATGTGGATTGGTAAATTCTCCATAGACTTTACAGCTCCTAGTTTACTAACACAGCTGAATTTCCATTCCGTATGATTACAGATGCCTTCGGTAACGTGGCACACTATCACTCAGATGTTCACAATACTGAGCTAGTTACAGTAGCCAAAAATTTGAGAATCTCCTTTCAAAATCCCCCATGGCTCCCATGCCAATTGTTTGTTAACCATCTGTTTACTCCACTCAAACAGTTGTGCTTCATTTTGATGCGTCACCGCCTCAGCCAATCACTGCCCACAATGGTGACATGCCATTCTGTCATCAGTAGAGATGAGCAAACGTACTCGGTAAGGGCGATTTCGCAATCGAGCACCGCGATTTTCGAGTACTTCACTACTCGGGTAAAAAGTACTCGGGTGCGCTGTGGGGTGGGGGGTTGCAGAGGGGAGTGGCAGGTAGCAGCGGGGAAAAAGGGGGGAGCCCTCTCTCTCTCCCTCTCCCCCCCCATTCCCCACTGCAACCCCCCGCTCACCCACAGCGCACCCAAGTACTTTTCACTTTTTCTAGTCCTCAGCATTGTGTGTGATTATCAGCTCAAACAAAATGTACAAGAAGGCACAATTAAACTTTATAAGAGAACAATAAAGAAAAGCACCAAAATCAGTAGTACATTTTATTATCAGCACATGTAAAAAACCAGAGACCAATTAAAAGCATGTAAAAATCCTAAGATGGTGTTATAAGGGGAAAAGCAGACTTCTTTAATAAACAGTGACCCCTATAAACTGTATCCCCTTAAACATCACTTACAAAATCTCTGGAAAGACGTTAGATATCTGGAGCCATGCACATTATTATACACCAAAGTGCAAAATATTACTAACATGAAAACACAACTCATATCTTAGGTATGTATCACTTACAAAGTCACTACAAAGGTGTTAACGGGATTCTGTCACCAACATTATCCATACTAAACTGGCCCATAGCACTCCCCGGCATATTACACATAAACTGCACATATGTCTATTACAGCAAGCAGTTACCTTATTTTTGTAAAAGCTCAGTGTGCCTTGCCCTATATGCAAAGCAGCCCACCTCGAGTCACGGAGTCAGCCAAAGCATGGTCAGTCAAACTGCATAAAGTATTAACCAGAGCAAAAGGGGGGTGCGGCTAAGACCCCTCACATATCACCACTATACAGTGTCTTCCTCAAGGGTGACCAGAGGTGGTTCATGGACTCATATAAAGGAGGCTAAGGAGGGTCACCTGGAACAAGTAGCTCAAAAAATGGCACGGACAGATCGATGTAAGGTCCTGAGCGAGGTTCTTGCATCAATGGAGAATATGAAAGGTCTGAAGGAGGTCAGGAGAGGTGTCCTTGGAGAAAGGGGGGTTACCCTGTGGGGGGGGGGGGGGGGTGAAGGGTAGGAGACACCTGTGGGTGAAAGGGGAGGAGACACCTGGAGGGTAAGTGGGTCAGGGGATGGCATTGTCTCTCCCCAATGAGAGCACCCAGAAGGGCTGCTATTCCTAATCATTGTTCTTCAAACTTGGTAAAAAGTCTTACATTGATTTGAAGGAATGCTGCCATCCAATAGGTGGCAATACAGATGTATTGTTCCATCTTCCTTACGTGCAGGTCCGAAGGAGAGACAACACACAGACCTGTGACCCCTTAACAACAGTTTGGAGATCATTAAACTGTCACATTGCATACCAGGGAATGTATTTACTTATCTGCTCATCTTGTCTGGTATTGTTTTAAGTGCAAATTAGTCTCACTATGTCTGTACATTTGTATAAGTATGCCACATCGAGATCTGTTTCATTATGCCTTGATGAAGGACCCTGAGTAGGTCTGAAAGCTTTCAATAACATCATGTATTTTTGTTAGCAAGAGAAACCAATTAATCTTGTAGATATTATACCTTTTTAATGGCTAAGAACAATCACAAAAATATAAGCATAATCTTGCAAAAACAGAAGGTAAAACACAATATGTCACCAATTTTGCAGCCTTATTAAATGCTACTGTAACCCCAGGGAACTATCAGTGCAGCAGAATCTCAACTGTTATCAAAGGTTTATGCGATAAAAGTTTTAAATAGACCTAAAGTTATATCACTCACAGAAAATGGCCGTTACTTACTGGGTGTGGAATGCATACAGATGCATCCTCCTCTCACCATGGAGGTAGCTGACTACCAAATGGAGGAGCCAATAACACCTGTGAGGGCACCGATAAAACACCCACTCACACTGCCTTTTGATAATGAGGGGGTGGATGCTTGGTGTACACTCCCACACATAGTGGATACAGGGTGCCAGACCATTCTGATATATGTAGTTCACCATGCAGACCAGCGACCTATTAATGACGCCATGATAATTCGGCGGGTTGCCCTGCATTTAAAACAGTGAACCACATTGGTACTGCCACCCTGGGCTCCCCCTGGAGTCTTAATGCCACACTGCATGTGAATGATAGATAATAAATGCAAGGCATTGGTTGGATGTTGGCCAAGATACATGAGCTCACTAACCACTTCACGGTTCCTTGCGTTGTAGTGGGTCCCTACACTAATATAAATGCATCACAGAAGGGGAAATCAAGAATTAAAAACAATCACAGAAAATGGCCGTTACTTACTGACTGAGGAGTGCATATAGATGCATCCTCCTCTCACCATGCAGGTAGCTGACTACCAAATGGAGGAGCCAATAACACCTGTGCAGGACACCGATAAGACAACCACTCACACTGCCTCTTGATAATGAGGGGGGTGGCTGCTTGGTGTACACTCCCACACATAGTGGATACAGGGTGCCAGACCATTCTGATATATGTAGTTCACCATGCAGACCAGCAACCTATTAATGACGCCATGATAATTCGGCGGTTTGCCCTGCATATCCATCAGTGAACCACATTGGTACTGCCACCCTGGGCTTCCCCTGTACGCTGAATGCCCCCTTTATTAGACTCCTCAGTCCTCTCATGACTGGAGCTTCCTTGTATGGATATTAGACCCCAGAGTGCAGCATAAAATCAAGTGACAAATTATCTTTAGATCAGATTCCGTGAGAATCCACATTAGATGGGAAAATCCAGCAATTTGAAGGCCCATTTACATGTAACAATTGTTGTACAAAATTTGATCAAAAGAGAGTGCACGATAATCATGACATCTAAACGCGAAGTCTTCGTCCACTGTTTGTTTTTCATTTGTCGCTCAGTTTCAGCCTGCATAAAAATCATTGCATAGAATATGAAGCACTGAGGGAGAAGTGAGCATGAAGGTAGTGTTAGCGCAAATTTCGCTATTTCGATATACTGTGCGTTTCCAAATTAAGATAATATGTGCAGGCCTGGAGAGCCTTTCAAAGATCACACGTCTACATCATGTGCCCCCGAAGAAAAACTCTGTCTTTATTCAGCGCGCATAAACTTAAAGGGGTGGTCTCACGAAACCAAGTGGGGTTATACACTTCCGTATGGCCATATTAATGCACTTTGTAATATACATCGTGCATTAAATATGAGCCATACAGAAGTTATTCCACTTACCTGCTCCGTTGCTAGCGTCCTCGTCTCCATGGTTCCGTCTAAATTCGCCGGCAGCTTGCTTTTTTAGACGCGCTTGCGCAGTCCGGTCTTCTCCATTCAGCACGAGCCGCTTCAGTGTGCTCCCCGCTACAGCTCTTCTGCGCATGCGCAGACGAGCTGTCACTGCTCGGGAGCGCGCTGGAGCGGCCATTCTGTACCTTCCTCTGTTAGAGGAAGGTGCAGAGCTGCCGAGCTGTCCGGAGAAGCCGCCCAGCTGTCCCACCGTCCAGCTGTCCCGGTAAGTGATGGGTCGGGGGGGCTGCCGCTGCGCCGGGGGGGGCTGCCGCTGCGCCGGGGGAACTAGCGCTGGGCCGGGGGGGGGGGCTGTCGCTAGGCCGGGGGGCTGCCGCTGCGCCGGGGGAACTAGCGCTGGGCCGGGGGGGGGCTGTCGCTAGGCCGGGGGGGCTGTCGCTGCGCCAGGGGAACTAGCGCTGGGCCGGGGGGGGGGGGCTGTCGCTAGGCCGGGGGGGCTGCCGCTGTGATGGGGGAACTAGCGCTGGGCCGGGGGGGCTGCCGCTGCGCCGGGGGAACTAGCGCTGGGCCGGGGGAACTAGCGCTGGGCCGGGGGGGGGGGGGGCTGTCGCTAGGCCGGGGGGGGCTGCCGCTGTGATGGGGGAACTAGCGCTGGGTCGGGGGGGGGGGGCTGTCGCTAGGACGGGGGGGCTGTCGCTGCGCCGGGGGAACTAGCGCTGGGCCGGGGGGGGGGCTGTCGCTAGGCCGGGGGGGCTGCCGCTGTGATGGGGGAACTAGCGCTGGGCCGGGGGGGGCTGTCGCTAGGCCGGGGGGGCTGCCGCTGCGCCGGGGGAACTAGCGCTGGGCCGGGGGAACTAGCGCTGGGCCGGGGGGGGGGGGGCTGTCGCTAGGCCGGGGGGGCTGCCACTGTGATGGGGGGGGGGGGCTGCGCCGGTTACCTGCTGCCTGGCGGTGGGTGACAGGTCGGCCATGTTCATTCCTGAGGTCCGGTCGGCGGCTGCGGGGCGTCTGGTTGCCATGGAGACACAGCTGGTAGCGTCTCGGGAGCGCGCACGTCGGGCTACAGCAAGCGATGCGAAAAGAGCTGGCGGCCATCTTGGGAAAAAGTTTTATAAGTTGCTGAAACGCTGGAACGGTAAGTAGAAACCAGCTAGGAAAGTAATTTACAGGGGTAATTAGTAATGTATGTTTAATTAGGGGGACTGGGCAAAAAAAAAAATTCACTGCTTCCTCGAGACATCTCCTTTAAATAAGTTTAACACAGGAAATGAAGTAATTTACAGTTACAGTATTTAGCAAGCCGATTGGTCATTCTCAGAGGGAGGTGTTAGTGAGGTAGCCTGCCATAATCGGAGCAGAATCTCTGGCTAGCCCACATCTTTACTCCAAGCCCAAATTCCCTTGAGTTGATGTATGCAGACATGGCAAATGCAAGCATTCCATGTGCACCCCTCCCCCCACATAACAAAGGGAGACCTCTTCAGCCACATGTTGAACAATGGAAACTCACCGCATGGACACTCTCAGCAACTTTACTCACTACTATAACCTTCAGCTAAAATTGCTTATATCAACTTTCCTTTTTGCTTTCTTTTAACAAGTTATACTACTCTTCTTTGTTCCTTATTAACCTGCACAGTCTGTTCACACCATTCACTACTACAGAGAATATAAAACCCCATAGCTCACACCATCTTACACTCAGGACATTACTTCACAGACTTTCATAAAAACCACACACAGTATATCTACTTGATTGTTCTTTTGATACAGACTTATCATATTTCAACTCACCCGGCCCGGGGCGGATCATAGCAGAGAGGGAGAGATGGTACAGGTATAAGAATAGCTTATTACCTTGTTTGAGCTCATTATCTGTCCGTCTCTGCTTCGAAGTCCCCTTGTGTCCGGATAACGATGAAATATCTTCATATCTCTGTATCTTCATTATCCCAGCGGTGCCTCCAAATTTGTTAGCGCAAATTTCGCTATTTCGATATACTGTGCGTTTCCAAATTAAGATAATATGTGCAGGCCTGGAGAGCCTTTCAAAGATCACACGTCTACATCATGTGCCCCCGAAGAAAAACTCTGTCTTTATTCAGCGCGCATAAACTTAAATAAGTTTAACACAGGAAATGAAGTAATTTACAGTTACAGTATATAGCGAGCCGATTGGTCGTTCTCAGAGGGAGGTGTTTGGGAGGTAGCTTGTGATGTCATCCATCTGGGAGGAACTTCAGTGAGCACGCTCAGTTCATTCTTGAATTTAGCTTCATGAGAGAAACATCCTGTTTCTCCTCTCTGTTTGCCAAGGACAGACATTCCTATTCCATGTGCTTTCAATTGGACCCCCCCCCCACCATCTGAAGTAGCCAGTTTCTTTGATCAAAGGTTCAGAATCAACAACTCAATTCCCTAGACAATGCTGATGGTATCACAGGATTAACAAGACTCAACAGATTCATGGCCATACAATGTATATGGACAGAGCTCAAACAAACCTATACAAATGGAATTGTAGTAAAAGCAGGTAGCATTGTTCTGTATAAGTAAGACCAATATACATATGTTAGACCTCTATCTTATACAAAGAACTAACAAGTCGCATACACATTTCACAGTTACATCAAAGCTTCCTACACCAAACAGGTTTGAAGTCCACATGAATGTTCATAGCTATTCGTATGTAAAATACAGAATGGAGAATAAAAGAAAATACAAAATGGAGGATGAAGGACAAAATGGAGGGCCACAAATAGCCAATTATATTTGCACCACAATCCACCCTTTGGCTATTTGTAGCCATCATATCACTATTTCATAATGTGATTAAGAAACATAAAATAAACATACAATTTAGGGCTGGAATATGCATTTTGACATATCATGGTTTGATCTTCAAGTTCTATTAATGAACAATTTGCAGCTTCCAAATGTTTCCTTCAAATGTTCCATATTTTATATTCGTTTAATACTTCAAATATTAAAGCATGCATATATATATATATATATATATATATATATATATATATATATATATATATATATATATATACATCAGACAATAATATCATGGAACTTTTCATTCCGCTCACAGTAGCGATCCTCAGAAATAATCTTCCTGCCTAAACATTCTGCACGAGCGTGAACAATTAGCGGTGACGTGACTCGCTTGTGCACTCGTTTAAATGAGAGTTGTCCCGTGTAAATGGGACATAAGCGACTTCTAAAAAGTTCTGTTCATCAGTGCTAGACTACCCGAGAGCAGGATTTCACTGACAACCTACTAGGAGGTTTTGTGTAGCAGTGTGCAGAGCATACAGAGAATGGTGAGATTGAGCAAAAACATCAAGTGAACGGATATCCTGTGGGCAAAAACACTCTTCGTCAAAAGGAGTGGGAACAGGATGTCAAGAACGATTCTGATGAACCGGTGCAGCCCAGTCCAGAGCAGCTAAAAGCAATACTGGTGCTGCAATGACCTTGTCACTCATTAGGAGAGCTTTAAACTAAAACAATGTGGGAAGGGAAGTGAAAGAGGGGGGATATCTAAAGAAGAATATCATGTGGTCTGCAGTAACTGTAATGCAAGAGTAAAAAAAACTAAAGCTTTTAATGAATTAATGCTTGCAACAGAGGCCAAAAGCAACAACAAAAGGATTTGGGGGTATGTCAAAAGCAAAAGTCAAGTCAAAGATGCTATTGGATGCTTACAAGATGAAAATGGTGAATTGGTTAAAAATGACGTTGAGAAGGCCCAACTTTTAAATTCCTATTTTGTAGCTGTTTTCTCTCAGAAAGTAGATGGAACATCAACTGATCTTCCCTGTCCTATTGAGGGAATAAAAGAAGGCAGGCTATCTATAAGCAGAGAGATGGTGAGGGAACAGTTAGCTAACTTAACTTAATTCAATTCTGAAGGTCCAGATGAATTACGTCCTAGGATACTAAAGGAAGCAGCGGAGGTAATTGCTGAACCACTCGCTATAATCTTTGAAAATTCCTAGAGAAGTCCCAGAAGATTGGAAAATGGCAAATATTGCTCCTATCTTCAAAAAGGGGAAGAAGGTGGATCCTGAAAACTACAGGCCTGTGAGCCTGACTTCAATACCAGGAAAGATCTTTGAACAAATGATTAAACAGCATGTATGCAAGTACTTGGATGAAAATGGAGTAATTAACTAGAGCCAGCATGGGTTTGTAACAAACAAGTCCTGCCAGACTAATCTAATTTCCTTCTATGACAGAATCACCAACTGGGTTAATCAGGGAAATGCGGTGGATATAGTATATTGACTTTAGTAAAGCATTTGACAAAGTATCTCATACCATATTTACTGAAAAAAATGACCAAATATGGAATTGACAGGGCAACTGTTATGTGGATTCACGACTCGCTAAGTGATCATACTCAAAGAGTGGTCATAAATGACTGCACATCCAAGTGGAATAATATATCAAGTGGGGTCTCACAAGCCTCTGTCCTTGGTCCAGTGTTGTTCGACATTTTTATAAATGATCTGGAAGAGAGAAATGACCGGAAACTGATCAAATTTGCCAACGACACAAAGCTAGGAGGGAAAGGCAACGCTAGGGAAGAGAGAGAGTATTCAAAAAGATTTAGCTTGAACAAAAAGCTTGAACAGTGGGCAGCGACTAACATAATGGTATTTAACAAGGAGAAATGCAAAGTCCTACATCTGGGCAAGAAAAATGAAAAAAGCACATAGACTGAACATGAGTGAACAATTTGATGCAGCAGTCAAAAGGGCAAACACAATTCTGGGATGTATTAAGAGAAGCATAGAGTCTAGATTACGTGAGGTCATTATCTCCCTCTACTTTTCCTTAGTCAGACCTCATCTGGGATACTGTCTCCAGTTCTGGGCACCACACTTTAAAAAAGACATAGACAAACTGGAGTAGTTCAGAGAAGAGCTAACAGGATGGTGAGCGGCCTGCAAATCATGTCCTATGAAGAACGGTTAAAGGATCTGGGAATGTTTAGCTTGCAAAAAAGAAGGCTGAGAGGAGACTTAATAACTGTCTACAAATATCTGAAGGGTTGTCACAGTGCAGGGGATCAGCCCTATTCTCATTTGCACAAGGAAAGGCTAGAAGCAATAGGATGAAACTGAAAGGGAGGAGACACAAATTACAAATTAGAAAAACCTTTCTGACAGTGAGGGTGATCAATGAGTGGAACAGGTTGCCACCGGAGGTGTTGAGTTCTCCTTATATGGAAGTGTTCAAACAAAGGCTGGACAAATATCTGTCTGGGATGATTTAGTGAATCCTGCACTGAGCAGGGGGTTGGACCAGATGACCTTGGAGGTCCCTTCCAACTCTACCATTCTATGAAATGTGCAATTCACCATTGCACAAATATATTATAACAGCAGATCACCAGTTCCAGTACCATTGGATCAGATAAATCCAGACTTCTTTTGAACCATGCTGAAGGCAATGTCAGAGTTTGCTGCAAGCAGCATGAATCAATGAACCTTTCCTGTCAGCTATTCAGAACTTCTATCTAATTTGTGGCAACTACAAAAAGCTTCCGGTCCACGTGGGCCAATATTCCCACAGAATGGTTAAAGCACCTTGTGGATTCTACAACATTAGGAATTGCTGTGATTTTGAAGGTCAAAGAAGATTCAAAGCGTTCCAAGATGGGTCTCTAATAAAGGGGACACTATATTATATATTGTACTAGCTTACCCGTCGTGCGTTGCTGCGAAGACAGACATACATACATACATACATTCGTTTTTATATATCTAGATAACAACCAATCACAGTGCAGCTTTCAAGTTACCTTAGCGTTATTATATATAACAACCAATCACAGCGCAGCTTTCATGTTACCTCAGCAGTATAAGAAATAGCAACCAATCACAGCACAGCTTTCATTTTACCTCAGGATTCTCAATATCCAGCAATTGTCTTGCGAAACATTCGGCGGATGCATCATTTTGTAGTTGAGCATGCATCCCGTTGCTCGTAATGCCTTTTGCTTTCGTGCTTGAGATGGAAATCAAACGATCTTTGTCTGGGGGGCATAACTGTTGACGATACTCGCACGCGCGCCACCTATCGTAGGATAGATGTACTATGCCAGCAATCTTCGGAGGAGTGTACTCAACAACTTCCCAAAGTTTCATGGTGATTATATGAATAGTGTAGTAATGCATAAAGAACGGACAGACAGACAGTCATTCATTTATATATGTGTGTATATATATATATATATATATATATATATATATATATATATATATATATATATATACATATACAAACATCAGGAAGGGAGAGAATTAGATTCCGTACATAAAATTTGGACGCAAATTCTTTTGCGCTTAGAATTGAATAATCGAGTTGGGACCCATTAACTTTTCCTATTCATGTCATAATCAATGCTCGTGCCAAATTTCAAGTTTCTATGATATTGGGAAGTGAGAGAATTGGTGGCAATGATGGAAATCGAACGATCTACGTGGGGGGGGGGGGGGGCGTAACTGTCGAGTCTCGCACGTGCGCCATTTATCATAGGATAGTTGTACTATGCCTATAATCTTCCCAGGAGTGTACTCAACTTCCCAAAGTTTCATGGGGATCGGATGAATGGTGTAGTAGTACATAAAGGACAAACAGACAGACACACAGACATACATTCAATTTTATATATATAGACTAGCTTACCCATCGCGTGTTGCTGCGAAGACAGACATACATACATACATTTTTATATATCAAGATAACAACCAATCGCAGCGCAGCTTATATGTTACCTCAGCTTTATAATATATAACACCCAATCACAGCGCAGCTTTCATGTTACCTCAGCAGAAAGAGAAATAACAACCAATCACAGCGCAACTTTTATTCTACCTCAGCAATATAAAAAATAGCAACCAATCACAGCGCAGCATTCATTTTACCTCAGCGGTATAATATATAGCAACCAATCACAGCACAGCTTTCATGTTACCTTAGCAGTATAAGAAATAGCAACCAATCACAGCACAGCTTTCATTTTACGTCAGCATTCTCAATATCCAGCAATTGTCTTGCGAAAAGTTCGGCGGATGCATCATTTTGTAGTTGAACACGCATCCCGTTGCTCGTAATGCCTTTTGCTTTCGTGCTTCAAATGGAAATCAAACGATCTTTGTCTGGGGGGCATAACTGTCGACGATGCTCGCACGCGCGCCACCTATCGTAGGATAAATGTACTATGCCTATAATCTTCCCAGGAGTGCACTCAACAACTTCCCAAAGTTTCATGGTGATTGGATGAATGGTGTAGTAATGCATAAAGAACAGGCAGACAGACAGTCATTCATTTATATATATAGATGACATCAGGAAGTGAGAGAATTAGATTCCGTACGTAAAATTTGGACGCTAATTGTTTGGCGCTTAGAATTGAATAATCGAGTTGGGACCCATTAGCTTTTCGTATTTAGGCATATTGAATGCTTGTGCCAAATTTCAAGTTTGTATTACATTGGGAAGTAAAAGAATTAGATTTCGTACGTAAAATTTGGACGCTAAGTCTTTTGCGCTTAGAATTGAATAATCGAGTTGGGACCCATTAACGCTTCCTATTTATTTTTTTAAATCAAATTTTATTAAATTTTTCATAGATAATCCATACAAAAAAAATCTTGCATTGAAAAAGTTGACATAGCAAATATTACTCATTTTAGCAAGAAATCTATCAGCCGTTTTACAGATATAATCGGGTTGATGGACATCATTTTCAAAAATCTACTTAGTTCAAACTTATAACAAGTTTCTATAACTCCTGTACTCAGTAATGAATGTACCAGTGAACTGCCGGTACATTAACTTGGAATGCAGAGTACAATTTGCGATTAGGTTCGCAGAAACAAAGACAAGGGGGGAGAGAGGGGGGGGTGGAATGTAAGGGGTAGGTAGAAGGATGGGGGTATGGGGAAGAGGGAACAGGTGGGAGCCAGTAGGTAGGCCCTGGGAGCCTCCACTGGATATATATCCATAAAGTCTTACCTCCTCCGGGACAGCGGGGCATTTAGTCTGATTATATTTCCGGGCCCAGGTCAAGCGCCGAACGTCCGAGGTCTTGAGGTCTCCTTGGGTGTAATGTTTTATGTGAGTTGTCCCTTCCAGGGTACTCCTCACAGAAAGTGGGGTCCTGATATTTTAGTAATTTTTTGTTTTTGTTTTTTGGGGCGTCCCTTTCTCTAGGGGTTGTGTCTCAGATTTCTCCACGGGGACCAGATCTGGAGGAACTTGTCATGAGAGCTTGTTGACCAGCTCAGGAGTTCCTCCGTATTGCATAACATATCCGCTTTTTCTATCCATTGGGATATGGTAGGGGGTGTCTTCTGTAGCCAGAGTAGCGGGATTAGTGCTTTAGCTGTGTCCAGGAGGAAGGCCGTCAATCTATTTTTTAAGGGGTGGAAGGCATTTGAGGGTTTCCAAAGGAAAGTCGCCCCTATGGCGACTTTCTCAAGCATAAACATGAACACTCACATACAGCCATATATATGTAAAAACAAGTGTTTGTTTTTACATATATATGGCTGTATGTGAGTGTTCATGTTTATGCTTGAGAAAGTCGCCATAGGGGCGACGAAACGCGTTGCATATTTGCATAATTTGCTATTGGCACTTTGTTTTTGCCACGGTTTTATTTATCTTTAAATAAATTTAGCAGGAATTTCCTGCATTTACATCTAAATATGAATGGTCCTTTAGAGCGCCTAAGATATTTTTGTACATCTTTCCACAGGTGAAACCCATTAATCGCTTTGGTTAATGTGGCTTAAGTGGTAACTAGGCCTGGAGGCAGCCCAGTTTAACGAAAAATTGGTTCAAGTTAAAGTTTCAACGCTTTTAAGAGCATTGAAACATATAAAAATTGTTTAGAAAAATTAGATGAGTGAGCCTTGTGGCCCTAAGAAAAATTGCCCGTTCAGCGTGATTACGTGAGGTTTCAGGAGGAGGAGCAGGAGGAGGAGGAAGAATATTAGACACAGATTGATGAAGCAGAACTGTCCCCGTTTTGAAAGGTGAGAGAGAACGTAGCTTCCATCCGCGGGTGCAGCCTACGTATTGCTTACGTATCGCTGCTGTCCGCTGGTGGAGAAGAGAAGTCTGGGGAAATCCAGGCTTTGTTCATCTTGATGAGTGTTAGCCTGTCGGCACTGTCGGTTGACAGGCGGGTACGCTTATCTGTGATGATTCCCCCAGCCGCACTAAACACCCTTTCCGACAAGACGCTAGCCGCAGGACAAGCAAGCACCTCCAGGGCATACAGCGCTAGTTCAGGCCACGTGTCCAGCTTCGACACCCAGTAGTTGTAGGTGGCAGAGGCGTCACGGAGGACGGTCCTGCGATCGGCTACGTACTCCCTCACCATCCTTTTACAGTGCTCCCGCCGACTCAGCCTTGACTGGGGAGCGGTGACACAGTCTTGCTGGGGAGCCATAAAGCTGTCCAGGCCCTTAAAGACTGTTGCACTGCCTGGGTTGTACATGCTGCCCGATCTACGCACCTCCCCTGGTACCTGGCCCTCGGAACTGCGCCTTCTGCCACTAGCGCTGTCGGATGGGAATTTTACCATCAGCTTGTCCGCCAGGGTCCTGTGGTATAGCAACACTCTCGAACCCCTTTCCTCTTCGGGAATGAGAGTGGGAAGGTTCTCCTTATAGCGTGGGTCGAGCAGTGTGTACACCCAGTAATCCGTAGTGGCCAGAATGCGTGTAACGCGAGGGTCACGAGAAAGGCATCCTAACATGAAGTCAGCCATGTGTGCCAGGGTACCTGTACGCAACACATGGCTGTCCGCACTAGGAAGATCACTTTCAGGATCCTCCTCCTCCTCCTCCTCCTCCTCAGGCCATACACGCTGAAATGATGACAGGCAAGCAGCATGGGTACCGTCAGCAGTGGGCCAAGCTGTCTCTTCCCCCTCCTCCTCATCCTCCTCCTCCTCCTGAACGCGCTGAGATATAGACAGGAGGGTGCTCTGACTATCCAGCGACATACTGTCTTCCCCCGGCTCTTTTTCCGAGCGCAAAGCGGCTGCCTTTATAGTTTGCAGGGAACTACTCAAGATGCATAGCAGAGGAATGGTGACGCTAATGATTGCAGCATCGCCGCTCACCACCTGGGTAGACTGCTCAAAGTTTCGAAGGACCTGGCAGATGTCTGCCAACCAGGCCCACTCTTCTGAAAAGAATTGAGGAGGCTGACTCCCACTGCGCCGCCCATGTTGGAGTTGGTATTCCACTATAGCTCTACGCTGCTCATAGAGCCTAGCCAACATGTGGAGCGTAGAGTTCCACCGTGTGGGCACGTCGCACAGCAGTCAGTGCACTGGCAGATTAAAGCGATGCTGCAGGGTGCGCAGGGTGGCAGCGTCCGTGTGGGACTTGCGGAAATGTGCGCAGAGCCGGCGCACCTTTACGAGCAGGTCTGACAAGCGTGGGTAGCTTTTCAGAAAGCGCTGAACCACCAAATTAAAGACGTGGGCCAGGCATGGCACGTGCGTGAGGCTGCCGAGCTGCAGAGCCGCCACCAGGTTACGGCCGTTGTCACACACGACCATGCCCGGTTGGAGGCTCAGCGGCGCAAGCCAACGGTCGGTCTGCTCTGTCAGACCCTGCAGCAGTTCGTGGGCCGTGTGCCTCCTATCTCCTAAGCTGAGTAGTTTCAGCACGGCCTGCTGACGCTTGCCCACCGCTGTGCTGCCACGCCGCGCGCCACCGACTGCTGGCGACGTCTTGCTGCTGCTGACACATCTAGATTGCGAGACAGAGGTTGAGGAGGAGGAGGAGGAGGAGGAGGAGGAGGGTGCTTTAGTGGAAGAAGCATACACCGCCGAACATACCACCACCGAGCTGGGGCCCGCAATTCTGGGGGTGGGTAGGATGTGAGCGGTCCCAGGCTCTGACTCTGTCCCAGCCTCCACTAAATTCACCCAATGTGCCGTCAGGGAGATGTAGTGGCCCTGCCCGCCTGTGCTTGTCCACGTGTCCGTAGTTAAGTGGACCTTGCCACTAACCGCATTGGTGAGGGCGCGTACAATGTTGCGGGAGACGTGGTCGTGCAGGGCTGGGACAGCACATCGGGAAAAGTAGTGGCGACTGGGAACTGAGTAGCGCGGGGCCGCCGCCGCCATCATAGCTTTGAAAGCCTCCGTTTCCACAACCCTATATGGCAGCATTTCAAGGCTGATGAATTTGGCTATGTGGACGGTTAACGATTGAGCGTGCGGGTGCGTGGCGGCGTACTTGCGCTTACGCTCCAACACTTGCGCTAGCGACGGCTGGACTGTGCGGTGCGAGACATTGGTGGATGGGGCCGAGGACAGCGGAGGTGAGGGTGTGGGTGCAGGCCATGAGACGGTAGTGCCTGTTTCCTGAGAGGGGGGTTGGATCTCAGTGGCAGGTTGGGGCACAGGGGGAGAGGCAGCGGTGCAAACCGGAGGCGGTGAACGGCCTTCGTCCCACCTTGTGGGGTGCTTGGCCATCATATGTCTGCGCATGCTGGTGGTGGTGAGGCTGTTGGTGGTGGCTCCCCGGCTGATCTTGGCGCGACAAAGGTTGCACACCACTGTTCGTCGGTCGTCAGGCATCTCGGTGAAAAACTGCCAGACCTTAGAGCACCTCGGCCTCTGCAGGGTGGCATGGCGCGAGGGTGTGCTTTGGGAAACAGTTGGTGGATTATTTGGTCTGGCCCTGCCTCTACCCCTGGACACCGCACTGCCTCTTGCAACCTGCCCTGCTGGTGCCCGTGCCTCCCCCTCTGAAGACCTGTCCTGTGTAGGCGTTGCACACCAGGTGGGGTCAGTCACCTCATCGTCCTGCTGCTCTTCCTCCGAATCCTCTGTGCGCTCCTCCCTCAGACTTACTGCCCTTACTACTACCTCACTGCAAGACAACTGTGTCTCATCGTCATCGTCCTCCTCACCCACTGAAAGGTCTTGAGACCGTTGCCGGAAGTCCCCAGCCTCATCCCCCGGACCCCGGGAACTTTCCAATGGTTGTGCATCAGTGACGATAAACTCATCTGGTGGGAGAGGAACCACTGCTGCCCAATCTGAGCAGGGGTCTGAGAACAGTTCCTGGGAGTCTTCCCGCTCCTGAGCATGTGTCATTGTAGTGGAGTGAGGAGGTTGGGAGGAAGGAGGAGCAGCAGACAGAGGATTCGGATTTGCAGCAGTGGACGGCGCAGAACTGTGGCTGGATGATAGCTTGCTCGAAGCACTTTCTGCCATCCAGGACAGGACCTGCTCACACTGCTCATTTTCTAATAAAGGTCTCCCGCGTGGACCCATTAATTGGGCGATGAATGTGGGGACGCCAGAAACGTGCCTCTCTCCTAATCGCGCAGCAGTCGGCTGCGACACACCTGGATCAGGAGCTCGGCCTGTGCCCACACCCACACTTGGCCCTCCGCGTCCTCGGCCGCGTCCACGTCCTCTAGGCCTACCCCTACCCCTCAGCATGCTGTATTACCAGTGATTTGATTTCACAGGCAGGAAATAAATTGGCGCAAGCCTGCAGGCCAAATATAATTTTTTAACTTTTTTAAAAAGGAAAGGCCCACTGCCTCTAGTGAATGAATAATAAGTTTAATAACTGTGTTGCGGCCCTGCAAAAGTGTCACAGAACTTTACTGTTGCAGAGTTATTAACTGTGGCAGAGCAGGTATTTCCCAGGCAGGAAAGAAATTGGCGCAAGGCTGCACTCAACCGTAGCTGGTTGCGTCTGATTTTTTTACGTTCTCCACGCAGCACACACGTACCCAGAGCCCTTAAGACTGACAGAGGCAGGGCAAATATAATTTTTTCCCTTTTGTTAAAAAGGAAAGGCCCACTGCCTCTAGTGAATGAATAATAAGTTTAATAACTGTGTTGCGGCCCTGCAAAAGTGTCACAGAACTTTACTGTTGCAGAGTTATTAACTGTGGCAGAGCAGGTATTTCCCAGGCAGGAAAGAAATTGGCACAAGGCTGCACTCAACCGTAGCTGGTTGCGTCTGATTTTTTTACGTTCTCCACGCAGCACACACGTACCCAGAGCCTTTAGGACTGACAGAGGCAGGGCAAATATACTTTTTTCCCTTTTGTTTAAAAGGAAAGGCCCACTGTGCCTATTCAATGACTAATAACTGTGTTGTGGCCCTGCCTACACAATTCTGTGCCTATAGTATCAATGCAGGGTGCAATGCTCTGCACCGCCGATTTTGAGAAGAAAAAAAAAAGCAACACAGCTAACAGCAGCCTGCACAGTACTCCACACAGTTAAATGTGGCCCTAGAAAGGACCGTTGAGTTTCTTGAAGGCTACACTCACTCCTAACACTCTCCCTGCCTAAGCACCACTTCTGCACCACTAATGCCAGGTGCAATGCTCTGCACTGCCGATTTTGAGAAAAAAAAAATTTCTCCACTGCTAACAGCAGCCTGCACACACGTAGATGTGGCCCTAAGAGGGACCGTTTGGGTTCTTGAAGCCTACACTCACTACAAACACTCTCCCTACAGCAACTCCAATAGAACAGCACTTTCCCTCAGCTAACTCACAAGGCATGTGTGGCGAGCCGCGGGAGGGGCCGACTTTTATACTCGGGTGACATCTGATCGCCCCAGCTACTCACAGCAGGGGGGTGGTATAGGGCTTGAACGTCACAGGGGGAAGTTGTAATGGCTTCCCTGTCTTTCAATTGGCCAGAAAAGCGCGCTAACGACTCAGAGAGGAAACTGAAAGTAACCCGAACACTGCGTGGTGCTCGTTACGAGCATCCCGAACACTCTAATATTCGCCCGAGCATCAAGCTCGGACGAGTACGTTCGCTCATCTCTAGTTCTTATCTGGAAACCAGAGGTCTTCCAGGTAGCGCTCCCCGTGTACCCCTTCAGCAAGGGCGTGCAGCAGTGGGTCTTTAGATATGTTTGTTAGATCTATCCAATATCTAAGTTGAATTGCTCTATAGAAGTCTTGGATGGATGGGAGATCCAAGCTGCCCTCATTTTTCCTCTTAATCATCAAGCTATATGCCAATCTAGGCCTCTTCTGCCTCCAAACAAATCCGGAGAAGGCTATACGTAGGAAGTTAAAGAAGGACGAGGGCAAGTGTATCGGAAGCATACGAAGTTTGTAGATTATTATAGGGAGTACATAGGACTTCAACACGTTTTACCTACCAAACCAGGACAAAGCCGGCAAGTCGTATGCGCGTAAGAGTGCTTTGATCTGGTCCAGCAGGGGTAAAAAGTTTTGGCCAAGTATATTCTCTATTTTCTTGGTGAGTTTGACACCCAGATAGTCGACTGAGGTCTCTGACCATGACAAGGGTGAACTGAACCTCAACAGACTACAGTGTCTCTTTGGGATTGAGATATTTAGTATTGTAGATTTGGAGAAATGTATCTTGAAGTTCGAGAAGGCACCAAAATCATTTAAGATGGAGGTAAGTCTGGGCAGACTTCTCACCGGATCTGTTATAACAAACATTATATCGTCCGCGAAAGCTGCTGAGGAGAGTGTGTGTCTGCCCAAGCTTAATCCCTTTATTACAGGGTCCTGTCTCACCCATTGGAGTAAAGGTTCCATTGTAAGTATAAATAGAGTGGGGGAGAGGGGACAGCCTTGGCGGGTGCCATTACGAATGTCAAAGGGGGGGGATAGGGTGTCATTGATTTTTAGTCTAGCGTGCGGTTCTATATATAGAGACAATATTGCAGATATGAAGGGGGTGGGGAAGTTGAAATTTGATAAAACTCTCTCCATGTAGGTCCAGTCCACCCTTTTCGGCGTCGGTACTAACAAGGGCCAGTGGGGTGTTGTGTTTTTGGGCATACTTTATTGCATGTAGTAGACGTATGCAGTTATCCTTTCCTTCTCTGCCTTTCACGAATCCCGTTTGCTCAGGGTTGACCAGGGTGGGTATAAGGTCTTCCATTCTTTTGGCAAGTGGTTTAGCCCATATTTTCACATCCAGATTAATCAGAGAGATAGGTCTATAGCTGCCACATAGGTTAGGGTCTTGTCCTTGTGAATTAAAGTAACATGTGCCTCCTGGGCTTGTCTAGGGAGTTTTTCACCCTTGAGAAGTGCATTAAGCATATCCGTTAGATGTGGGACTAGCTGTTTTTTAAAGACCCTGTAGTACGCTATTGAGAACCCATCAGGTCCGGGGCTTTTCCCCTGAGGGCAGGAGTCTATTATCCCTTCTACTTCGTTAGTTGTAATTGGTTCAAGGAGAGTATTGGCGTCTTTATCATAGAGTTTTGTAAGTTTCAGGGATTTTAAGAAGGAATCAATTTGACTTTTAATTTTATGTCTGACTGGGGAGGTCTCACTATCCTTAAGGTTGTAGAGCTTGGAATAAAAGTGCTGGAATTCCTTCGCTATCTCAACGGTTGTAGAGACTATTGCTCCCGAGTGATTTTTTATTGATTGGATGTAGTTTCTAGATCTAACCTTTTTAAGTAGGGCCGTCGTCAGTTTGCTTCCTCTGTTACCATGCGCATATATTCGTTGTTTGAGAAAGAGGTGTTTTTTATTAAATTTGTCGTTAAGACAGCAACGCAGGTCCTTCCTTACTGTAGTTAGTTCATCTAGATTTGCTTTGGACTGTGATTGTTTAGTAACTTGTTCTAGTTTAGCTATACGTAAAAGGTAATTGTCTATCTCCTTTTGTTTCTGTTTTTTTATTCTGGATCCTAGGGCTATTAAGTGACCTCTCGTGTACGCTTTATAAGTTTCCCAGCTTAGAGGAAGTTTGAGGTTATCTTTCCGATTTAGTTTGAAAAATTCGTCTATCAAGAGTCCTAGTCTGGATCTCTCATCTGTAGAGTCGAGTAAGGAGTCATTTAAACGCCATATCCACTCCCGAGGGAGTTCATTATTTAAGTGGAAGTCGGCGTGTACAGGTGCATGGTCCGAAATTGTTATAGTCTATTTTGGTTTCCCTGAGTTTCGGTAGTAGGCCTGAGGAGGCAAAGATATAGTCCAATCTTTGGAATGTGGCATGTACTTGCGAGTAGAAGGTAAAGTCTTTAGCAGAAGGTCGTGACGATCTCCAAACATCTGAAACTCCCAGTTCATGTAGAACTTTGAGTCTCTTTAGCTTGGCCTGTGAGATCTGGGAACGGGCCGAGGAAGAATCCAGCAGGGTTTATGGTGACGTTTAAGTCCCCACCTAGGATGATATGTCCTTCGGCAAATTGTTTGATAATTTCGAGTCGTTTTATTATCCAGGGGATTTGTTCTGTGTTAGGGGCATATAGATTTGCAATTGTTATTTTGATATTTCCAATTTTACCCTTAAGAATGAGAGCCCTACCCTCTCCATCCGAGTGTTGGGCTGTAAGCGTAAAGGGGATAGATTTGTGAAACCAAGTAGAGACCCCTTTTGAGGCGGACACTGGGTGGGAGCTATGGAAGCACTGGTTGAAGAGACCCCCGGGCAACGAAAAGTGTCTGCCTCCCTTAAAGTGTGTCTCTTGTATAAGTAGAATTTTGGACTTACATTTTTTTAGGATCTGTGCCACGTTGTGCCTCTTGTTCGGAGAATGTAAGCCTCGGACGTTGAACAATGTGACACGCATGTCCCCTACGCCGCTCCCGGAGGAGTTGACCATAGCTTAAGAGGGATATAGAAGGCAGTACTTTTAGACAAGATAATCAGAATTAGTTATAAGTTAAAGGTTTAGTTACTGCTTAGACTTCAACTAGCTTTAGAGTTTGGAGGAAGGTTGGAGTTGAGGGAAGAGGGGAGAGGGAGGTGGGATGCGAGGAATAGGAGAAGTAGGTTGAGTACACAGACAGCGAGGGCAAAGAGTTTTCTACTAGTAGCAAATCTTTAAACCGCAGTATAAGGGGAAGAAGAAGAGTTATGTGCTGTGGTAGCTGGAGAGGTCGCGCCCTCACTTGGAGACGTATCAGCCTCAGCAACCAGTCCACACCATCAGAGCTGCTTCGACTACAACAATGTAAAACTGTGGTTATGCTGGACAGATTCAAGCGAAATCCGCTCAGTCAGTCGGGCACCACCACACCACGGCCCCTCTAGGGGCAAATACACAAAGTAAAACAGGCTAAACATTAACGGAAGGCTATGCGCCGTCAGATGCAAAAAAGAGATCTCTGCTTAGCTCTAGGTCAGAGCAAGCAGCAACAACCAGAAACAGATGGTCAGGTCAAATGCGTACAGTTCTTTTTCAGGTATCCTCCTGGGTCATTTCCACTCTATTCTTTTTCTTCCTGCTCTTTGGGGATTTGGAGTGTCCCGCATGTTGCCATCCTTCTTCTTGAGTTAGATGAGGGAGCTTAGGAAGTTCAAGTAGAGGCATCCAACAGGGTAGATCGATTGGTTCTAGCCCCAATTGCTGCCAGCACTTATGCAGGTCTTCTGGTGAGCGAATGGTAATTCTTTTACCTTTAATGGATAGACCCAAGCCAAATGGGAATAGCCAGGAGTATTTAATGTCCTTGGCTCTCAGAGCTTCCAGGAGGGGTCTAAGCATCCTGCGTTTGGCTAGGGTAGATGGCGCTAAATCTTGGAAAAATTGAATGGGTGTTTCGTCATAATGCAAATTCTTCTTGTTTCTGGTGGCGTTCAGGACCGCCTGAGCATCTGGGAACGCTAAGAGTTTGCATATTACGTCTCTTGGGGGTTCTGAGGGTGATGGAGGCGGTCTCAGAGCTCTATGGATTCTTTCAATAGAGATATTTGCTGCTCTGTCCGCGCCCAATAAGGTAGTAAAGAGATCCATTGCAATTTTTGGGAGTCTTTCGGCTGCCCATGACTCAGGAAGTCCTTTGATTCTGATGTTACTGCGCCTATTCCTATTTTCTAGGTCTTCTTGCATAATTAAGGCGCGATTAAGTTGAGAGTGGTGTTCTTTGACGGCTTGGGGCATTTCTATTGAGTGGGAAATGATATTAGCTGAGGAAGACTCCAGATCTTCCACTCTTCTTCCTAGGTGTTTGAGTTCTTTAATTTCCGATAACTCTGTGATGACAGGGCGTAGCGCCTGTGTAATCAGGTCTCTCATAAAGCTTTTGGAGATGCGTTCACTCTCCTCTCCCTCTGAGGATGCTTCGTTGTCCTTTTCAGTGTCACGGTTGAGTGATGTAGCCATATTTAAAGTTTTTTTACTGGATGGGTGAGGGAATCTGGAGCCACGCTCTTTCAGGAATTTCTGCATATCTGATTGTCCTTTGGTAGGGCGCGGGGTGCTCAGAGTATCAGAATTTTTGTCTCGGCTGGTTTTTCCCATAATGTACAGCCTTTTGGCGTAGAAAAGAGGTCGTGTAGTGGCGCCCTCATGACCCAGCAGGTCTAGCTATGCTCCATGAGGGCCAGCTGTTGATGGTGTAATATGCCGGTCTATGATCACTGAGCGAGTTGTTCGTCGAAGTATTAAAGGGGTTGTCCCGCGCCGAAACGGGTTTTTTTTTTTAAACTACCCCCCCCCCCGTTCGGCGCGAGACAACCCCGATGCAGGGGTTAAAAAAACAAACCGGGTAGTACTTACCCGAATCCCGGCGGTCCGGCGTCTTCATACTCACCTGCTGAAGATGGCCGCCGGGATCTTCTACCTCCGTGGACCGCAGCTCTTCTGTGCGGTCCATTGCCGATTCCAGCCTCCTGATTGGCTGGAATCGGCACGTGACGGGGAGGAGCTACACAGAGGCGGCATTCTGCACGAGCGGCCCCATTGAAGACAGCAGAAGACCCGGACTGCGCAAGCGCGGCTAATTTGGCCATTAGAGGCCGAAAATTAGTCGGCACCATGGAGACGAGGACGCCAGCAACGGAGCAGGTAAGTATAAAACTTTTGATAACTTCTGTATGGCTCATAATTAATGCACAATGTACATTACAAAGTGCATTAATATGGCCAAACAGAAGTGTATAGACCCACTTGCTGCCGCGGGACAACTCCTTTAAGGTTCCACTGTAGAACTCTTAAAGAAAAAATTCAGGCAATGCCTGTGCTGTGGATGATCGATGCAAGTATGATGATAGGAGGCTTCTTTATATAGAAAGGGGTGCACGGGTACAGTGGAAGGGGCTGTAGTGAAGGGCCACAGGGTGGAAGTGGTCAGTGCTCCTTTCGAAGTACCAGAAAAAATTCAGGCTTTGCCTGCGTTACAATTGTTTGCTATATTCCTGCCGGCTTTGTATTCTCACTCCCTTATGTGAAGGTGGAGATGGAGGTGAGGGGAGGGAGGATTCAGGGGAGAGAAAAGGCGCAGCAGATGGTTGGAGCGCAGGTGCTCTGGGTCCGGTCAGAAAGTTGTCTTGAGAGCTCTGTGAAACAACTAGGGGCTGCGCAGGTTTGGATCGAGACCTCACTATGTTGTGCCTCTTTGGGCAAGGTCCTCGTTTTGTGCTGTTAGGTGAACAGAGTGGGTAAGGTCTCCCCGTACAGCTACAATGGTATAGAGTCCAGAACCAGCAAAAGAAAACGGGGGGGGGGGGGGGCGATCCCTGCTATACTGAAGATGGTGTTATTTGTACAGTTCTCTAACTTTGTCTTGTCCCGTGCTCTGCTGGCAAGAGTAATCAGCACCTCTCTGTCTTACATGTGCAGCTTCAGGCTGAGATATACGGGCCTTAACAGCTCCCCTGCCCTCAGGTGGTGAGGGAGGGAGGGGGGGGGGGTCCGGGCCGCAGCTCCGGGGCTTATCAGCTCCCCTGGGGGCTTATCAGCTCCCCTGCCCTCGGGTGGTGAGGGAGGGAGGGGGGGGGGGTCTGGGCCGCAGCTCTGGGGCTTATCAGCTCCCCTGGGGGCTTATCAGCTCCGCTGCCCTCGGGTGGTGAGGGAGGGAGGGGGGGGGGGGGTCCGGGCCTCAGCTCCGCTGTTTTATCTCTATTTTTGCTGCTCGGGGAACCTCACTCACCCCACCGACCGTCTCCAGCTCAGTTGAGCTCCTGTGCCTGTTCCAGCGGCAGTGTAAGCTGTCTCTCAGTAGGAGTGGGGTGGCCGTGGGACTTCCGGTCCGCCCCGGCTCCCAACTCGAGGCCGCGGCTTCTTCTTTGTAAATAGGCCCCGATCTTCTAAGTTGCTCGATTTGGGCAAGAGACCCCTCTTTCTGATCCTTGGCCTGCCAGGTAGCCGAGGCTTGTAGTGAGCGGCTCACAAAGGCCTCAGGAAAGACCGTAGGTCTAGAAAACAGTCCTTGTATGCAGGAGCACTAAAGCTGTGCGACTGCTCCCTCTGCAGGCTAGGCCACGCCCCCTCATTTCCTATTTATGACATAATCAATGCTCGTACCAAATTTCAAGTTTCTATGACATTGGGAAGTGAGAAAATTAGATTCCGTACATAAAATTTAGATGCTAATTCTTTGTCGCTTAGAATTGAGTAATCGAGTTGGGACCTATTAGCTTTTCCTATTTATGACATAATCAATGCCTGTGCCAAATTTCATGTTTCTACGACATCAGGAAGTGAGAGAATTAGTGGCAATGATGGAAATCAAATGATCTATGTGGGGGGGGGGGGCGTAACTGTCGACGACGCTCGCACGCGCACCATTTATCATAGCATAAATGTACTATGCCTATAATCTTCCCAGGAGTGCACTCAACAACTTCCCAAAGTTTCATGGGGATCGGATGAATGGTGTAGTAGCGCATAAAGGACAGACAGACAGACAGACAGACACAGACAGACACACAGACAGACATTCAATTTTATATATATAGATAATATTGATGTGAAAGATTTAAATGGAACTTCTGCCATGGAGAATATCTTTCTATGTGCTCCGATGGGAAACGTATAGATAACACTGGTGGTTCATCTAGTAAGACATCTCACTGTCGGTAGAGCAGAGACCTGTTGCATTGAGCAGATCTCTCTCTGAAGGACCTCTTGTGTCTGTGTATTGCATGGAAGATCACTGATTTCTTTCTACTGTATAGAGGAGGTGACCAAGACGTGTCCTGATTGTGATGTTAATAGGCTCTAACAGAGGGACAACTGCTTCATCAAAGAGAAGGGTGGATGATGAAGGTTCTTCATAGGTTCATACATTATAGTTTATGTGCTACTAGCTTACCCGTCGCTTGTTGCTGCGAAGACAGACATACATACATACATACATTCGTTTTTATATATCTAGATAACAACCAATCACTACGCAGCTTTCAAGTTACCTCAGCGGCATAATACATAACAACCAATCACAGCACAGCAGCTTTCATGTTACCTCAGCAGTATAATATATAGCAACCAATCACAGCACAGGTTTCATGTTGCCTCAGCAGTATAATATATAGCAACCAATCACAGCACAGCTTTCATGTTACCTCAGCAGTATACGAAATAGCAACCAATCACAGCACAGCTTTCATTTTACCTCAGCAGTATAAGAAATTGCAACCAATCACAGCACAGCTTTCATTTTACCTCTGCATTCTCAATTTCCAGCAATTGTCTTGCAAAACGTTCGGCGGACGGATCATTTTGTAGTTGAACACGCATCCCGTTGTTCGTAATGCCTTTTGCTTTTGTGCTTGAGATGGAAATCAAACGATCTTTGTTTGGGGGGCATAACTGTCGACGATGCTCGCACGCGCGCCACCTATCGTAGGATAGATGTACTGTGCCAGTTATCTTCCCAGGAGTGTACTCAACAACTTCCCAAAGTTTCATGGTGATTAGATGAATGGTG